>NC_141374.1:18728707-19328707 GCF_963921425.1 Dryas octopetala | reverse complement strand
TTATAAGCACATTCATTTTGACATCTTTCACAACAAGGACCGTGTGATTGAGATCAACGTCCGAACAGATCCGAATGCACTGGTTGACCTTACAGAGGATAAAGAAGTTGATGTCGAATTTTTGTATACTGTAAAATGGAAGGAAACAAACATCCCTTTTGAGAAGAGGATGGATAAGTATTCTCAGTCCTCATCGCTGCCTCATCATTTGGAGATCCATTGGTTCTCGATTATAAATTCATGTGTGACAGTTCTCCTATTGACTGGGTTTCTTGCCACAATTCTCATGCGAGTGCTTAAGAATGATTTTGTCAAGTAAGCAAATTTGATCATCCTTTATCACTGTTTTATACTTTTATATCTGCCAAATTCACTAATTTTTAATTTTATTTCCCTCTAAAAGATATGCCCATGATGAAGAAGCAGCTGAAGACCAGGAAGAAACTGGATGGAAATACATTCATGGAGATGTATTCAGGTTTCCCAAATACAAGTCTCTGTTTTCAGCGGCTCTTGGCTCGGGCACCCAACTATTTACCCTGTAAGTGCTAATTCATCCAGCTATATGTGTTGCACAACTCTCAGTTTTCGAAGCTTCTCATCTATTTTGTTCTTTGTTGTTTTGCAAACCATGCAGTACGATATTCATTTTTATACTTGCTCTTGTTGGCGTGTTTTATCCGTACAACCGAGGGGCTTTATTTACTGCTCTGGTTGTCATTTATGCGCTCACATCAGGAATCGCAGGCTATACTGCTACTTCATTCTATTGTCAGCTTGAGGGAGCAAACTGGGTATGCTCTGATAAATTCTCCCCGCTAGGGTTTTGGTATTGAACCAACATTGGCTGAAGTTTTTTATTAATTATTGGTTCAACTTTCTGGTACTGCAGGTTAGGAATCTATTGTTGACGGGTTGCCTCTTCTGTGGACCTTTGTTTCTTACATTCTGCTTTTTGAATACTGTTGCAATTGCTTACACAGCCACTGCTGCCCTTCCATTTGGCACAATTGTGGTTATAGTTCTAATATGGACACTCGTAACATCACCCTTACTGGTGTTGGGTGGGATTGCCGGGAAGAACAGCAAAGCTGAGTTCCAAGCTCCTGTTCGCACTACTAAATATCCCAGAGAGATTCCCCCTTTGCCTTGGTACCGGGCAACAATCCCTCAAATGGCAATGGCTGGTTTTCTGCCTTTCAGTGCTATATACATTGAGCTGTACTACATATTTGCCAGTGTGTGGGGTCACCGTATTTACACCATTTATAGCATCTTGTTTATCGTGTTTATAATTCTTCTGATAGTCACTGCTTTCATTACCGTGGCATTGACATATTTCCAACTTGCTGCTGAGGACCATGAGTGGTGGTGGAGGTAAGCACCTGTTAATATCTGTACATATTATGCAAGCTATAGTTTTGGTTGGTCTGTCTGACCTTCATGTGTATGCTCTTTCTCTGTAAAAGTATTTGTCTAACCAAATTTTTTATTTTCCATTACCTTCTCTCATTAATTTATATTTACATTTCTAAATCAATTTGTAAACAATTTATATCTTCAGCAGATCTACTAGAATAATCCTCGACTGATGTATATGCTTGGTTTCATTACAGATCTTTTCTCTGCGGTGGGTCGACTGGCATATTTATCTATGCCTATTGTTTGTATTACTACTACGCACGCTCAGATATGTCCGGGTTTATGCAAACATCGTTCTTCTTTGGTTACATGGCATGCATCTGCTATGGTTTCTTCCTCATGCTTGGAACTGTAGGCTTCCGAGCAGCCTTACTTTTTGTCCGTCACATATATCGATCCATCAAGTGTGAGTAGCTAGTTGTTCTCCCAGAATCACCGGATACGTTTCCTGTGTTTTTCATCTGATAGGCACATTGTAGAGAAGTTTCCTCAAATTAATTTTGTAGTGCCTCGTGTATTAAAGCAATCATGAGATTTGCTTCCAGAGCAATATGTTAGATCACAATATGGGCGACTATTCATAGAGAGTTTGTATCATTACCTTCCAAACTTTGGAATACATTCTTTAAATATCTTTATCTCGTCATATAGTTGATAATTCTCTCTCTCGTGCTCTCCCTTTCTCCCTGTGTTTGTGTTGTGCACGCCATGCTGTTACTGTTAGCTGATGTTATTGTTGGGGAACCCTGGGGCTGTTGTGTGTTTTAGTTTGGCAATTGCATGATAAAGGTAGATAATACAAGGAGTACTCTTTGCTGTTTCAATTTCATAATTTTGATTGAAAAGTCATTGCACCTGTGGTTGTGAGTTTGACTTGTTCTTGGTGGTCCATGACTGGCATTTTAAACTCGATGGTTAATGCAAGTACATCCAAGCCTTCGGTAAATGGATAAAATGATGGTTTAGCCGCCTGCCCAATACTGCTTTAAGCAGAAATATACAATTGAAAGGGTGTCTGGTTGTTAATGATGAGGGAGTTTGCATTTTGCCTTGAGGCCCTTGCCTTGCCTCCCAAGTCTCCCCAATGCCATTAAAATCTTCATAGTAGATTATGGTTTTCTGATTTTCATCTTGATTCTTTCCATTTTCAGTCATGTTTTGATAAGTTTTGAGCCTTGTTGATGTTCATCATCTCTATGCTCTCTAGTATTCTTTAAGCCTCTAAGTTTGGAGGTTGTCAAAATATGAATAAAGGAGATAAAAGGTAAGTTATTTTTTAAAAAAATTTAAAATTATGTTACTAAAGGTAAGATTTTTTTTAATTTTTAAATATCGCATTACTAAGATTTAAAGACCATTTGAGTGGTTGACCAAAAAAAAAGACCATTTGATGAATCAATAGAAATGAATTTGGAATGTTCGTCTATTAAAAAAAAGTAAGAAATATAGATTATCTCCATATTTTTTGTCCCATTTATTATATGAGATTTGAGGGTAATGAATATCTTATTTATAAGAAACCTCATTCAGCCAAGGCAATACCATAGAGCATTAGAACGCTAACCCTACCTTGTTATGTCTTGCTTCATCCCAAAATCAGAGAAGCTTTCATCCCCCAAGAGTGGTTGGAAGCAACTTGTGCGTACCCTACGATCGAAACTCTACTTTTTGAGAAGATTAAAATCTCTAAACATGAAGAAGAGTACCAATCCAGGCTTTACTGCCCAATGCTGGACTAGTAGTACTACTCGTCGCCACCACCATCATCACCGCCATTATTATCAATATACCTATTCTTATGATGAAGGCCAACAGCCTCATCGAAAGAGCCTTCAAGGCAGAATTGAGGCTGCAACAACATATCAGACCGGGGACGAAGATGGTACTGACGATTATCATGATGCTGTGGGAGATGAGATTCATGAAGAAGAAGAAGATGGGGTTCATGATCAATATGCTGTTGCCATTGGCGACAGTGCTACTTCTACTGCGATACAATTATGGGGAGTGGACGCTCAAGCCGAAGAGTTTATAGAGCGTTTCTATCAAAGATTGAAGCTTGAAAGCCAGAGATCCAATGAACTTCGCGCCATGTTGGCTCATAGTGCTACGTAAGCTATTTCATTTATGTGAGATTGGCTGGACAGGACGACTGTCTTTAAATTTTTTTGATCAAAGGCAGAATTCCAATCAACTTCTTGCAATTTTAATGTTATTGAATGGAAGGCAGAGTTTTAATGAACTTGGTGCAATAATGTTTCATTTTCCATTTCTATATATGACTATGAATGATTGATTGGACTGTCTTTAAATTATTCATTTCTGTTTTTTTTTTTTCTTTTTTTTGCCATCAATTATTTTTTCATCAACATTTTCGTGTGTTTTTCATCTCATAGGCACCTTTTAGAGAAGTTTGCTGAAATTAATTTTGTACTGCCTCGTATTTATCTTGATTCCCAAGCAAGCAATTCGTTAGATCGATCACAAAATGGGTGACCATTCATAGAGACAACCAAACAGTTAGTATCATTACCTTCAAAACTTAGCAATACATTCATTCTTCATGATTTACAGCTAATGAGAAATGATTGATCTTGAAACCAAACAGAGATCTATCCCATGAAAGAAAATTCTGGCTAATGATGAATGAGTCCAAAGTCTCGTCTCCTAATGTCAATTATGCCATTAGGAGCAGGACCAAAACGAGATTAGATTTCACAGAGTTTGGTTTTCTGATTTTTTATTCTTTTTTTTCTTAACCTCGTCTTTTAGTGTCTTTATGGTTTCCAAAATCCTTGTTTTTTTTTTTTTGGGTCAGATCCAAAATCTTATATTTTAATTACTCATAAATATTCTTCTAAAATTAATTATTTCTACAGGATTCTTTAAATCATGTTTAATATTTCTTAGGTTAAGGTCGGTTCGAGTTGTCAATATGACGCAATTACCTCATACATAAGGGAAATAATATCAACTATGCGTTGAATATAATATATATCATATAGGAAATATATGTAAAAACCATAAAAATTAATTTTGAAGATTCGGCTATTAAAAGTTGTATAAAATCGGTAGAGAAACTATAGGAGACTATTAAGGGTAAGTAGCAATCATTTACTAAGGAATTAAGAATGAAATCATAATCTAATACCAGAAGCTCTAGTTTAAATGACGAATAATGCTACACTTATTACATTCTTATACCACATTTTTATACCATTTGACGTGTCATTATTTTATTGGACAAAGTTTTTATTTTTTATTTTGGGTTTTTATTTTTATTTTTTAGTATCCAATGTATGAATGTCATATAAGTTGCCGCATAAGGTGGTATGAAATTATGGTATAAAAATATGGTATATATAGCACTACTACTGTGACATTAAGATAAAGGCCTGGTGGACAAGTCCAGGTTTGTATTGGGCCTAATAAAATAAAAAAGGCTGAAATAAAGTTGAAAAGCCCCGAAATTGTGTCAATAGTGAATAGTGGTTAGTAGGCAGACGTACAGTTGAGCATCGCACAATATCTGGAATTCTGAAATTCTGGAATTGGAAGTCCTGAAAAGCCAACGACTTGAAAGTCGAAACTATTAAGCCCTGAAATTCTGTGTTCATCTATCTATCTCTGCTAGTCTGGTTGTTGTACTATAAATAGTAAGTATTAGCAGCGATTTGCAGCAACTGGGTAACACACTGTGAGACTGGAGAGCTAGATATGTCCACTACCTCGTCAGCTCTGGTGCTCCGCGTCCCCTTCGCTTCCCCAATCACTTCCACCACCACCGCCACCAAACTCACTTACCCAGTAAGCCTTGTCCTCCTCACCATTTAAAAAGCTTCACTTCCGTATATTTTGTTTCCGTGCTTTTGTTTTCTTTTTCTGACCAAATACAGAGAAACAACAATCTATAATCATAAGTTCAAACCCCATGTTACTCTGAAATTGAATACTGTAAAGATAAGTGTTGCTTTTATTAACAAAACACAATCATATTTCACAGATATGTAGCTCACGTGGGTCTACAAGCAGTGTGAGGCTTGTGGGTTGTGCTCATGCTGCCATTGCAGCAAATTCGACAAAAGGGGAAGGTACCATTTTGCTCTATTTATAGCGTCGGTTTTAGCCTTTTGGATTTGTTCGCATTTTGGGTTTTGTTAAGTTTTCAGGTACCTTTGATCCTGAACTCCGTTCTGTGCTTGAACTTGCCACGGACTCTGAGTTATATGAGCTTGAAAGAATCCTTTTTGGCCCTAGGTACTTCATACTCAATTCTTTCTACTGCTTTCTCTTTTTTTGAACTTGTTCAGATACTTTCTGTTTGGTAAATATGAAACTCTGGCACAAAACAAGAAAAATCATGTTTTGCATCTTGCATTTTCGATTTTCAGTGAAGGGGTAGTGTCAATCAAGCTAAAGATTTAATTAACCTTGAAGTTTTTATTGGGATGTTGACATTTTTATCTATGGGTGGTGACGATATCCAGCTACTTCAGCCCTTTACTGAAATCCATAATGAGCAGAAATGATGTTGACTATGCAATGATTGAAGAAGATCTCGAAGAGCGAGAGGAATTTTTAGCAGCATTAGAGTCACGATTCTTATTCCTCGCAGCTGATGCTCGGTCTACGATAAGGTTTTTCCTCAACTTATATGGGCAAGGCCAATGTGCATTCAGCAAGTTATCTTTTAAATTCACCTCATTAGTTAACTTGTTTGGAATCAACATTACTCGAATTTTATGGGCTGACTTGCCACTGAACCGAATTTATGAAGGGTCCTGGCAAAGGAAAGTGGTTTGAAATCTGTCTAATCCTATTTATTTTATACTAAACTAACTGCTAGTGTCATATAATTGCCAGTGAAGTTTCATGTTGACTACCTGACTGGTTTGTGTGGGATTCTTGGTAGGGGTTGGAGGCCATCATATAGAAATGTCTTGCTTGCAGTGAGAAAAGAGTTAAGCATTCCTTGCTCAAGCAAATTGTCAACTGAAGACCTTGAAGCAGAGATTTTCCTTCATCTGTTGCGAGACTACTCAAGGCATGTGTTCTACATATTTCTCTAATATTTAGACCTTGGTTTTTATTAGTTTTAGAAATAAATTTTGTATTTTTTTTGGTTTCTCTTTAAGTATCCAAAAGGAAAGAGAGATCGAAGAGAACTCTACCCTTAGGTATGAGAAGTGAATTATGGGATGTGCTTGAAAAAGGTTGTGTGATGATCCTGTATTTGTCGTATTGATAAGATTTCATAGGATCCCTGTAAAATGGATGTTTCCAGTAAGGAAGTGTAGACAGTTAGAGGGGGATAGAGTTGAAATTGATCATTTTAATTTTTATCCAGGTATGTGGTATAATTTTAGTAAATAAAATTACAGTGAAAGAGGGAAACCAAGGTTGGACATTCATGAGTTGGTAGTTAGTTATGCTGTTCAATTTTGACAATTTACTGTCTTAGTAGGTCATTGTATCGTAGAAAAACTTTAACTTTGGATTCTTTTATTTTGAAAGTGTTGTAATGACTTAAAATGAGTCACTTCCTTCATGTAGTGAGGAATCAGGAAGTTTCCATGACCTGTTGGAATTCTCTGAGCCATCCAATGATCAACATAGTCTTGAACTTGGACTCAGTCAATGGAAGTTGCAGGCCCTTGCTGCTTTAAAAGTTGGGGCAGCAGAGCTCCGATCGATGTTTTTGAAGGTAATGTAACTTTACTACATTGACTTTATGGATTCTTCCAATTCTCTATAACTTGAGTTGATATTTTTAAATTTACTGGTTCTACTTTTCTTCTGAAGGGTGGTGGTATCTTTACTTTGGCAAAGATCTATCAATTGGTAAGAAAGTAATCATACTAGTTAATTTGATTTCTTTCATCTGTTTATATCCTTAACTATTTTCCTTTGTGGTAGTTAGTTAGGAAATTATCTGGGAATGTGTTCCTAGAAGCTGCCAACTATCAGCTAAAAAGAGATTTTGTTAAAAAGGTACATATTTGACTTCATATCTTTGTAGTTGTGAAAGGAACCATAAATGAGTAATTCTTCTGATATTAATATGTGGAATTCAATTATATTCCAATTTATTACAGCTTTAATTTATTTATTTTTGATGAAATGGGGGCCGCATACCCACAGCTTTAATAGTTTTGACCTATTTGTCTCATATTAATGTTTACATGGGCAAAGAGACTCCTCTTCCTGTATTCTAGTTTTTCTTTCTATTTTCAAACTTATATATAAAGCTTGTGCAATTGGGTGACACCCCTTGGAGCTTTTCAATAAATTATCTTTACTTTACAAAATTACTTTTAAGTGTCAGGCTATTGTTGAAAGAGATATGAGAGAGGGATAGAGGGGATAAAAAGCAGGAAACCCCCCGGTTTTGGAGACTCCACTTAGGACATGCACTTTTAAATTGCAGACATAAATATAATTATGCATACAAACATACATACTTATGTGTATGGTTTTGGGTTCTGCCATACATAAATATAATTATGCATATCCTAAACCCAAAAAAACATACATATGTGCATACATTATACCTCTGTGTTCTCCCACTCCCACAGTGTTCATGCCCTATGTTTATAAGATTTGCCTCTTCATCAGAAACATGCATGCATATACACTGTTGTGTTCTTACTGTGTCTTTTCTTTTTCAAGATTTGTATTTACATTCGTGTGATGTCATCTCCCATGTCCATGTCTGTTTCAACATGTTCTAGCTTCATGCTTATGCTACTTTTTCTTTCATTATTATATGGAGTATAAACTTATGCTACTTTTTCTTCCATTGAATGGAGTATTTCTCTTTATGATGTTAATGACTACCCTATAATTTATCTGGTATTCCTTTTTCCCTGACATGTAATTCCATATTTTCTTGATTTTCAGGGTGGACAATTAGCTGCTATTAATCTGGAGTCCAGAGTGGCCTTGCTTGCGGCAAAACAAGTAATTATATTTTGATGATGATTAAATTCTGCCTCTACCATCTAAATGATTTGTTTCTGTGATAGTGGTTTTTTTATGTTTTATCAGAAAACTATTTTATGAGCTAGTGGCATTTTTATTAATTCAGATCCAAGTTTTATATCAACAAAAATCTGAATCAATTCCAGTGGTGCTGATATCAGGGAAACCTCCTTCATTGTCGTGGTTTTAAATATAAAGTGCAACACTAAATTGGATATTATCACAAAATATTGTTATATGTTCCCCCCTCCCCATTCTATCATTTCAGGATTTCTCATATTTCTAATTTTGGACAGGGTTTTACAGGGGCTACATCAAGATATCTTGGTTTTAGAAGCATGATGGCTTTACTTGGTCCAGTGTATTGACTCTCTTCCTGCACTCTATCTCTAAAACACACACACTCACACACATGTAAATATTATTTTGATTGTAACTTTACCGGACTGTCTCTGTCATTATGGTTGCTTTTGATGATGTTCAAGATTTTTGCTGATTTTTTTCATCAATTGTTATCAGTTTATTTCTTTTGGTATTTTATGCAGGCTTTGGGGAACATTTCTGGCAGATGTTGTCATTCAAATGCTAGGAACGGACTATGCAAGAATCTTGCGAGCAATTTATGCTTTTGCACAGGTACTAATGTTTTTCCAGTTTTCATGCCTTTTTGCCTTCAGGTTTGACACTGTGAAATGCTGGTTTTTCCTAGGAGACCCATTTGTGAGATGCTTGTTATTCATTTTGCTTTGATTATAGCTGTTGACATTAGTATATTCATCATTGTCTAATGATTATACTATTAGGCCAGATGTTCATTTGATTGGACTAGCTGTGGCCATGCTTCAGTTTGATTATAATTGGACAACATAGTCAATGAACCAATGATTGTGATTTCTCCATGGGACAAATGTAGTGGACCGAAACTTGACTGTCCAATTAAACTAAAACATGTTACAGATATTAGACAACCATCTTCCTCTTGAGAAGCAAAATTTAGATGAGCATATAACACACAGAACAAACAATAAATAAAATAGTCTCTCATTCGTTCAATTTTATTTTTATCTATGAAAATAATTAAGTTGATCTTGAGATATGGTTTAATGCTTTTACCTCAGATCCGTATCACCCGTACATATAGGTTACCATCTGATTACTGAAAAGCTTTGCAATTTGGGAAGATGCTAAAGTTGTCATTCTTCAAATAGTTTGAGCGCTTGAAATGGATCTGGAGCAGCATTGACATTGGAGGTAAATGTGGATGGTCAGCATGTTAACGAGAGTGATTTGTGATCAAGATTAATTACACTGTACATATATGTTTTTGCAATTAAACCACCTGTCTGCTTCTCTTAAGAATTTTTGAACGTGCAACGAGAAACAGTAGAATTTGTCACTAATAGATGTCTTTTTGAAATTTAAAGTAGAGATACAAATCATGCTATAAACATGCATGGTAATTTTTTAATTTTGATAAAAAGGAAAAATAACATGAAAATTGGATGATATGATTCATGGAAGAGAATTAATTTTAGGGGTCGCCATCCCAAAGGTCCTCGACGGACTTGTAAGGTCCAGCTTCGGAAAGAAAGAGTTCCCCAGCAAACAACCTGCGCTGTGGAATTTGCTTGATCTTGTTCATTTCATCCTCGCTTAGTTCCCAATCAAATATTTGAAGATTCTGCTTCATCCTCTCCTTGTTGAAACTCCTCACAATTGCACTCGCTCCATGTTGGATGATGGATCTCAGTATAATCTGCGTATATATATATATATATATATATGTGTGTGTGTGTATAAATCATAAATCATAAATCAATATCAAGTCAGAAGTGAGAAATTGATGATGAGAATGAGAAGGCCGGTTTCCCTTTATGTATTACCTGCGACAGAGTCTTCCCTTTGGCAGCAGCGATGTGCTCAAGAATGGAGTAATCTATCCCGGAATTGGTAATCCAAGTAGCCCCATAAGCTCCCAAGGGAGACCATCCACTGACATGAATCCCTTTCTCTTTACAGAAGTCTCGCAACTTTCCTTGCTGCCACGAAGGGTTCATTTCCACCTGATTCACCGCTGGGGGGATGGTAGCAATGTCAAGGATTTGAGAGAGCTTTTGGGTGCCAAAATTGCTGACACCAATAGACTTGGCCAACCCCAACCTGGAACACTCTTCCATGGCCTCCCATGTCCCCTTTATGTCAAAGGGAAGTATATCCTCCTCTGAAATTTGGAAACCTGGGGTTCCTTGTTTCAACCTGACAGGCCAATGAATGAGGTAGAGATCCACATACTCCAGCCCCACCCTCCTTGATTCCAACACAAATGAAACACAAGCCAAAGTAAGAATATCAGTAGTACATGGTGTATCATGTATGGTAGGGTTACTAGGGTAGCTAGTACTAGTCGTACTTACTGGAGGGTGTTTTTGAGAGCTGGGAGAAGAAGATGAGGATCAGCATCAGTGCACCAGAGCTTGGAAGTGACGAATATCTCATCGCGGCTCTTGATGAGACCTCGGTCCAGAGCTTGGGCCAGGGCTGGACCAATGGCTTCTTCGGTTCCATAGAGAGCGGCAGTGTCAAAGTGGCGGTAGCCGAGCTCAATGGCGTCAACGAGAATGGAAGCAAGGGTGTAAGGTGGTGGGGGAGGGCCGCTTGTTCCAGTCCCCAAGCCCAGCACCGGCATCTTGTGCCCGGAATTTAGGACCACTTCTGGGACGACCTTCATCTCTGAATCTCTGATGCTCATCTATCGCCTTTCAGTTTGTAACTCTACTTGCCCGGCCAGTTGCTATATATATATATATATAAAAAACTCGATCGAAGTTGTAGCATCACACAGTCAGTGGGCCCAGTGGGCTTACGTCGGGGGAGCGGGGATTCAAACTTGTTAAATGATGTGTACCTCCCTAGCATAAAAAAAAAAAAGGTTCATCTTAATATCTGCAAAGCAGTGGTGTTTATTGTTTAATATCATTATTACTTTATTATACATCACATTCATGAAATTGAAGATTCAAGAAAGGGAGAAAAACTGAAGAAGTGGGTTTTAGAAAAGAAATGCGTGGGAAAATTTCAACAAGAAAAAGCCCTACACCATCAAGATATGTGGATTGCGATCTGGAGAGAGAGAGAGAGAGAGAGAGAGAGAAAGAAAGGGGAGGAGGTGGGTCTGCCGTACTGGGGAGGTGGTGCGGTGGGATGGGTTGGCCTGATGGGTTTTTGTTTTTCTTATTTTCAATTTTTTAATATTATTTAATGGAAAAGAAGTAATTTAGAAATGTGGCAAAATCTCAGCCATTAGATATTATTCAAGGACTGGGATTACAAGTCAGGCACATTGCCTGGTACAGTTTGCCTGGCAGAGGATCCAGGTCCAATAGTTAAATGATGGTGGGGCACGGGGCACCCTACAATTTAATTTATGAGGGATGGTGGGCGCGAAGTGGACCAATTAAACAATGTTATCTACTGTCTACGTTGCTTTCCAGTTTCCACAACTATCAAGTATTCTAAAATAAACGAATAAAGGATACAATAAAAAATAAGTCCAACAACTGGTCTTGCAGGCAACAAAACAAATGGCGTGTGAGACTGAGAGGAGGCATCAATAGCATTATCACCTGAGAGTTGGGACGAAAAAAGAAATGCAATATTACTCTACAAATGGGCCTGGGCAGAGTATAATGAAACGGGCTTAGTGAACTAAGTGAAGGATATAATTGGTCTATACCAATGAGGGATTCTGCTAGTGGATGGACTTACATATATCTACAGCCCAAACCCAAATCAGTTGAACTAGAAGTAGAGCTCTTCTCCTCTAATTAAGCCTAATCACTAAGGCACCATTGATGACATTAAGAAAAGTTAAGAAGAAGTGGTATACTAAGTAACTATACGAGGCTGCATGTGGCCGTTTGCCGCATTTGTTTGATAAAGGTTCCATGTATGCAATACAAGAGTACAAGGTGTATGGTACGTAGAAACAACCAAGCAAATACATAAATGTGCTGTTTCGATCGGCATCCGGCTAGATATTGGTAAGGTCGTCACTTTTGCACCATAACAAATACAAACAAGACAAATTTAGATGCTTGACATTAACGAGAAGGCCGGTTCTTGTTTGCTTTATAAACAAAAGATCGATTAGGCGCCTAGTTTGGTATTGCATGCACTAGCTAGTAAGCAGTTACAGAAGTGCGTTCATTCCATTACAAAGGATATATTTGTGTACGTGCTTTACATTATCAATTAATTAATGGCGTCTAAAGCTATTCCTAACACAATTCTTGTGTTGAGGATCTTCACCCTTTTATCCTTAGTTGCTTCTGTGGTGTTATTTGTTCTCGACAACTTCACACTTGATGGAGAAAAACAACGTTTTCAGGATGTCATTACATACAGGTAATTAATTCATTCATTTCTTAATTACATCAAGTGTACGCGTGTGTATATTAATTATATATGCCTATGCAATATGGTGTATATGCAGGTTTGTGGTTTCAACTGCAGCAATTGGAGCAGCATACACGATATTCCAGTTACCTTTGAACATATACTATGCCTTCACCGAAAAGCGCTTGATACGCAGCAAATGCATGCCCGACTTTGATTTCTATGCAGACAAGGTCCTATATATAGCCATTTATCATATCCAATCCAATCTTATGTATCAAACAAGTCTAAATGTTTTTGCAGGTGATAAGTTTGCTTCTGGCTGCGGGTGTGGGTGCTGGTTTTGGAGTGGGTTTTGAGTTCAAAAGGTTCCTCAAGGTTGTATTTCCGGTGCTGGCAGCATTGGGTGGTCTTGAAGACTTGGACGAAGCACAAACTAAGAATGATGATTTCTTTGATCAGGCAAACATTGCCACCGGAGTTCTCTTGGTGGGAGCCACTTGCATGGCTGTCGTTTCACTGCTTACTGCCATCACCAGAACTTCAAATAGAGGTTTCTTCAGATAATTAATTTCATTCATTAATTAAGATTGATCCATCGATCTCCCAATCTTAATTAATTAATCCCTACGTAAGCCCACTAATTCATTCAATTCTAAAACATGCACAAGCGGACCATCTTATTTTCTATCTCAAATAAAATGAAATTGTAACTCAACTCTATCACTGTTTTCTTGGGAGTTGGGAATTCATTAATTTGTGTTCCACTTAATTTATCCAAATAAATCTGTATCCATTTGTAATTCTTCCTGTGTAATTCTTACTGCTATTGTTGCCCATGCTACTATTTTAATGACAGTGTTGGATTAATAAATGAGTGGCTGTTCCTATTCTTTCCTTGAGTAGCCAGAAAGGCCTGTTTACTGTTATTAGGCTATTGTAGCCCTTTGAGGCATTTAATATTTGTTCGTTGGGTGCTGTTCCCAGCCCCTTATTTGTACCAAGATAGCAGAATGCTGTCTTCACAATGTTAATGAGATTAAGGGTCTCTATGTGGATGTAGGCTTGGTTTTCTTCCAGCTGAACCACCAAATCCTTTTGTCTTCCTGTTAAGCTTAACAGCTTAATCTTTTCTTCATGGTATCAGAGCACTAAGCTCCTTAACCATTCCGCATTTTTTTCTTACTCTTCTTACATGGGGGAAGAACAAGAGAAACACCCCTTTGGGTCGCCCTTGGGTTTAAACGTATATGTACCCTCTCCTTCATCACCATTTACTTTGGGTTTGTCTGAACCAGAGTCCAATCCAAGTCTCAGACTTTGCTCTGTTTTACTGAATGGCCTGAACTACATTCCTTGGTCTAGAGCTATTACTTTGGCTTTGGGAGGAAGATCAAAACTTGGCTATATCAATGGAAAAATCACTGCTCCAGAAGCTGAAGATCCAAAATTTGAAGAGTGGCTTTGTAAAGACCAACTGGTCATGTCATGGATGCTTAATTCCATGGAACCACAGATTGCCGAAATATTCAGCTATTCTGAATCTGCTCAACTTCTCTGGGAATCTGTCAAAGAAATGTATGGCCATCAAAACAACGCAGCTCGCATCTTCCAACTTCAGAAAGAAATTGCAAGCCTTACTCAAGGTGGGAAAACCTTCGTTGAACATCTGGGAAAGCTAAAAGGCATGTGGAATGAGCTAGCACTATACCGACCTCACACCACAGATAACACAACCCTTCTAAAACGTGCAGAAGAAGATAAGATTTTTCAAGTTTTGGCCAGCCTGGATTCCGAGTATGAAGATCTACGTAAGCATATTCTCATGAGTATTGAACTTCCTACTCTCTCCAATATTTGTACTACTATTCAACGAGAAGAAGTGAGGAAAAAGACCATGAATCCTCTAGTAAAATCTATGTCTGAGTTATCAGAATCAAAAGCCTTTGTGACTGAGAAGCAACGATCAGAAAATAAGAATTTCAAAGACTTCAAGGGGAAACGAAGTCCTGTCTCATGTGAACACTGTGGACAAGCACGACACACTAAGGACAGATGCTGGATTCTTTATCCACACTTGAAACGCCAATTCAACAAGGACAATAGAAATTTTTTAAAGTCTACTACAGATAGCAAAGGTCCACCAAAGTTTACAGCTAATCTTGCTTCAGATGAAACTACCACCCGAAATTCCTCATCTTCTGCTTTAATCAATCAACTCACTCAACTGCTCCAACAAATGGGTAGAAATGAGAAATCCAATTCTGATTGTCCATCGACTTCTCTTGCTCCAGGTACTTTTCATGCTTTTTCATCTTTGTCCCATAATGTTCTTTCTGATATCTGGATTGTAGACTCGGGAGCAACAGACCACATGACTAACAACAAGCAGGGTCTCCAAAATCTTCAACATGCTGATAAGAATCAGTCTGTATCCGTTGCCAATGGTTGTTCTGTACCTGTTCTTGGCTATGGAAAATTTAATCCACTTGGTTTAAATGTTTTATCTGATGCACTCTACGTACCTTCATTTCCTTTTCAGTTGTTATCAGTGGGCAAACTAACCAATGCTTTAAACTGTGATGCTATTTTCTCTTCACATTCTGTGGTCTTTCAGGATCGAATGACCAAGAAGAAGATTGGTGAGGGAGTTTATTCCAATGGGCTGTACTTGGTAAGGCAACCAATCAATCAGCCCAGGGTACTTAAAGCTTCTGCCTCAGCAACTGATAACTTGTGGCATCAACGTTTGGGCCATCCATCTACCCGTGTGCTCAAATCTTTGTTTCCTTCTTTTAATTCTAGCTTTTTTAAGTGTGACATTTGTCATTATTCTAAACAAACTAGATTACCGTTTGTGTCATCTGTTTCTAGAGCTAAGAAACCATTTGATTTAATACATTCTGATTTATGGGGACCAGCCCCTATTGATTCTCATGATGGTTTCAAATATTTTGTTATATTTGTGGATGATTGTTCTCGTACTACCTGGCTTTATCTCTTAAAATCAAAAAATGAAACTTTGTCTTGTTTCAAAGATTTTTGTAGCATGGTTGTTACCCAATTCAATTCCCATGTCAAAGTTCTAAGGTCAGATAATGGCACCGAATTTTTGTCCAACAATTTCATTGAGTATTTATCTGAACATGGCATTTTACATGAAACAAGTTGTGTAGGCACCCCTCAGCAGAATGGAGTGGCAGAGAGAAAAAATCGTGATCTACTTGAAAAAACAAGGTCTCTCTTGTTCCAAATGCACGTTCCCAAGAAGTTTTGGTCACAAGGTGTCCTCGCTGCCACCTACTTAATCAACAGATTACCTAGCCGTGTCCTCAACTTCAGATCTCCACTTGAAGTTATTAAAAGCAGACGATTGAACTTGTCTCATTTACGTGTGTTTGGCTGTCAATGCTTTGTGCATATTCAAGCTGTTCACCGAGACAAGTTGGAACCTCGAGCTACCTCATGTGCGTTCCTTGGGTACTCCTCCACAAAAAAAGGGTATAAGTGCTATGATCCCTTAACTCAGAAGATCCTTATCTCTCGGGATGTCTCTTTCGACGAAACCAAACCTTTATTTGGAACTCAACAAGAGACACATCTTCAGGGGGAGAATTTATTTGATCAAATTCCACTACCCATTGTGGATGACTGCCCTCTGCCTACACATCCTGCTACTAGCGAATTGGAAGCCATAGACACCAATTCAATTGCTTCCCATCAACCTGTACCTACACCTCCCTCTGAAGCTCCTAGAAGGTCCAATAGAACTCGTCAAGAGTCAACAAGGCTCAAAGACTTTGTCACCTATCAAGTCTCCAGGTATCCTATTGACAATTATCTCTCTTATAATAATTTCTCACCCTCACATGTTGCATTTGTTAGTTGTATCTCAAAGATCACAGAGCCAACCAGTTTCCATGAAGCTAATAAACAACCCATTTGGCGTAAAGCAATGCAAGAAGAGCTCCAAGCACTTGAAGACAATAAAACTTGGACCATTGTCCCACTTCCAAAGGATAAGAGACCAGTTGGATGCCGTTGGGTCTACAAAACAAAGTTCAATTGCGATGGAACCATAGAGCGACATAAGGCACGGCTGGTAGCTAAAGGATTTACCCAAACCTATGGGGTGGATTATAAGGAAACCTTCGCCCCTGTTGCCAAAATGAACTCTGTTCGTGTGCTCTTATCTGTGGCTGTCAATTACAATTGGCCTCTACATCAAATGGACGTAAAAAACGCGTTCTTACATGGTGAACTAGAGGAAGAAGTTTTTATGACCATTCCCCCCGGGTACATCCACACAGCTCCGACTGGTATGGTGTGCAAGCTCCACAAAGCTCTCTATGGTCTGAAGCAGTCCCCTCGTGCTTGGTATGCTAAGCTAAGTTATGTTCTCGAAGGCACAGGATTCAAACGTAGTTGTGCTGATTCGTCCCTGTTCATTAAGCAAAGCTCTTCAGGAATTGTGGTTGTTCTCATTTACGTTGACGATCTCATTATCACTGGAAGCAGTAGAACTGCTATTGCCCAACTAAAGTCATCTCTCTCTCAACAATTTTCCATCAAAGACTTGGGTACTCTCAAGTACTTTCTCGGCATTGAAGTTGTTTCCTCCACCAAAGGCTTGTTTTTAAACCAAAGAAAATATGTCTTGGATCTTCTCAAAGAAATCGGCATGCTTGATGTCAAACCCATGTCCAATCCTGTTACAAGTAAAGGTAAACTCGACTTGGATGGAGAACCTCTAACCGACATCAGCAAATATCAAAGAATAGTGGGTAGGTTGATTTATCTCACTATCACTCGTCCTGACATCACGTTTGCTGTGAGTCAGGTCAGTCAATTCATGCACTCACCCAAGTCACACCACTGGACAGCAGTTAAAAGGATCCTTCGCTATTTGAAAGGTTCCCCTGGTCAAGGCATTGTAATGGCTCCTCATGGACATTCTCAGATCATGGGATACTGTGATGCAGATTGGGCAGGGGATCCCATTAACCGAAAGTCCACTTCTGGGTTCTGTACTTTTGTTGGCGGCAATCTCGTTACCTGGAAAAGCAAAAAACAAACTGTGGTTGCTCGCTCCAGCGCTGAAGCCGAATATAGGGCCATGGCATCTGTTACAAGTGAGTTAGTCTGGCTTCAGTATCTCCTCAAAGATTTGGGAGTCAGTTTCTCTCTCCCTATGAAACTTATGTGTGATAATCAAGCCGCCATTCACATCGCATCCAATCCTGTTTTTCATGAACGGACTAAGCATATTGAGGTTGATTGCCATTTTATACGAGAAAAAGTTCAAGCAAACATTATCAAGCCTCTGTTTGTGAGAAGTGGCGACCAACTTGCTGATATCCTCACCAAAGGCGTTCCAACCAATCAGTTCCATCATATCTTGTCCAAGCTTGGATCTGCCAATGTTCTCGCCCAAGCTTGAGGGGGAGTGTTGGATTAATAAATGAGTGGCTGTTCCTATTCTTTCCTCGAGTAGCCAGAAAGGCCTGTTTACTGTTATTAGGCTATTGTAGCCCTTTGAGGCATTTAATATTTGTTCGTTGGGTGCTGTTCCCAGCCCCTTATTTGTACCAAGATAGCAGAATGCTGTCTTCACAATGTTAATGAGATTAAGGGTCTCTATGTGGATGTAGGCTTGGTTTTCTTCCAGCTGAACCACCAAATCCTTTTGTCTTTCTGTTAAGCTTAACAGCTTAATCTTTTCTTCAGACAGGCATGAAGCGATTCTATCTTTTTTTTTTTTTTTTTTATATTATATATGGCATCGATTTTACCATTACTATATCAAGCTTTTAGTATACCCCTACTGAATCTATAAACAAAAGAACGAAAGAGAAGAGGAACAAAGTTGCACACGATTCAATCTTCATATAACATTTCAAGACAATGTAATTTAAAGAGCATAATCCATGGGGCCAGAAATCGGTCTCATGTCAAGGCCAATTTGAATTATAAAATAAAATACAAAGAGAACTAAAATGAGCTTATCTCTACAAGTGAGCGGGGGCTAGCTAGAAGTGGAATTGGCACCTGAAACCATAATAAATAAGAGATAAACTTCTACCAAGTAATCTATGCAAAAGCCGACCCAAAAAAACAAAAAGAATATATGCAAAAGCACTAAACCTGCACTAAAAGAGGCAAGGTTCTATCAGGCATAATATCCATTTGAAAGGTAATGTTATATCATGCTGTTTATTTGTCATTATGAACTATACATGTAAACAAGATTTCATCAGGTAAAAGTATCAAGTCTAGAAACATAACATATCAAATAAAATTAAGGCCATTTACAATTACCGATTTACCATGGAAAAGCAATATAAGTATTATTGTTTAATAACTTCGGAAAATTAAGAAACCATGATGGTGATGACATTTATGATCTTAAAAAACAAAATAGAAATCTTAATTTATGTATAAGTTACTAATAGAATTAGAGCATCCAACCCACAACTAATTGGCAATGGATGAAGAGGCCCAAGACTTATAAGCACATATGTTAAGCTCTAGTTTTCCGATATGAGATATTACTCCACATTATTCTCAACACGCCCCTACACGTGTGGCGAGATTTTGAGCCTTACACGTGAACAAATTGTATTGGGTGACGTAGGAGCACGTGTGACCGTTGAGCCTTACACGCGGATAACCTAGCTCTGATACCATACTAGAATTAGAGCATCCAACCCAAAACCAATTGGCAATGGGTGAAGAGGCCCAAGACTTATAAGCACATATGCTAAGATCTAATTTTTCGATATGGGACATTGCTCCACATTACATTACTCTCAACAGTTACAACATTTGCATATGTATATATATATATATATATATATATATTATATAGATATAGAAAAATTATCTAGAGCAGATTTATTTTCTTTTGTGCAGGAATTAAGTCATTCTAAGAACACCCGCAAAAAAGATAAGTGGGTATAGATAAGTAGAATACATACATATATGCATATGCCTGATGCAAGTTTTGAAGATAACACCAAAAACAAACTGACCTGCAAGTAATGTGCAAGCAACCTTGAGTCTTCTCCACATAAATTTTGCACCTGGGACACCTCTGCCACTGCTTCTCCTTGGCAAGCTCCTTCATCATTAGATAATCGCTCCCTCTCTCATTCTCATTCAGCCTCTGAAACTCCTCACACTCAACCCCTGAATGCCATGGCACTTGACACCCTGCACAGAACCATCTATGGCAAACAGGGCACTCTGTCCCCCTCACATTAACTTGATCTTCTTGTCCAATGTCAATCACCAAAGCTGTTGAGCAATCCTTGAAGGGACAGTTAATTTTCTGGCCCATTGGAAGCTGAGCCCAGCATCAATTTCAGCCTTACCTTATTTAAGATGAGAAAACTGAGACAAACCCACTCAACTGTTTGGGCTTATGTTGGGGACTAGAGCCCAATTACTTTTGTGCATGCATTGGTTTATTTATATTGAGAAATATTGAATTGAAGCTCTCTTTGAGGAGAATAACTTCAATGTAAGAGGGATAGTGAGCCTATGAATTTTTTTAGATTACTCTTTTCTTGAATATCATTCAAAAAAATTGATAACATGGCATCTCAAATATGAGAGAATGGAAGGTTGGGACATTGAGATTTAAGACCTTCCCTCTTTATATTTGTGATGCCGCGTAACTACCTATGTTGCAAAGAAATTCTTCTCTTGGTAGTGGTTGAGACATGGCCCATGCCAATCCCAACTCAATTTTACTGCTTACGTAAAACCAAGGCTACTGTCAATGTGCAATTGCTCTCGTTGGTTTCTTTTCATAAAGAAGTGGGCTTTGATCTTTTGGTTTTGATGCTTTGACTTTTGGACTTGCACAGGCAGACTTCTCTTTTTGGATTTAAAGATTTAAGTCTTCCCCACTCACATGGTTTGTTTCTTGAGTTATCACTATAGCTTCAACTTTGTAAGAGAAGAAAACATTGAAAAATTCTAAGGGGGTATGGATCAGAAAGATGCCCCAAATGAATGGGTCCCTGCACCCTTCTTGAAAATTGATGATTAGGGTTTGTTGGGGCCAACTTTTCCCACATTAATTTTATATTTGGATAACTTCAAATGGAAATTAATGAGAGAAAAAACATAGCATAAACAAATCCATAGCCTTTAGATCCTTCTCTGCAAAGCATATGTCTTTTCATTGAGGCTTTTTGGTTGTAAATACCTCCTTTGTTTAATTGTTATCTTTATTCTTTCTAATGTGTGTGACAGGTTACCACTTAGAAGTTAGAACTTCTATTTGGTCACTTTATGTTTGTTCTGCTTTCCTACAATGCTACACAACCCATGAAGGCATCCAAATCCTATTCTTTTGCTGCCTGATGATGACACATACAAGGAGTGATGGGTTGTGGGAGTACGTGTCACATGGTTTGCCTTGATTTTGTGATACTTTGGTTCACTCATGTGTGAACATGATCCCCATACTTTTTGGATATTTGTCTTTCATGTGGGAGGATCCACTACACCATGGTTGAAAGGCTTGAAGCCTTGAAGGTGATGGAGAGGCACATGGAGACTAAAAGGTCATCTTCCTATAAAAGGGTAAACATCACAACCAAAAAGATAATAAAGAGAAAGGAGATGAAAAGAAGAGAAAAAAGAAGCTACATAGCAAGGAAAGAAAAAAGAAAGAGAGAAAGAACAACCCACGCTCCCATGTCCTACTAGCTTGGTATTATTAATTTGTACTTTAACCCACTACTTTATTTTTTATTTTTCCTCGTTGGCAAGAATAAAAGAATCATATATGTTCAAAGAGAGAAGAAGCAGACTTGGCCAAAAGAGAGAGAGAGAGAGAGAGAGAGAGAGAGAGAGAGAGAGAGAGAGAGAGAGAGAGAGAGAGAGAGAGAGAGAGAGAGAGAGGAGAGGGGTGAAGTTGGAATTAAATTGGAAGAAAATTTAATTTCAAAGGGGAAGCTTCAAGCTAGCTACCCAAAAACAAACTTATGTTTGAGAAAGGCTTTCTTTTGTGAGGAACTGACAAACCTTTGGAAAGAATTCACTGGAATTTGATTGATAACCGTCTCTTTCTTGTTTGGCTCATGTCCATTATGGGTACTAAAACTACTTCCTTTAGCTTTTTCTTGTATCACTCTTTACCCCAACCCCCAACCCTTTGTGTCTGCTATGTTTGATCACTATGTGGGTTGGGGAGCATTATAAACATACATCTTATGACAATAATTGACATATAATCAATTATGCATGTGCTTTTTTATAAATAAAAAAAAAGAATGCCAAATGACACTTTTGGTCCCTGTATTTTCGTGAAATTTTCATTTTGGTCATGTTCTTTTATTTTTGGCAATTTCAGTCCTGTACTTGCAATACGATATCAATTAAGTCTAAATCGTTAACCTCGTTTAAATTGATGATAAAAATTTTGACGTGAATTGCAAGTGAGTGACATTTTAGACATCTTACTCCACCTAAATGCTTATATAGGCCCATATCCGCCATTATACGCAATCAATAAGGAAAAATAAGAAGTTTCAAACGTCAAACTGAATATGTTAAATAACGTGTAGATGCTTAAATAGGAATCTAGGTAGGCTACAATATGCCAAATGACACTCATGTATGTGTGAAGCACGTGGCTACATCGAATTTTCCATCAAGAATTTAAACGATGTTAACTATTTAGACTTAATTGCTATCATATAAAAAGTATATGACCAAAATCGCCAAAAATAAAAGTATATGACCAAAGTGAAAATCATGCAAAAATACAGGGACCAAAAGTGTCATTTGGCCTAAAAAAATTATAAAGTTGTAATGCTATATGATAATATATCTAACTAATTAATCATCAATTGTTTAAGTAAATTAAACATAACAAAGATATTTTACCGTCAAAATATAGACAACAACTAGATGGCAATGCCCAACATCCCACACCTTCCGTTGTTGGTCTCTGCCATGCCATGAGGTTTCTTGATAGAATGGTCAAGAACAAGATAGTGTTTGTCTCGAGTAAATTAATTGAAGGTAACTGTTTTACGAAATTGACATGTTGCTTTATAGGCTTGAATTCTTAATATCTCTTTGTGTTTGTCCATATTCATGTATTTAATTAGTACAAGTAACAAGGGACCAAAATTAAAGGAAGAAGATACCATCTACATTGACATTAACGTACCTACATGATCGATCGATAAGACATGTATATTATGGCTTCAATCAGGGCATGCTTCCAGCAAAAGAAAACAACGATATAATATCAAATTTAACTAATGGTGAAAGGCACCACGTACACACACACACACACACACATATATATATATAGAGAGAGAGAGAGAGAGAGAGAGAGAGAGAGAGAGAGAGAGAGTCTTTAATTAAGACGTACAAGACAAATCAATTAGGAATATAATGACTTGCAAAAATCCAATGCGATATGAAATTTCGTGATGCTCAGCCTTCCTTTCCCCACAATTCCCTTTTTTGGTCTGTCTTGTATATTTTTTTTTTGTTATATATCATGCATTTTCTGACTATAAACTGGGCCAGGTTATGATGATTTTGATCTAGCTGAGCTAGCAGTTTAATTATATAGTGTTGATCGGCGATTGATCTTGGACTTGGAAAAGAGAAATTAAGATTCATATACTTTAAACTATGATTTATGATGTATGTTGTAAGTTGTATATTAAGCAGATGGAGTACTGTTTAAGCTCAATTTGTTTTTTTTTTTGGCCAAAGAAAGCTCAATTTGTTAGTTAGTTGAAAACGTGCGTACGTATAAATAGAGATATATGGAAGAGGAATAAAGTAGTACACCGAAAATGACAAGGGAAACTTCAGAAAGAAATAATTAAGAAGAAGCCAATGAAGTAGAGTTTGAGAATGATGAAGTAGTGAGTAGTGAGTAGTGTAGTGATCGAGTGCTAATAATTAATAACATGGATGGATGGATGATGCATGCCGAACCAAATTAAAAGGGTGGCGGGGACCGACCTTCAACCTTGCAGCTTCCTGCTTAGTGCTTGCACTTGGCCGACTCTTCAAGGCCTCTCTCCCTCTCCATGTACTATCACCCAACTAATGGATTTTGATTCTCTTTACTAGTTTTTACTCGTTTAAATTCTAACCATGTAATCTATATATATTCAAAAATTTATTTAATATTTTGCTCCCTAACTCTTAAATATTTAGTTAAAATTAAAAATCAAGTATAATTAAACAAGTAAAACAAACACAAATAAAGGATGCATGTGGATCCCCCAACCAACTGAATCCTGCCCCAAGTACTCCAAATGTACGTCTATTGTCTCATGTCATCTAGTCTATGATGCTAACACATGGACTCCAATTAATCTCTTCTCGATCTCTTGTGGTGTGGATACTTGGCCACACCATAACACGATATATCTTTGTGTGTATAAGAATTTCTTTTTGTTAGATCGATTATCAATCCAACCATTAATTGATTAGGTGAAAGTACTAGCTTTTGTTAAAATGTTTAATTGGTTCAGACTTTAGATTAAAAATCTGACAATATATATAACATTTTTGATATTTGCTAAAATTAAGAATTGATTTCGCATCCATCAATTCAGCATATTTGAGCGGCAGTTGTTACACATGTAAGGCATCAAACGGGTTTTGTCCTTATGTATAGAGATGGGACAATCCAAGTCCACCAATAACATCATGCATGCTCTTAGTCTTAGCTAGCTAGGGTCCTTGCACCATGGATTATCAATGATCCTTTCTGCTGATCAAATTAATAGTATACAGGCAGTAGCAACAAGTGTATGTATGTAAGTATATATGTATGTATGTATGTATGTATGTATGTATGTATGTATGTGAACCACTGCCATCTTGCAGACTGATCATCCTAGGACATAATTAACAACCTCCATATACATGGAAAAACAGTGAAGTAGTCAAGGTACGTTACAAACTTACAATTATAAGAAAACGAAATTACTTTTGAACTGATTCATGACTTTACAACCAGGATGAGAATATATATATAATGTATAATTGTTATTTATATAATATGGTGAGTAACGTGATGCAATGATCAATTTACATATATAAACCAAGGAACAACCATATCTGCTTTTCTGCTTTATATATGCAATCAATAAGTTTCAAAGAAGGTGCAGAAAAGCTGCAGCTAGGGTGCCTCTGCTCTGCTAGATTAATTCTACTCAATTAAGTTCCCTTTGGTGTCGGTAATTGACGGTGCACTTGAACGTGCAGATGAAATCTCAGTGTTTGTGATCTGCTTAATTGTTTAATTAAGGAATAAATTATGTATCAAAGTAATTTTTAACCAAAGGATGAACATGAGCATGATCTGGAACCTTTAAAGTGAATTATAATGCATGTGTCATATCTTCCAAGTTACATTCATTCTTATCTTGTATATATATGATAATATCCACAGAACAACTGACTTTTAATTTTAATTAATCACACACTGCATGCATTGGCTGTTTGGCTATTTGGCTATTTGTCTAATTGCCCCGGCCAGCTGGGTCAAAGCTATATACCTAGCTAGCAAGTTTGATGCTTATCTATCTATTTACCCCTTTTTTGAACTCTATGCACAGAATATTTCTCATCATAATGTTTGTGAAACAGAGCATGCCTTGAAGATGCCTTGTACAAAGTGTTGACTAATCACTGGCACTAGGGACTCAAAATATCTGATGCGATCGAAGAACTGTTGGGATACAGAGGCTAGCTAGCTGGAACGTGGATTGCAAACACCAAAATTTCAGCATATATAATGCTTGTGGAATCAGCATATATATATATAACCTGTCCCATATGGTATATATGCCTGAAATAATATTGCATTAATTGCAACCAAACTTTAAAACTTATTAGCTTAATTACCTGTTTTCTAGTCTAAACAGATAAACTTGAATTATGCGTCTATATAGTACAACAATTTACCAAATTGGCATAATCCCACCAAATATTAAGTCTTATATATCAAACAAAATTTTTGGGAAATGGTGGATTAGATTATAATATATAGTATAAATGAAAGATGTAATATTGGTCGGGTATATATTGTGAGCTTGGTGAGCAGAGCTGGGGTTATGTTGTGCCTTATAATACAAACAAATACAAAAGGGACAAGGGCATCGGGAAACAGTGTTTGATAGAGGGCCCAATGCCTCTGCCCACCCATCATGAAATTATTAGACGACAGAGATACCATTATTCACCCAACATTCTTACCCTCTCCATATCCGTATAATATCTCATATATCAAATATATATATATATATATATTTCATTTATACATTACAGTGATCATAGACTCGACCATGAGTGCATGCTCCAACTTTGTCCCATTTTAAACATGCATGCCAAGCCATATATCTTAATCTTGGCTTCATTAAACAATTATATATATATAAACTCACAGGCTCCTTCTGTTGAGGTATACCTCAACTTATTTATGTTGAGGTATACCCTGTTGGGGCCCACATGAGTCATTTTGTATCGATCCGAACCGTTCGCAAGGATCATCTTCATTCATAGATCATCCTTGTAAAAAATTAGCCAAATCGGAAATCATTTGCCTGTCTAACTTTGATAAAACAAATGGACGGTTTCATCGAAAATACTTGGTTCGTCCATTTTTTTGATCAAAGTTAGATAGACAAATGATTTCCGATTTGGCTAATTTTTTGCATGGATGATCTATCTATGGAGATGTAAAAATTGAACGGTTCGGATCGACACAAAACGGCTCGTGTGGGCCCCAACAGGGTATACCTCAACATAAATAAGTTGAGGTATACCTCAACAGAAGGAGCCATTATAAACTCATATATATATATATATATATATATCTCTCTCTAGCTACCACACCCAAATATATCAATCACTAACTTTCATGCGATTTTGCTTTTGCGCACTTCTCCAGTTTTCATCTTCTAATATATTACGAATCGAATTTTAAAATCCAACGCAGCATATCTAACATATTTTTTTTTTTTTTTGGTATTACCAACTTAATATATACCCTTAAAATCAGATTAAAGATATGTACATTTGAATATTCAAGGCCATGTTTTTCTATGAAAAATTCTCATATATAATAGAATTAGAACATCCAACCCAAAATCAATTAATAATGAGTGGAGAGGTCCAAGACTTATAAGCACATATGCTAAGTTATAGTTTTCTGATGTGAGACATTGCTCCACATTACTCTCAACACGCCCCTGCACGTGTGACGAGATTTTGAGCCTTACACGTGAACAAATTGTATTGGGTGACGTGAGAGCATGTGTGGCCGTTAGGCCTTACACGCAGATAACCAAGCTCTGATACTATAAAGAAATCTAGACATCCATCTCAAAACCAATTGGCAATGGGAGGAGTAGCCCAAACGCTTATAAATCACTAACAAGGCCCTCATATCTTCAATGTGAGATTTCTTTCCACAATGAATTAATTTGGAAGGGGGGGGGGGGGGTGTCAATGAATTAATTGATTTATTTCTTGAGAAACCTAATAGAGGGTTTATTTGTTTGTTTAGTTCATTTTTTGGCTTATATATTGTATTAAATTCTTCGTAGCTAGCTAGGCTTGAAGCATTTTTTTCATGGAACTGGGCCGGCCTGATAGAATGATTCTGCAGCCACTTGGTATCGACCCCATCTCAACCCATTAATTATAATCTCTTAAAAAATATGTTGCAAACAATGACTTTTGGAGAGAGAGAGAGAGAGAGAGAGAGAGAGAGAGAGAGAGAATGTATGTCAGGGTTTTGAGTTTTGGGCATGATGTATATTATATGTATAGAATAATGATGAAGAAGAAAAGCAAAGCTGCTTAATTAATTAACGTATAGTTTATAGCTTTGTGAATTGTTTATAGTGTAGAAGGAATGGGGGGGGTGATGGGATTCAGATTCTGAACACATGCAGCCTCACAAGAGAATGTCCTTGGCAATCATCTTGCCCAAGTGTGTTCTCGATCCCGAATCTAATCATGCTTTCCTTAATGCATTAAACTATTTCTACTCCTTCTATATATCAATTTATTAATTTTTTTTATTTGATCAATTAATTAATAATACACATATAGCAAAACAAACATAATTAACTACTATATTAAGCCTATCATCAAACAAGACTCCCCGCTCTCGTCCTTTACATTTTATTGGACATATGTATAAGGCCGGCCTAGCTGCTCATGTGCTTGATTATTAACTAATTAATAATTTTGTCTATAATTAGGATTTGTTAGCTTTGGCTACAATTAATCCATAAATAGAAGATAAGGGTAGTGAGATTTGAGGTCCTTGAGGACTTGAGGACTTGAGGTGGTGATCAAAATTATGGTTGAGGACTGAAATGGGTCCCAATTATTTTTGGGCCCGGCAGCAACCACCGAACAGGAGGCCTAATTTTCGCTTTCTTAGATTCTTTTGTCACTTAATTAAGATATAAGATACCATGCATGTATGATGCCATGATGTAGCTATATCTTTATATATATATGCATGTGCATATATTACAATCATCACCCGCAACAATAGGCCTCCCGGTCCTCTATCCGTACCAAATTTTTTTAATTAATTTGTTAACATTCCTGAATTAATCCATGTTCTTTTAACTAACGACGTCCATAATAATGAGATATGATAGCTCATGTGTACTTCTGCAATTACAACATCAACATGGGCCTGCTCTCTGTCGGAATATTACATAATAAGTTTGTTTTTCAAGAAAATATTACATATATAATAAGTTACATACATATATACCAAATTACCAATGCTTCCAAAATTTAATTCTCTAATGTCTTTCTTTTATTTGACAAAAAAAAAAAACAGAATTTATTTCTTTTACTTATTTTATTTATATTTTTTTCAAGTTTAATTTGCACCATATTGCATGTCATACATAACCTTAGGATGAGAAACACAAATTCCATTTCTCATTCATATTTTTGCTATAATATATAATTAATTTAAAAAAAAAAATTCTACAAAAGGAAAAAAAAAATAAATTGAATTATTTATCTTTCTTCTTTCCTTTCTATTTCATCTTAATTATATGATCATCTACATCATCCATTTCTTCATAGTGGCCTCGACAAGTTGCAATCTTTCAACCCATTAATGAATAATGAAGACCCCAGATCATTGTGTTTACATCAAAACTGTCCACAAATCAATCATTTTCTTAATTATATAATTGTACGTATGGACATCTCCTCAAATTGAAATTAATTTTAGCCATAATTGAAAATTGGACATGGTATGTAGTTGAAATATATATTTTAGGCAGGATCGATAGAGGTTCGCAAGAGTGCCAAATTGATCCATATATAAAGCCAGTGTTATGCTGATCGATGCACTCCGTTTACCAAAAAGTAAGCATCTTGCACAGAGAATTATGATTGGATTGACTAGAATACCCCTGAAGCTGACATCACACCTCAGCAACACCTTTATAAAAGCTGCTTCGTATTTAATAAAATCAGAGTATATGTACATTGAGGTGAAAGGGGTAGTTCGGTCAATGAATTGAAGAGGGTTCGCTTTAGATTCTTTACCCTTAAGCCGTAGTTGGAGCAGTAGTACTATTACTGACTGTATACACAAGCTATAGATAAAATTTGAGGTTAAAGATAGATGGATATGGAGAAAGGGGAAAAACGGAGGTGAGCGA
The DNA here is from genome assembly GCF_963921425.1 of Dryas octopetala. Lineage (NCBI taxonomy): Eukaryota > Viridiplantae > Streptophyta > Magnoliopsida > Rosales > Rosaceae > Dryas > Dryas octopetala. The sequence continues at coordinate 19,299,197 of NC_141374.1, read as the reverse complement.
ATTCGCTTACGTGTGTAGTTTGGGGTCATGTATTAATGCATGCAAATTGCAAATTAATCATACAAAGTTTTACTGTATGTGTGAATTATTATGAGTCAGTTTTGTTTCTTTGTGGGGATGTTTTTCCTTCTGGAGCCCATTGCTGCAGCATCTGCTTGTGGGATCGAGTTTCGATCTTTGTGAGTAATTGGGTCTCTCTCTCTCTCTCTATCTCTCTCTCTCTCCTCCTCTTGGGCCTTCCTTTTGAAGGAGTTTATTAAGGAGACTCATCCACAATACAAAAATAGCAAGCGCTAGCTGATGAAGATGAGGGTTGGAGGAAAGAAATAAAGAAAGAAAGAAAGAGATGAGAAAGCTGCAGCTACTTGGAAAAGTTAGAGAGTGGAAAAGATAAATAAAAGAAAGCTGATCCATGAACAACTAGGTAACCGAAAGAAAGAAAGAAAAAAAAAAAAAAAAAAACAAAGAGAGAAAGAGCTTTTTGATTTCTTCTTCTCATCTCATGCTCTATCTTCTCACTCCCCCACCTCTTGTATTTGCTTGAAGCTTCTTATAAGTGTTGTTTTATTACACAAGAGAAACAGAGTGTGCAGAATTGATCACCACCACCTATGTTAGCCAATAACTCTACTTCTTCCTCAGTTCCTTGTTCAGAGCCTTTTTCTTGCTTAGAAAATGGCAATAACATTAACAAAAGGAAGAGAAGACCTGCAGGAACTCCAGGTATACCACGAATATCATTAATTTAAGTCATTGAACTAATTTGCAATTCATGTTAATTAAATTGTTTGGTGTAATTGTATTAATTAATATGATATATTGATATACAGATCCAGATGCGGAGGTGGTGTCGCTTTCACCGAAAACCTTACTGGAATCGGATCGTTATGTATGCGAGATCTGCAACCAAGGGTTTCAGCGAGACCAGAACCTCCAGATGCACCGCAGGCGCCACAAGGTCCCCTGGAAGCTCTTGAAGCGCGAGAGTCCGGTTGTGAGGAAGCGGGTTTTCGTGTGCCCCGAACCCAGTTGCCTGCACCACGACCCGTGCCACGCGCTTGGCGATCTTGTTGGGATCAAGAAGCATTTCCGAAGAAAACACAGCAACCACAAGCAATGGGTCTGCGAGAAATGCTCCAAAGGCTACGCAGTCCAATCCGATTACAAGGCCCATCTCAAAACCTGTGGTACCCGAGGCCATTCTTGTGACTGTGGCCGTGTTTTCTCAAGGTTTCGTTTGTTAATTAACATTCTAATTACTTTCTTAATTATTTCGTATATATTTGAATGATCCAAAGCTCATCATCATCGATCATCGATCATCATGAATCATGTATATATATTGAACCTTTGAAAATACTGCTTTTGTGTTCATTGAGTTTTGACTTTGAAAAGGACAAGGAAAAACAAAAAGTGGTCTTGAGTAGTCTTGACTGACGGAACCTAGCTTCATCATCAAAATTCTCAACTACTGTTTTCCAACTACAGTTGAAAACACATTTCCCGAAGATCGGTTTCCTTTCCTTAGGCTTAGGTCAGATATAGCTACAGCTAGAGATTGATGTTTTCTTCCATTTTTGTTTTTTTTTTCTTTGGCATCCCACCACGTAAAGCATCTACTGATTCGTATTATAATGTGATTTGTGAATTAACTAGGTGGGGTGATATGGAATATATTCATAAACATGATAAGCTTTTCATCAGCTCTGATTAATTAATAATAGCAATTAACATGCATATATATGGAAAATAGTTGTATATTAGTTTAACTATATTTCTGTTCCTCCTTTATCATTCTTTAATGTAAGTGCTGTATATAACTTGATTTATATGATATATATACCCTATGCCTTGTTTTCAACACCCATCTTCTATACGATGAATAAGGACAGACATGCACCCAGATCAATTATCAAACATGTTTGACTTTATTCCTTTCTCTTGTTTTAATTAATTTTAGTTTCTGATGGTATTTACTGATTCATAATCATGTACTTGAACTTGAATGTGAATATATATATAGGGTTGAGAGTTTCATTGAACACCAAGATGCTTGCAATATGGATCGTGTGCGGTCAGAATCACAAGCACAGATGCAACCGGCATGCCTGTCAAGAACAGCTTCAAGTCCCAGTCCTTCCAGTGACACCAATTTCAGCAGCAGGACTCCTAATTGGCCAGCATCCACTTCAGCTTTGCCACTACCAATAAAACCAACAATGGATCGAGCCAAATTCTTAAGTCCTTGTGGTGCTGCTGCGGCTCATCACGAAATCAGTTCATCCAAGCTTAATAACAATGCAGACTACAACCTGGACCTTCAGCTCGCAACCACATCCAATACTTCAAAGAGAGACGAAAACCATTCCACCCAGCTCCAGCTCTCAATTGGGTCGTGTGATTTTGGTGATCATTATCATCAGAATAAAAATCATGATCAATCAAACACCACAAGTACTACTAGAAACTCTCCTCGGGATCAAAGCAGCACAAATTACCATCAAGATCATCAGACAGTGGCATCGAGGCTTAAAGAAGAAGCGCGTGAGCAGTTGAGGCTGGCCATGACTGAGAAGGCTTACGCGGAGGAGGCGAGGCAGCAAGCGGAGCAGCAGATTGAAGTGGCGGAGCAGGAGTTTGAAAATGCCAAGAGAATAAGGCAGCAAGCACAAGCTGAATTGGACAAGGCTCTGGCTTTGAAACACCATGCCGTTAAGAAAATCAACTCCACCCTCCTCCAAATCACTTGCCTTGCTTGCAAGCAACACTTTCAAGCTCCAACGTCCACAACTCATCGTCAGGATCACAATTCTCTCGTATTCACTTATATGTCTTCGGCTATAACAACGGAAGGTCATCAATTTCAGAATAATAATAATAATACAAGAACCACCACGTCCGATCATGCAAAATCTCTGCTCTAGCTACCCATGTAAACCTTTTTCTTTTCTTTTCATCATATATATATTATATAAAAACAACTTGGTTATTCTTGTCATAATATTAGGCTGATCGAGTAGCTTGACGAGTGTTGTATCGTGCAATTGGTGTGATGTTATTTGTTCATTATTTTAATTTGGTAAATGATATTGAAGATCAACATGCATATATATAATGCATGGTTTTGTTGAAATTTTAATTTGTCAATAAATAATTGGTTTTTCTTGTTTATCTTCACATGTATGGGCTTTCCTTTCTTTTCGATCAATTAACTAATTATCTCTTATATATATAATAACAGTTAATATATCATTCGATTAATAATTTGATTTGTGGCTTAATTGTATTGTATATGTATGGACCATCAATCTGTTTTCTGCAGATCTTCCCTCAGCTTTTAATTAGTAGTGTTGGATTTTCTACTTGGACTTATGGGCATCATAATGAATGGGAGGTGACTTTTCACTGTAAAGTTTTTTGCAAGCTAGCAATGCATTAAAGAATAATAGTGATCGAAATTTATAACTAAATTAATAGTATAAATTTTCATGCATAAATATATCATATATGTCAACAAAGTGAGTGAGAGAGTGAGAGAGTGAGAGTGAGAGAGCTAGACTGCTAGAGGGTAATAGGTATCTCATGTGTACAGTACAGTCAGATAGTCATTTGTCACTGTTGGTGTTCAGATGACGTATAAATGCGAATGAAAAGCAAGAGCAGCTGCTTGGTTTTCAGTTCCACTGGGCCGCTTAATGACAGATTCAGAAGTCCCTCTCAACGTCTCCAAACACACAGACACAAACAAACTCCATTCATTCATAATCACCAGTCACCACCACCTTCACCTTCGTCTCTCTCTCTCTGAGGCTCAGCTCTTGCATAAGAATCAGAGCCCATATAGCCCTAGCTAGTGGGCGCACAGCATCTTTCCAAATATGCAGAGACCATTTAAAGCTTTTGGAGTTGAAGCCAACTTTTACAAGCTTTGCCTTCAAACGCACACACACTCTCCCTGTGCCGTGTGCGCGCTTTCATATTTTATGCCCGGACCCAACTTCAACCCAAACCCCAATCTCATCACTCATATATCAATTTTACCACGTACCTACTACCTAAAAAGCTGCCTGCTTGCTCTTTTAATTTGCTTCGCTTTTTCATTTTATTGGACCTTGTGCTGCCACTCCTCACCTTCATGCCTAGCTCTGTCTCATCCCCACTCTACTTTTACTGTATGAGTTTATCTCATTCACCTATAAATTTAAGACATAAATTCAATTTAGACACATAATTATATATGCTATTTCAACGAAATTTATGAATTTTTAAATATTTAAAATATACACCTGATTTATTATGTAAATTAAAAAATAAAATTGCATCCATCAATTTATTGAGAGATCAGTTAAATGTCAGCTTGGCTTTTGCTAACGGGGATTAATTAACGACGTGACACCAACTCAGTATACATTTCCCGCAAAATGAGCAACACATGTCCACTTGAGACGGGCTCACACACCCATCACCTCTTTCCCGCTCGTCGAACGCTCTCCTGACCATTTAGTCTTCAAAAAACATCACGTTTCCTCCAAATTCGTATATAAATCTCTCACTTGTGTTCAACGAGGGAGAAAGAGATGATGACTTTGTGGACTTGTGTCAGGGGTTAGGTGGACCTGTGTCGCTCATTTGGCGGGAAATGGGCGACACGGGTCCACCTAACCCCTGACACGGGCCCACAAACTCTCACTCTCTCTATTATTATTAAATTGTGGGCCTGTGTCGCTTATTTGGCGGGAAATGTTTGCTGAGATAGCGCCATGTAGTCAAGTAATCCCGGTTAGCAAAAGCCAAGCTGTCATTTAACTGATCTCTTAACGAATCAATGGACAGAAATTTATTTTTCAATTTAAATAATAGATCGGGTGTATATTTGAAATATTTTAAAGTTCATGGACTCTGTTGAAATAGCTTATATAGTTATGTGTCTAAATTGAATTTATGCCTAAATTTAATGCTCAACCAATTTTCAGTTTACTATTTATTATGATTAACAAAAAAAAGATAATATGGGTATTAAGTTCACTTTCTTTTTTTGGCAAGAGGGTCTGAGGGTATTAATTTCACTTTAAGGATAAGAACACAAATGTCCAGAGAATTGTAACTATTGTGGCTGTAATACACATTATTTAATTATTTCCATAATTGGAGAATGTTGTAGAGCCACAGGCACACACCTTACAAAGTACAAAGGCTGTGACTGTAGCTTTAGCCTTTAGCTTATAATTTTATGGGCCTGATATTTCATTGATCACTCTGAAGGCTTTGCGGTAACTTTTAACTGGACCGTTGGGCAAAAAGATGTCGTTTTGAATCGATTAATAATTGGATCCTTATAAAGCCCAATTGCAAACATGAGGCCGGCAAGCCCAAAATTGCGGCGTGGAAACCACAGAAGGCCCACTCACCTCAGTCCTCAGCCACAGAAGCCTTGATGGTTGCACGCAGGCCCACATAGAAATATCCAATGAGGAAAAGTTTATCAAAATTAATTAATTAAACAGACGAAAAATATTAGGAATGGGTAATGAAAATTGGAACATAATTAAACCAGTTTAATCTTTGTCTGGATATCTAGTGACAGAATACATGCATGTTACAAAGACCTATGGATCAAGTGCAATGTAACGTTCACGAACAATTAATAGAAGGTGTCCTCTATATATATATATAATATCTTTTTTTGGTTTATTAAATGGAGTTGATTTTATTAATGAATCCTTGAACAGTAGAGCGTCATATTCAACCCACCCACCCACCCCCTCCTTCCAAAGTAAAATAAAAGATCTAGCATGTTAGATACTTTAAATGTGTCACCAAGCTGAAAATTTTGTCTTTAATTAATTATAATATTATATATAACATATTTAGAGCACATGCATGTTTAGCTTAAAGCTCCAGTACGTAATGATGATAGAAGTAGTTGATTATTTTTAATCACACTAATTAACTCAAAGCTGGTCGGGTTCGTGAACTTAGTTAGATGTAGATCAAAATATATTAGAAGTTGTAGTACATGTAATATATTGACCACGCATATATTATGTGCGAGAGATCGAGGACCGATGCAGCTAGAGATGGAAGGCAGAAATGTTTTATATATCAATTATATATTATCGTATATATAAATGCACACCTATGTCCACCAAAGCTAGCCACCACCGATTTGCAGAATCAACGATTAACTATATATATAATATTAACTAGCTAGCTCGATCATGCAAAATAAACTCATCATTCTTAGGAATTACAAGTAATTAATAATATTAGTCATCAGCTGCATTGTGCATGCATGGGCATTGTGATCACTGATCACTCTGTCAATACTTGCACCACACATGCTTTTATTTCCCACATATACGACATATAATGGCTTTGTATATATGTTGTAAGCCATTATATGTAACATACTTAGCATATATGTGTGTGATCAGTATTGATTGTGTTAGTAGCTACAGTCTCATATACGAATATGTGTGTGTGATAGAATTAGAGTATCCAATCCAAAACCAATTGGCAATGGGTAGAGAGGCCCAAGACTTATAAGCACATATGCTAAGCCTTAGTTTTTCGATGTGCGACATTGCTCCACATTACTCTCAACACGCCCCCGCACGTGTGGCGATATTTTGAGCCTTACACGTGAACAAATTATATTGGGTGACGTGGGAGCACGTGTGACCGTTGGGCCTTACACGCGGATAACCAAGCTCTGATACCATGATAGAATTAGAGCATCCAACCCAAAACCAATTGGCAATGGGTGGAGAGGCCCAAGACTTATAAGCACATATGCTAAGCCTTAGTTTTCCGATGTGAGACATTACTCCACATTACTCTCAACAGTGTGTGTGTTACATACTTACATGTAATATATATCTCAAGATCGTGGATATAGTAATATTTAAGGTAAATATTAGGTCAAAGGATGAGCATTAAATTAACCATGGTCCATGCACCCAGCTGATAGTTGCAGCCTTAAGGCAGCCCCATGCAGGCAGGCACTGGTCTTGCAAGCTTGTACAGTGCTTGCATGCATGTGCAGGAGTACTCATACACACATTACAGTGACTTCACACTGAGTAGTGTAAAGGAAACAAAACCATTAACCATATATGCTAGCTAGCTACCAGCAGCAAAAAGCCAAAGCCAAAACCCAAAAGCCAATTAGGCATTATCATTATTTATTTTATTATTAGTATTCCCACGTGCATGGCCTGATGTGATGGCCATACCACACATCAAGATTGAAGAGTGAACACTGAACAGGAAACCGTTGCCACTCATTAATTCCCACCTAACAATATATTCACATTAACATATATATATTATCTGCTCAATTGCTCTCACACCATTCCTATCCAGCTCATATATATATACTATTGACTATATCTTCCCCATCAAAGTCAATCCTCGAACTATCATATATTGCTACCTTCGCCATCTGCTCGATCATTTATTAACTTAATTTGTTTTCTTAATCACAAGGCCCAATATTTAGTACAAACGTACAAATTCAGAATGAAAAAGAGATAAAAAAACGAAAATTCAATTTTTAGGACCAGAATAGGATTGGCCATTGGCCCATTGCATGGGTAATGGGCGCATAGCCAATACTCTTGGAGGACGCCCTGCAGTGATTGAACCGGAGAACTTTTATACAATACGCTTATGTACGTAATTGATCTTGAGAATAATGTGGAGCAATATTTCATATCGAAAAACTAGAGCTTAACATATGTGTTTATAAGTCTTGGGCCTCTCCACCCATTGCCAATTGGTTTTGGGTTGGATGTTCTAATTCTATCATGGTATCAGAGCTTGGTTATCCGCGTGTAAGGCTCAACGGCCACACGTGCTCCCACGTCACCCAATACAATTTGTTCACGTGTAAGGCTCAAAATATCGCCACACGTGTGGGGGCGTGTTGAGAGTAATGTGGAGGAGCTTAACATATGTGCTTATAAGTCTTGGGCCTCTCCACCCATTGCCAATTGGTTTTGGGTTGGATGCTCTAATTTTATCATAGTATTATCGGAAACTAGAGCTTAACATATGTACTTATAAGTCTTGGGCCTCTCCACCCATTGCCAATTGGTTTTGGGTTGGATGCTCTAATTCTATCATGGTATCAGAGCTTGGTTATCCGCGTGTTAGGCCCAACAGCCACACGTGCTCCCACGTCACCCAATACAATTTGTTCACGTGTAAGGCTCAAAATATCGCCACACGTGCGAGGACATATTGAGAGTAATGTGGAGCAATGTCCCACATCGGAAAACTAGAGCTTAACATATGTACTTATAAGTCTTGGGCCTCTACACCCATTGCCAATTAATTTTGAGTTAGATACTCTAATTCTATCAATTGATTGATTTGTTATTCCAAAGTTAAAGAATAAATTAATTTGAAGGAAGATGGTAGAAAACAAAATGCTAGGTATATATTATATATATGCGCTACTGGTTGCAATGTTGTCGTACATGAGAAATGACATAGATTTTCTTACCCATTAATGCAAAAGTACAAAACATGCATGATTCAAGAGGCATGGCACATCTTTTCTCATCATACTTTCCCAATGTCATCAATTATTGCACAAAACCCCCATACCCCTGTGCTCTTTACTTCACGGGCCCGCTTAAGCCTCAACTCCATCTCAAGCAATATATATATTTCTTAAGCTAGCTATTGTGTAATTTAATTTTGCTTGGAAGGACGCTTTGGCCCATTCATCTTGCTGCAAATTACAAGAAACAACCTTGAGTTGAGACGCTGAGAGCCTGAGACTCGCTCCTACTTCGAATCTCCGACCTTGACTTTGCATTACATGATCGAACATGACCCTGCAAGCTAGGCTGCAATATTCCTTTCCTGATCCACTATTCCACTCCAAAGTTAATGCATTTATTTATTAATACTGTTTTCGTTCATGAACCCAGACCATCGAACCATCATCTGTATATATCCTTTTTATCACGTACCCTTACTTTTCCTATATTACGAATATGCCATACATGTCTCATAAAGTTTGGACCAATTTAATTGCTTAATTGTTTGACATAGACTAGACTAGTTTGTTTTTTATACAAGGGCACTGTACGTGTAATTATATTACGCTTCAAATCATTTCATTGATAATAAAAGTTGAAAAACCTTTTTGTACGAGTTATGCTTCTATAAGTTAAGTTATGATCGATATTTCTGAGGATTATGAGTCTGTTTATTATATAAAAGATGAGTACTTTCCATGTATATATACATATAAATCACTAATTAAGTAGTTGGCTCTCATCATCATCGACCAGTACCCTTACTTAATTTCCGCTACTCTTCTAAATTATCCATGCTAATTAATTAAACTGACCGATCCTCAGTACGTCCCATTAGAAATGAACTTAATTACTGTGACAACTGGCCGGTTGCAGTACTAATCGAACATTCATAGGTAGCGGGGCATGTCCTTATACGACTGGTCTTCGATCTATATATATATATTAATTAATTTTGTATTTTTGTGGATAATTTGCCACAAAATTCTATGTAGAACAGCTAGCGCTAGCTACACACCCATAATATTAGAGGCTTTTATGGTCGTGTCCAAATGGCACCGCTGAATCCCCCATACATATGTCATATAGAATTGGGGTCAGCTAGCTTGGTCGTTTTCTCATTTTTATAATTATAACATACTAACAGAGGCATTTTACAGTTAAGGACAAAGTTAGACATAAAAGTCAGAATTAATTACGGCCAAGATCGATGATGATGGGCAGTGTTGTAAATAAGCCAACCAAACAGTACCATATTGAAAACCTTGTGTGTGCAGTGTGCCTATTTTTATATACTATACAGCTAGTAAAGTAGCAAGTAGTAACATCATCAAACACATGATACATGATAGAGCTGGTGGGAAATTAAGAGAGAGATCGATCGATGGAGGGAGATCAGAACACAAACGATGTATACAGAGAGTGCTTAAGAAACCATGCAGCCAGTCTCGGCAGCTACGCCACAGACGGCTGTGGAGAGTTCACACTCGATAACGCGTCCCCCGGCGGCCTCCAATGCGCCGCCTGCGGCTGCCACCGCAACTTCCACCGCAGAGTCACCTACTCCCCCACACAATTAGCCGCCGCGGCCGCTGCAGGCGGCGCCAGGTCATCAGCTCACCATCACGTGATCAGCTGCAGCAGCCGAGGCCGAGATCCCGGCGACATCATGGCGGCGCAAGCTGAAGTACGGATGAGTCATGAGGACTACAATGCTGGTGGGGGTGGTGGGTCTCCGGACAGTGGCGACAGGAGCGGCGGCGGGAAGAAGCGGTTCAGGAGCAAGTTCACGGCGGAGCAGAAGGCGAAGATGCTGGCGTTTGCGGAGAAGCTGGGGTGGAAGCTACAGAGGAAGGATCTGGAAGAAGAGATAGAGAGGTTTTGCAAAAGTGTTGGGGTGAGTAGACAAGTATTCAAAGTGTGGATGCATAACCACAAGAACCTTTCCTCTTCTTCCACTTCTGCTTCTACTGGCAATGCCTCTTCTCTCACGACCCAGTAGCTACCCTACCTACCTATCTAGCTTAGTGCATGTTTCTTAATTAATTCTTCTTTTTCTTTTTCCTTTTAATTAATTAAATTAAACTATATATCAATCCATGTCTTCTATCATCTTTGCGACTTTGCTCATGCTAATTTATCGGATGCAATCCATGCTAACTTGCCTTTTCCTTTCTGAGTTGCAATATTTTCTTCGCTATACAAATTCGTGCTTTTAATTATGTTATTAATTTGAAATACAGATCCAAGAAGATCAATACATCTACAGTCCAATATATTTCAAAGTTTTCTTATTTAGCTTCCGTGCTTTAATTAATACACTAATTTAAGCTCTTTGGTATTTCACATTGTGGTACGTACCAATAATTAATATTCTTGGGTTTCATGTGGAATCCAACCATATATCTATCTAATGATAAAGCACTTATTCCACAACCACGAAACGGGAGAATTAATTGGTAGAAAACTTACTATAATGGCTTTTAATTAGTTCTAATAGCAAAAAGTGTCAAAGGTACGTACTTAGTTAATTAAGGGATTCAAGCCTGCGAATATGCACATATATAATATACATTAATTAAAAAACAGTAAAACAGTAAAACACATTAATGTTAAGAGTTCTATATATATATATATATATAGGGAAAATAGCATTAATGATAAGAGAAGCTTTAGTTTCATTAATTAGATTATTAGGAGAATATATAAATATGAAAATATACCCTTTCCATGATATATATATATATATATATATGTACTTCAAAATTAATTCACAGCATAGAAACATTGATAATTTCTACTTTCCAAACTGCACATATTCAAGGATGAATATGGAGTTCAAACTTAGTATTTCCCTTCTTTCTTCTTTCAAATTCTTAATCAAATGAATTACTAGCTTATTCGTACTTCTATATTCTTACAAACTATTTTTCTTTTCCAATTGGCTCATATACACATTAATTAATGTTATCCTGAAGAACTAAGATATATATATATATATATATATTGGTGGGCAATGTATAATTTGCTACATAAAAATATTTATAAATTTGTACCAAAAGAAACGATATCTATAAATTAAATAGAAAAGAGGGATAGTGTGCTCCTTAATATATCGTAACGGAGCCTGCAGATGATCGATAAATATTCCCATTGAAAACTGCCAAAACTGCAACAGTCTGACTGATATTCACAAGTCCTTTTTCTTTTCTTTTAGCTAGCTTCAAGGCTTTAGAAAAGTTATGTCAATATGTCATGAATATCTTTTCAAATCAAAGATATGTATGGATCTTCTACTCTTTCATGATTTTTTTTATGAGAATGATTATAGTGCAGACGTTTGCATGCAGACAGATCGAACCATTACAAAATTATACTCTAAAATAAAAAAAGGGATAATGCTATACTTACCATATTCTTATACCACATTTTTATACCATCTGACGTATTATTACTTTATTGGACAAAATTTTTTTTTTTTTTTTTGGTTTTTATTTTTATTTTTTAATATCCAATATATGAATGTCATGTAAGTTGCCACATAAAGTGGTATGAAATTATAGTATAAAAATGTGGTATATGTATGTAACACTACTGTAAAAAAGTGCGAAGTCGTCGATCTTGATCAAAACACGCTCGCACCGTAACAACTTCCGCATGGTAGCAAATCCCTTCTTTTATAGCCTTCTTTGCAAAATCAGTTGAGAGTTACATGAAAAAAAAAAGACATTAACCGATCGATATCTCTCTCTCTCTCTCAATGATCAGATTATATATTAATTATGGCAAGCCAGCCATTTTAACTGAATTAGGGGCTGCATTAATTTTCTTATACTTTGGGAATCCTTTTTTATTTTGTACATTATATATATATGTGGCATGCATGTGGAATGTAACACATGCAACAGTAAAAGTAGTTTTGCCGACAGGGATAGCTGAGCTCTCGGCCTCTCCTCCATATATTGCAACCACAATCGTGAAGACATATATTATCCAACCTCATGTCTTGTCCAAATCAAATGCTGGCGTGCCTACACTGTCATGTCTCCCTTATACACATATTACCTGGCATTTAGTGAATGCATGATCGTATATATAATATATATGTTAAAATAAATGTATAGGGAATTGCTTAAATTTGTCTTCATATTTTAGTTCCGTTTAACTAGGGCTGGGTCGGTTTGACCGAAAAATCGAGATCGAACCCGAAACCGGCCCAATCGATACCGAGAATAACCGTACCGGAGAAGAACCGTACCGAGACATCGGTTTGTCAACCAAACCGGTATGTTTGGTTTAGGTTTCGGTTCTCAGATCTTAAAACCGTCGGTTTACCGAACCGGACCGAATATATATAACAGTTAATTTAAAATAATACCATTTTATACATTTCTAATTTTCTATACCCTAAAATACCTTTCTATAATACATTTATATACATTTTTATAATTTATAAAACATATATAAATTTATAAACCCTAAACTCTAAAGTCTAAACTCTATTGTGTGTTTTAAAAAATTTTAAATCATATACCTTATATCTTATACCCTAAGACTATAATTCATACTTTCATAGTTGGTATATAAGTATATAACTATAAAAATGTCTAGGATATGGTATAATATGGTATAATATTAGAATATGGTATATCACTATATATGCTATACCCTATATACCCTAAGGTTTAGGATATGGTATAATATTAAGGTTTAGGGTATTTTTAATTAGTTTTTATATAGAAATATATTATATAGATTATATAAAAATGTATTTTAGGGTATATAAATGTATTATATAAATGTATTAAAAGTAAAAACTCCAAACTCCAAACCTCAAACCAAATCTCAAAATACCCTAATGTCTAAATTAAATTAATTAATAAAATGAAATAAGACTTAAACAAAATAACCCTTTTTTTTTTTTTTTAAGAATATAAAATATAATGATTAAGACCTCTTTTTTTATTTATTTTTTAAAATAAATGGCATTCTTTGATTGGATGTTCTCATTCTTACTATACCCCCTACCCCATGGAATCTTAATTCCCACAAATAACAAAAAGCTTGAATGACGTAGGTGGCTTTGATGGCTGCCACACAATGGCCAATTGAAAAGATTTTGAGATGCCATTCTTGGTTTTTGGAGCTGTCCTTCTAATATTGCAGAAAGCAATTACTTATCCATATAATAAAATCTATGGGCTTCGCATCTCATATATTGCAGTACTGATCATTAGCCTAGCTATCAAGCCATCATCTCTGAGCTCTGCATCATCTCCGAGCTCCGCCTTCATCTCCGATCACGGCCAACTTCGATTTCTGGAGAAGAACTTGCAAAGATCTGCTGCTGCCCCAAGTGTTCCTCTTCTCCCTTTCTCCTTTTTCTCTCTGATGCGATTTTTCTCTCTCTCTCTCTCTCTCTCTCTCTCTCTCTCTCTCTCTCTCTCTCTCTCTCTCTCTCTCTCTCCTCTCTGCAATCTCGCTTTCTTTGTTTCCGGTCAGGGTCCATTCCGAGCCGAGCCGACCGAGAATGCCGGTCTAACCGAGTTCCGGTTTACCGACATTCCGGTACCGGTCTCGGTAACCAAAATGGCCAACCGAGGGGGGTTCGGTCGGTACACGGTTTGGGGATTTCGGTTCGGTAACCGTACCGAACCCACCCCTACGTTTAACGCACTAAACGAAATTGAAAGAGAATGAAATATATGTATATATATATATATATATACACAGGCTCCTTCTGTTGAGGTATACCCTATTGGGACCCACACGAGTCGTTTTGTGTCAATCCGAACCATTCATTTTTTACATCTCCATTGATAGATCATCCTTGCAAAAAATTAGTCAAATCAGAAATCATTTGCCTATCTAACTTTGATCAAATAAATGGACGAACCAAATATTTTCGATGAAACCGTTCATTTGTTTTATCAAAGTTAGATAGACAAATGATTTCGGATTTGACTAATATTTTGCAAGGATGATCTATCAATGAAGATGATCCTTGCGAACGGTTCGGATCGCCACAAAACGACTCGTGTGGGCCCCAACAAGGTCATACCTCAACATAAATAAGTTGAGGTATACCTCAACAGAAGGAGCCTGTATATATACATATGTATACTTTTATGGGATTATTGGAATCATTATACGTACGCATGCCAGTATATATATTCTTTGTTCAATTAATGTATGGACCAACATTCTTGCTGGCGAAAGGGAGTCAGGAGTGGACTGATGAGGAAAGTACTTAAACAGTTGCAGACCACATATATTGATATATATATATATATGCAGGTTTGAGGGTATCTCTACTAGGGGTGGGTTCGGATCGGTAACCGAACCGAAACCCCTAAACCGAAGACCGAACCGAACCCCTCCGGTAAGCCTCCACGGCAACCGAGACCGAGACCGAAAAGCCGGTAAACCGATGTTCGGTCAACCGAAGAATTCGGTCGGCTCGGCTCGGTTATGGGCCTAGACCGAACACATGTTGGGCCATGTTTTGGGCCACATTTTGGGCTATTTTTGGGCCTTGACTCCATTCACTAATTTAGTATAATATATTAATATTATGGTTTAGGGTATTTTTAATTAGTTTATATATATTAAAAAACATATAAATTAAAATTATAGGGGTTTATAAATTTATATATGTTTTATATAAATTATAGAAATGTATTATATAAAATTATAAATTATTTATTAGAAATGTATAAGAAATGTATTAGAAATGTATAAAAATGAATTATGTAAATGATTTGTTAAATATATTCAGTTCGGTTCGGTTTACCGACGGTTTAAGGATATGGGAACCGGGACCGAGTCCGAACCTCCCGGTTCGATAGTCAAACCGAACTTCCGGTACGGTTTTATTTCGGTACGGTTTTTTTCGGTATCGGTTGGGCCGGTTTCGGGCTCGGCCTCGGTTTTTCGGTCAACCCGACCCAGCCCTAATCTCTACATATATACAAAACTTTACAAATCAGACATATATGAGGACTTTTAACTAATTTCGTTTTTCTTTTAATATATATGTTTAACTGTTTAAGCTACATATATAGTATGTCGTAATTAACCTTAGACGAATCGGTAAAGGATAAGGAGTGAAGAATTAATAGCTACCAAGTTTTCTGAAATCAATAGTTGAATCATTCACCATTTCACCTAGCTATAATGCCAAGAAGTGGAAAAATTATTATTCAAAAAATTGAATAATGAAAATAAAAAAAATGATGGTGATTGATGCATTCATATTTATGACAAGCTATATAGGGGCCCTTCACTGTCATCGATCTCTTGGAATCTTGACATGTTTCTTTCAGTCAATTCGAGTGAAGTTATATTTATGTTTCGACCTTCATTTGTATTTGAACTGGATTTGAATGTATGTTTGCTATTCCTCATTTTATGTTTCTGATTTATTATCCTTAATTGTTAAAGATGATATCAATTAATTATAGACTCTCCGGTCCTTGAGTGTTGAGACTCTTGACAACAGAATCTCCCCTTTTCTTTCTTTATCTGAAAATTCATTCAAAGAATGGGCCAAAGGCCCAAACACACAAGGCTGACTCTAACCCAAAGGCACAGGCTAGGCGGGGAGGGGAAGCCCACAAGCAGAAGACACTTGACCCACCATAGCACTTGTCAAGTTAGAAATTGCAATTGGCATTTATTTAGAGGTAGGAAGTGAAACCCCAGCATAGGCTTTGATAGGAGAGTCTAGCTTCCAACCCTCGGCAGCAACGAAGCGAGTAAATTCAGGGGCATCCAGTAGGTTCTTATAAAGCAATGGGTGTTTGTCATCCACCAACTCTTGAGCAACTTGTATTATCCCATTATTAAATGAAAACAGCCCCATTGTGTATCTTTCCTTGCTCGGAGTAATTACTCGATGGGGACACGCTTGTATTCTATCATTGCTCCATGCCTACACCCAATTCAACAAAACAAATTCAATAATTCAATAATTCATCATTCATCATTCATCATTCTTCATTATCTTTATGCTTTATCATTTCCTATGTACTTCAAGAGCTTCTAAACACAGGACAGGAGGGTCTAAATTCAAAATATAAAGATAGTTCAAACAAAGATAGCCATACAAAGGGACTCACCTGCAACAGTTCACCTGCCAAGAATACCAAGTGTGAAGGAGAGGGCTCAATGCCAATAAAATTTCCATCTTTTGCTTTTATTTCCAAACCGGAAACATCCTTTTGAAGAATTATACTTGTGAAGTTCTTGTCCGTATGGCAGAAAAGCCCTGTCCCAGCCTCAATTTCGTTTTGGGGTTCTCTGTATTTGATGAATCGAAGAACATAAGAATTGGAAGCAGCAATGGAATCATAGTGCTTTCCTGCACCATAGCTTTGGAACACCATTTGTACCACCATTTGGTCCAATTCTGCTACCAACTTTGCAAAAGAATGAGCACTTTCGCTGCAACCAAAGAAAACATGGCCATAAAAACGTTTGTGGCTCTTCATTCAAATGAAAATTGACCCTAGCAATTAGCAAAAATAAATAAACTCAAACTTCTTTTACAACACAACAAAGAATCAAAGCTGATGCTTCTTTTTCATCAGATCATGTTGATGGTGTCTTTCATCCACGAGTCAGCGATCAATGAATAATTGCAGTTTCTCCCAATTCATAACGAAAAAGATCTTACCATTCAAAGAATCCCATAATCATTAGATAAGAGAGCTAAACTACCAGTCAATAGTCAACCTTGTAATAAAAATACAGAGGGTGTGACACAAATGGAGGCAGAGGTTTCAATCTTTCCAAACTAAGTGAGATTGAAGGAAAAGACTTCGAATTAGTTTATTAAACTAGCAGGTTAGATAGTTACCAGATCTGGTAAAAAAAAAAAAGAGGGTTACCAGATCTGATCAATTCCAGCAGGCAACATGAGATTCATGAACTTCTGCGTTGCTTCTAGGTCTGTAGCATTATCAATGCCGAAGGTTTCATAGAGAGGATTAATAAGTGATCCTCCAATATAGCCACGAAGGGGTTCCTCATAAGTGTTCTTCCTTTTGACTTCTAAGGGCAGATCAAACAGATCTTTACAGTGGCTGAAGACTTTGTGTTGCAGTTCCAGAGAAACTTTATCATACACTGCCACGAAGCAACTGTACTCTTCCAGTGCATGACGGACTTGGTTGCTTGTGGAGAACCAAGAACTTGAACCAGGCTTCAAGTCTTGGTTGGAGAAATCTATAGTAGGAATCTTTGGCAATATTGGATGGGAATCCATTTCTCCTCAGGCAACAAAGTAATTGGGTGTTTCATCCATCTATCATTATCTATATACAGTCAGAAACAAGACCGCTTTGACATGTCCTGTAACATGATGAAAATCATATCCATCCATATCTACATATAAAAATGATGAGAATGGTTTTAAGATAAAAACTACAAATTAAAAACAATAGGGATATTGTCAACGACATGGGATGGGACTAAAATCATTTTAAAATAAAGACTAAAAATTCAAAACAATAATGGCTGGCACAAAAAGAAACAACGTGTTCGAATTATTATTTTTAAATTAAAAAGCCTGCTGAAGGTTGTTTGAATAATTTTCTATTTGTCCTTTGAAAACCCAGCTACCAGTGGATCCCAGATTCTACACTATCCCAGCTACCATGATGGTTGATGCCCACCCCAAATTTCTGTAGCACCCAGCTAGTAAAGTAAATACTGCATGATAAAAATCTTACCAGTGACCACAATATGCATCTATCATACAATTAGAGATATTTTGAGACAAAGAAGGGCACTGTATGCATTTACCTCAAACGCAAATTGTTCTGTGCGGACTCAATTCTCTCCCTCATCAGTGTTGGGGCTGTCAATATGCATGCATGGGCGCTGACTGATGGCACTCTTGTTACAAAATCATTTTTAGTGGGATTTACAACTGGAGCCTTCATTCTCTGATAACATAAAGTAATACAATTTCTCAGTCGAATCATATGATTCTTCTACTGCTTTCATGACTCACTTGAAAAAAGATGTTTGCAAAATTTGCAATAAGCTGTAATGGACCTTTTCAATTGTGAAGAAATTATCTTTTGATTGATCTATTTCATTGATATTATAAATATAATATAGTAGCCCTGTTCATGACCATCCCACAATCTTTATATCTGCAATGAATATATAATACTAAGACCAAGAAACATGAGCACACAACTAGCATAATTTCTTTGTCACCAATAGCCTCGGCAGGAGCAGGATCCTTTCTTGAAATGATGGAAGCGACTTGAGTCTCGCAATATGATTTCATGCTCAACAATCATAGATATGTAGGTAATTGCACTGTGGCAATCACCACAGACACGTAAGTTCTTGGTGATCCGGATAGGTGCGCCTGGTGGAGTCGTTAGGATTGCATAGGCCAGAGCCAACTTCTCACTATGTTCGAACAGAAGATCTCCTTTTTCCTCATCATCAACATCGTGAAGTGCAAAGCTTGTCTCAGGAACATATCCAATGTCTTTGATGCGTTTAATCAAGTCTGCAAGGATCTCATATATTTCTTGAGACTGTGGATGAGTCCTATCACCCACAAAGAAGGTTGCGTTGCCTTTCTTTCCTTGCACCCAACTGCAGCCAGGCCTCTTCCTGATGCCCTCATATTTCATTAACGATCTGATCCTGGCCACATCTTTCCAACGCCTGGCATTGGCATATATGTTTGAAAGCAATGTATATGAACCATCATTCTCTGACTCCAACTCTGATAACCGATCTGCAGCATATTCACCAAGTTCAACATTCCCATGTGTCCTGCAAGCACTGAGCAAGGCCACCCATACAATTGGGTTTGGTTCCATAGGCATGCCTTTGATCAGCTTGAGTGCGTCATCTAAGCGACCAGCACGACCCAAGAGGTCAACCATGCAAGCATAGTGTTCCGCCCCAGGAACAATCCCAAAATCGTTGTGCATGCCATTAAAGTATGTCAGTCCCTCATCAACCATTCCAGAATGGCTGCAGGCATATAGGACAACAACAAAGGTCACACCATCAGGCACTAGACCAACTCTCTTCATCTCCTCAAAAACTTGTAGAGCTTCTTCACCACGACCGTGCATTCCATAACCTGTCATTAGTGAAGTCCAAGAAACAGCATTTCTTTGTTGCATGGTGTCGAACACAACTCTAGCAGCATCAATATCTCCAGATTTGGAATACATATCAATAAGGCAATTGGCCACAAACAGCTTCACAAAATCATACTTATTGCGTAGTACATAAGCATGAATTTGTTTGCCAAACCTCAATGCACCCAGACGAGCACAAGCCATCAGGGCACAAGATATAGTAAAAGCATTTGGCTTTATGGAGCAATCCTGTCTGAGCATCTGGTAGAAAAGTTCTAGTGCCTCATTAGCTTCCCCGTGTTGGGCATACCCACCAATCATCACAGTCCAAGTCACCACATTCCTTGTCTTTGGTGCTATAGAATCAAACATCATTCGAGCAACTTTAGAACTCTTGCATTTAGTATACATGTCAATCAGACCGTTAACAACCATTATATCGTTTCCAGGGTCATTTTCGTCTAGTTTCAGATTCCATTTTATTGCATAACAATGAGTTTCCTTTCCATGAATCAGTGCTCCTGCAGAGGCACAACCTGAAAGAAGAGACACAAGGGTAACAACATTTGGCTCAGAGCCACAAGCCTGCATTTCCCGAAACACATCCAGCGCTTCATAACCATGTCCCCTCTGAGCATACCCTGCAATCACAGCACTCCAAGTGACAACATTCAACTCAATCTCCTCCTCCTTCATCTTCTCAAATAAACCAACAGCATCCTCAAATCTACCAATCTGAGAATACCCAGTAACCATAGCATTCCAAGAAACCACATCCTTCTCCTTCATCCTCTCAAATACCTTGTTTGCCTCATCCATCATCT
This sequence comes from Dryas octopetala, assembly GCF_963921425.1. Classification (NCBI taxonomy): domain Eukaryota; kingdom Viridiplantae; phylum Streptophyta; class Magnoliopsida; order Rosales; family Rosaceae; genus Dryas; species Dryas octopetala. The sequence goes on along the minus strand of NC_141374.1, from coordinate 19,278,698 downwards.
CACACTTAGCATACATATCAACAACAGAATTGCCCACAAAAATATCTCCAAACAATCCACTCCTAATAGCATAACCGTGAATCTGCTTACCCCACATCCACGCACCAGCCGAAGCACAAGCAGGAAGAATATTAACTATGCTAACAGCATCTGGGCGTACACTATAATCACCCATCATCCGATCAAACATTTCGAGTGCATTCCTTGAATCCCCACTCTGAACATAAGCCGCCACAATCGAATTCCAAGACACAGCATCACCAATCCCTCTGTCAAACAATTCATCGAACATTTTACGGGCATCATCCAAAGCGCCGCACCGGCCATACATAGCAACCACCGCATTGCAAACAAACACATTTGACTCAAACCCATTTGCATACACAACGCCATGGACCGAAGCGCCTCGACCGAATGAGTGAAGCTCACCGCAAGCTTTGAGAACAAAGGGGAAAGTATAATGGTCAGGCCTCCACCCAAGTGTTTGCATTCGACGGTAGAGACAGAGCACGTCATAAAGCAACCCAGAACGCACGGCACTCCGTATAAGCACATTCCACCAGTAAACAGTTGATGGGCAGGGCACGAGGCGTTGGAGCAACGACAAGGCTTGTGAAGGAGCATTGCAGGCTATGTAGGTGGCGATGAGGTCGGTGAGAGAGTGCGTGAGGCCTTGGACGAGGATATGCTGGTGGGTGAGCTTGGCTTGGTGTAGAGACTTGCATTGTTTTAGAAGTGTTGCTGTAGCCGTTGCTGTGGTAGAGAAGAAGCCTTTGGTGGTGCTTGTGGTGGTCAAGGGTTTACTTAGGCGGTTCAGACGAAGTGAGGCGTAAAGCATGCTAGGGGTTACTGCATGCTCGGTTTCCTTTAGGGTGCGGGATCAAAACTCGAATACAAAATGCTACTTATTTCAATTTTTACTCTTAAATCCATTGGCCAAAAAAAATTTAATCCGATCCAAGTTCTATTTGTAAAAAATTAGACTTATTTAATTTAATCCATTACCAACCTGATGGTAGGGGGTGTACAAGATCAAAATTCTAGCCCTCTGCGCCGCAACGCTGTGAGACTGTGAGTGGGTTATAGAACTTGTAGTGTTTTACAAACCTTGAATTTGTCACGCTCTTTCCTTCTCTGTAGTCTCTCTCTCTCCAATGCTTCAAAATCCTCCATAGCCAAGAAAGAAAGAAAGAATGGACATACCAGAAGAATGGAAATCTCTGTTCCCAATCTCATCAGTGTTCAAGCCTCCTCTCCTCCTTTCAAACCCCTCAATAAAACCCATCTTGGGTCCTCTCATCTTCAACCCAAAGCCCAACACCACCACCCTCCTTTTCTCTTCCCCTTCTCTCCTCCCCCTTCCCTCTGCTTTACCTCATCTCTCTCTCCCTCGCTTCCTCCTCACCTCCTCCTCAGACTCCGCTCCCCTTCCCTCCACTTCTTCCTCCCTAGCCTCCTCCTTCTTGGGCCCCCACCACTACAAAAACGACCTCGTTTCCGCTCTCCTCCACAACCGTCTTCAATTCCTTCAATGCCCTCAATCCAATACTCTTCTTCTATTCTTCCCCACCGGTGAAAACTCCCACCAAGTTGGGTTCTTGCAGTTGCTCATAAAAGGTTCCACTTTCGATGTTAAACTTGCCGGAAACGGCGACGTTTTCTCTACCAGTTGTCCGTCAAATTACCGGATTTCGAGGATTACAGTCAATCCCGTTCCTGGGTTTTGCAATTCAAGAGGTAATGCTTCTGTTACCATTGGATATTTATTGGCTTCTACCATGTACTCTGTGCATTGGTTTATTGTAAAGGTTGCACATTTGGGTTCAAATTCAGAGCGGGTTAGTTTAATTTCTAAAGGCAGTAAGGTTTTCAAGACTTGTTGTGTTGTACATGCTTGTTGGAGTCCACATTTATTGGAAGAGAGTGTGGTTTTGTTAGAGAATGGTGCTTTATTCTTGTTTGATTTGGAGTCTTGTCATTCGAATCCGTATTTTAAAGGGGCCAGATTGAAAGTACCCTGGGATAATGGTTCAGGTAATTCAGGAAATTATAGGTGGTTGAGTTGTGAGTTCAGTTGGCATCCGAGAGTTTTGATCGTTGCACGTTCTGATGCAGTTTTCTTAGTTGACTTGAGGTTCGATGAATGCAATGTGAGCTGTTTGATGAAGATTGAAACTTTGCATATGTATGCCTCGATTGAAATGGAACAGTTCCTTGTGCTTTCAAAGACAGCTTCTGATGATTTTCACTTTGTTTTGGCTTCTGACAGTTTGTTACTTCTTTGTGATGTGCGCAAGCCATTGATGCCGGTGTTGCAATGGGCTCATGGTATTGATAACCCAAGCTATGTTGATGTTCTTAGACTGTCAGAATTGAGGTCATACTCAAGGGATGACACATATAAGTGGGCTTCTGAATCCGGTTTTGGCATTATATTGGGATCATTTTGGAATTGTGAGTTCAATATCTTTTGCTATGGACCTTCCCTCCCAGCTCCAATAGGAACGGTAGCTTCAAAATTAACAGAACTTCGGAAATCCTTTTATGCATGGGAGCTTCCTTCAGATCTTTTACTGTCTGGCCGCGAGTGCCACTGCGGAAATTGTTTTGTAAGAGAAGAGTTTCTAAAAGATGCTCTTCCTGAATGGATTAATTGGCAGCAGAAGAAAGAAATAGTTTTGGGATTTGGCATTGTAAGCAAAGATTTGTCTGCTCTGCTTTCTGAGCCAGATGAATTTGGTGGTTTTACACTGATAAGGCTTATGTCCTCAGGGAAGCTTGAATTACAAAGATATTGTGCATTGTGGGATTCTGTAAAGAAAGTAGAAGAATTGCATGGGGAATTGTTGCATTTTAAGGATTATTTGCTCTACTCCCTAGTTGACGAGGAATACAGATTTCCTAGGAGATTTAAGTACCTTGAACTTGACTACCTCTGTGGCTATCTAAATGGTAATCTTGATGAAGTCCTAGAAGAAAAAATGCAAAACACCTGTAAGGTTGTTCAAGCGAAGGTACCTTTTATCCCAGAGTTTCATGAAATTTTATGCGAGAAGTTACATGCTTGTGGTTTCGGTCATTTTAGATCATCTCCTGCAGTTACAATTGTTTTAAATGACGTCAGCTTGCCAGCAAGCATACATGAGGTTGTTTTGAGGAGAATGTGGTCAGACTTGCCCATGGAACTCCTGCAACTGGCCTTTTCTAACTATTCTGAATTCCTTGGAGTGCTTGTGGACAACAATAAGGAGTCTTTGGAATTCTCAGCTGTACCAGACCTACCCCAGTTGCCTCCTTTCATTTTAAGGAAGCCTTCATGCCGCAGCAATAAGTGGTCACAGAAAGTGCAGCGTGGTGATGGCCTTGTGGGTCCAGTACTTCCTCTTCCTCTTTTGCTTACGCTTCATGAATTTCGTAATGGGTGTCCAAATTTGGAGGAACAATCAGGTAGATTTTCAGTAGAGGAAGAACTTAGCCGCAGCTGTGATGAGGTCATGCGGGTCGCAGGTGAAATCGCTGTTTCTAATTCTGACCCTGAGATTCTTGATGATCAAGTGACGTCCCTAGCAAATGATGGAGAAGAGACATGGAGTGGCTCTAAAAAATCCAAGCCTTTCTTTTCATATCAGCCAGTTGCAGGTAAAGGATCTTCAATGGATGACACACAGGGCGAATCTGTTTACAAGGATGACAGGTTTGGCACCTTGATTTCTAAAGTGTCTGAGAAGCATGCATCTGATGACACTAAGGATAGTGTCGGACTAGAACTGTTTGACGATCTTTGCCCTCTAGAGTTGAGGTTTGATGCTTGTGACATGATGTTTGGGCAGAAGGAATTGGGTGCATATAGTACATTGAAGAAGCAATTCTTAAAATGGCAAAACAGTTTTGACTTATATAAAGGATTCTGCTCTCGGATTCAATCAAAAAGCTGATAAAATGGTTCTTTGGTTTTCATTTTTCTGCAAATTTTGTTAGTCACTTATTTAAATCCCCTGTTTCTACTTGTTCTCTCTGTAATTATTTTTTTTTTATCATAAGAAAAGTCTGCAGGCGGATGGTAACAATGCTAGGAGAAGTTCACTTGTACATGATGCATGGAGAAGGATGTTTCAGTTCCTGTTTATGTGACAGGATGAGATGTAAAAAGCTTATATGTTTCAAAGAGAAAAAAAGAAGAGTTGATTTACTTTCATGCATGTTTACTAATTCGTAATCGGAATCAAAATAAAATAAGGAATTGGATTTCGATTATAAATTACTCCTTTATTTACTAACCATATGAAAATAAAAACATAAGTGGGACCCACATGAAATTAGGAATTCAACTTTTTATTTTGAAGGAATTGGATTCTTTAGTGGAAGGTAGTAATCCAATTCCTTATTTTAGAAGAATTCAATTCCTTATTTTTTTTCTCATTATACCCTCATATTATTAATCATCATATTAAATAATTTATTTAGAACAAGAGCATTTTAGTAATCAAATGTCCACATAATATCATTCTTACTCTGATTCTAAATAGTTTAATAAACAGCTTCAATAGGAATCTAATTCCTTATTAATTCAACTCCTCCTCAATCCAATTTCTCATCAACTCAATTTCTCCTAATCCGATTACGGATTAATTAACATGCCACAATTCTTACATATATTTCTCATTCAAGTCATAACTAATCTAAAATGGAGGATGTATGGTTGAAACTTGAAAGTGAATGGTGAATAGTTTGCTAAACAAGTTGCTATGGAAATGGCAGAAGCAGTTGGGAGGCAGCAGTAAGCCATTGCTATTGGAATTGCGGTTTAGTAACAATATATGCAAATCATTTGCAGAAATTCTTACACTAGCATCAATGACCCCCTAAGTCCAATTTCCACAATCATTTCTATGCACCAAAATAATCTTTTCATCACCAAAAAGAAAAATTAATTTTTTTGCTATGCTAGTGTTGATGCAAATTTCCGTAAGAGAGATGCAACAACTTAGAGATGGTGACCTGGCTGATCCGAAGTCTTGCTGGATGATGATGTGGGATCTTCCTGTAAGAGAAAAAGAGATCAAAGGAGATGGACCGGTATGGTACCTGCCAAACACGCTCCGATGATGAAGTCAGTGATGTGTGTTTGATGGTAAGTGAGGAAGAACAAAGGATGAACTTGGGAGAATAGGATGCACAAGGCAAATGTTCTGGGCTTATTCTCAGCAAGTTGGGTATGCTTTTGGGTGAGTGAAAGCTTTGTGTAAGTGTTTGTCTGGTGAGAGGTTGATAGCTAGATCCTCCATTTTGCACATATAAGTTGGTATATACAGGCAAATGAGATTGTGATGAGTAAGATACCTGCATGTGGTTGGCTGGTTGAGAAAGATCCACGCGTTCGGTCGTGAATAGTCGCATGCACAGCTACCCACCTCCTTTGCATTCAATGCTGCATTGAATGCAAGTATGGAAGATTCAGGTGAACTGCCTCAGTAGTCATGAATGTAGGCTAGGTTGTCTCATTTGTTAGAAGACCTTTGTCAGGTGCATTTAAGTGTGGCGGTTCATCCCAACATGATCTTCCTTGGAATGGCGGCAGGGAGCCAAGCCGACCCGAGCACATATTCTTATGTGTATACATGAAGCCCATGTGTGATCGGATCGGACATGAGATTCCTGACCGAACCGATCCAGCAGATAAGGGTCTTTCCGAGTCATAAATGGTTGACGTTAGAACTCGAAAGGAGATTCCTTCCGCGCTGAGCCGAACCGAACCGAGACGACTGTAGAAAGATGAATACTTAATCCTTTGGAAGATCATCGGTTCGGGTCGGACCGGGCATGGAGGACTCGGCGTGGCGATCCGACCTGAGCTGGCAGAGGAAGTGCCGAGCTGTGATAATGTGGAGGTCAAAATTTGACCACCGAGAAGTCAAACACTGAAGTTGGGTCTGACCAGCCACATGTCTAGCCGTGGTTGGCTGTTGGATCGGTGTGGGTTTATCCACAAACAGCTAGCATGCAGGAGTTTTGTTTATATGTCAATTACTACATAAAAAAAATAAAATTAAAAAGGGCAAAAACTTGAATGGCATAGAGGGAAATTGCGAAAAGAAGGAAGGGCAAAATGATAAAAACAAAGCAAAGAAATTTCTTGCTCGGACAAGCAACTATCAAGTCGCACACCCCACTCTTTTCTCAAGCAAAAGCCCCCTCTCCCGCAGGTGAGAGATACTTTTCACACACATATATATAGAGAGTCCCACTTCACCAATAACACCTACTCTCTCTCTCTCTCTCTCTCTCTCTCTCTCTCTCTCTCTCACTTCGGTTCATGCAAACCTAGCTAGGGTTCAATTGTCCACCATCGCCATGGCTTACCAGGGAAAGAAGCTCATCAACAACCCCAATGGTACGCAATTCGCCTCCTTCACTCTTGCATTTTCTACCCCGATTATTCTTTGCCTTTGTAATTTTCGCTCAAGCTCGTTTTTAATTTTTCGAGTATGTTATTGTTGCCGAGAAAATGCAAAGGAAATTAAATTTTGGAGTGACGATACTGTGCGCACTTTTAAGTTGGGACTTGTAGTAAAAAGAGATATGAGTGGCATAACTTCTGCTAGATTTTCACTAAGGGAGTTTTGAATATTGTGTTCATGGCTGCAGATGTGGTAACTGAGTTCATTGAGGGTCTCGTTGAAACATATCCTGGGCTGCAGTACTTAGATGGCTTCCCTCAGGTTTTTTTTTTTTTTCCTTTTTCTCAGTTCATTTCTTTCTTTGCCCTCCACATTGTGTTTATCTACAATGCCATAGAGCCATATCTACAAAAATAATTGCTTCTGATTGTGTCATTTCCTAAATGGGTGTACAGGTGAAGGTTGTGTTACGCGCTGATGTTTCCGGTGGTACATATGACAAAGTTGCAATTATATCAGGTTTGAGGCCCTGAAATTTACATTTTTATGGATGTGGAAGCCTATTTTGCAAAGTTGTTTACTGTGTTAAAAAATAGTGTTTCACTCCAGAACAGGTTCTTTGTTTTGTTTGTTTGGTTGTGCCCTCTGTGTTTCGGTATTTTGACGCTATCACTATGCAATACAGAATGAAAATAGAAAAAAATAAGTTTCTAGAAAAAGGAAATGAGTATGTATGATTTTGTGGGTGAATTCTTCATCTATCATTTTAACTAGAAAAAGGAAAAAAACTGTCAAAAGTAGATTCTAGCTACCAATAGAATCCATCTATCAAGTTGTTGATGTCAATCACTGGAAACCAAAGCCGAGCATAGATTACGATAATATTAAAACTATTATGAAGTTAGAATGAAATGGAATTTGAAAATGTGTGAGACAGAGATCTTTTCTTATTTTAATAATTTGATGATACAGGAGGTGGAAGTGGGCATGAGCCTGCACATGCTGGATTTGTAGGGGAAGGGATGTTGACAGCAGCTATCTGTGGGGATGTTTTTGCCTCTCCGCCAGTTGATTCAATTCTAGCAGTATGGTCTCCTGCATTTGTTACTTCAATTGAAAAGGATCTAGATCCTTCTTGTACAATTGTTATCCTAGATGGCTCTGATCTAATATAATTAAACTTTAGGGCATCCGAGCTGTAACTGGTCCTCTGGGTTGTCTTCTGATTGTCACGGTATAATTTCTACTTTTTCTCTAAATTTTCTATAGGAGGCAAATGTATGTATGGACAGGACGTTAAAGGACAGTCAGGGTATAATAAGAAGAATAGAAAAGAAGTAACAAGTGCAAATAATAATAATAATAATAATAATAATAAGAAGAATAAAAAACGAAGGAAATGACACCTTCATCCATATAAAATGCTGGAATTGCCTCTCAGCTTCATAAAGATTTATGGCGACAAGTATGGCCAGCTTTTGGGAATGTGGCTTTTGGTTTTCTGATATATGATGTAGCTATTTTGACTGTTGACAGAATTATACTGGGGACAGATTAAATTTTGGGTTGGCTGCAGAGCAAGCGAAATCTGAAGGTTATAAAGTAGAGGTATGTTTTGATTTGCATCTTTTTCTTTTTCCTTTTTTTCAGTTAAACCCCCTGGTTCATGGTTTGATTAAATATAAATAAAGGACTGATCTTTGATGCTGCAGATTGTAATTGTTGGAGATGATTGTGCATTGCCCCCGCCTCGAGGCATAGCTGGTCGAAGGGGTTTGGCCGGGACCATTCTTGTTCATAAGGTTCTTTCTCTCCCTTTTTTTCTGTCTCAACATTTACCATTGTAATGTGCTTTCTTTAACTTCTGAATTCAACCAATTAAATATTGTCCTTGTGTTAGATTAGTTGTCATTTCATGTATGCATGAAGGCTTATAGTGAAGAATGTTAGAAATAGGGTGTTTCATGCATGAGAGTTGGAAACCTTTTCGACCATCTCTTCATATACTAATTAAAATACTAGTTCACGGTATCAAAGTTTTAATTTCTGTATATTTTTACTAAATTTTTCTTTCAAATCTGTGATCCCTTTCTGAAAAAACAGATTGCCGGAGCTGCTGCTGCTGCTGGCCTTGTGCTTGCTGATGTTTCTGCAGAAGCAAGACGTGCATCTGAAATGGTTGGAACAATGGGTGTTGCATTATCTGTTTGCACACTGCCTGGTCAGGTTACACCAGACCGTTTAGGCCCAGGAAAAATGGAACTTGGTCTTGGAGTTGTAAGTTATTTCAGTGAGGGACCTTGTCCGTAAAACAAGAAGATCTGTATATATTTTCTAATCACATTAAAACATTTTGTTTTTTATTATTTCTGGTTTGCATAGTATTAATTGAAATTCATCTTATCTGCTCAAATACGTCAAACCTTATCCTGAATTGATTATTTTTTACCTATGGGATTTGCATGCGGCTATAATTACCAGAATTCTCCACAAACTGCCTGTTGCCTCTATTTACTTCTCAAATACTTTGACAAACTGACTGAAATTGGATTACTTTTACAGCATGGAGAACCTGGTGCTGCTGTGGCTGACATTCAACCTGTGGATGTGATAGTTTCTCATGTTCTGAATCAGATATTGTCGCCAGTATACCCCTGTACTTTTTAATCAGTCTTTTTATGTCTGACATGCTTGCTTTCCAAATAAGAAAGGAAATTTAATATATGTCATGCCACAACAAAGTTACATCCACTTAAATGTATGGTTACCAATATTGTCTCATGAAGATAGCTGATGTATTTTTGAGTATGATATACATAGGAAAAATAGGAAAACATCATGAATTGATTCAAGAACTGATTGAAATTCTACAGTGCAATTATCTATCATGAACATGGCTTTGTCAGTGCATATAATGAACTATTCTGTAACAACACTAAACCTGGTGTTTTTTTTTCCTTCCCACAACATACCAAGTCAAGGTCTAAATTTATAATAAATCTAATACTTAATCCTTGCAGGAAACTAATTATGTTCCTATTACTCGAGGTAGTAGAGTGGTGCTTATGGTCAACGGGTACGTTAGGTTTTCTTATTTTAAAGTTTAGTTGAGAATATCAATTTATGCGGGACTTAAAACATTCCTGTGGGAAAGTAAAAATGTTGAAATTTCTCCACTTTGTCCACTCTGTTTCCTTTTTGTTTTTAATTCCAAAGTCAGTCTAGGCAGAACTCTTCTTTTGTTAATTCCCTTTCTTTTATCCCCAATCGCAGGTTAGGTGCAACTCCTGTAATGGAACTGATGATTGCGTCTGGCAAAGCAGTACCTAAGTTGCAGCTGGAACATGGATTGGCTGTTGATAGAGTGTATACTGGGTCATTTATGACTTCTATTGATATGGCAGGTTTGTTCTCTGGCTCATGGAAACAGTACTATATTAATAATATACACATTCTTGACTCTGTGTTCTTCAGGTTTTTCAATTTCTATCATGAAGGCTGATCAAGCTATTTTGCAACGTCTGGATGCTGCAACAAAAGCTCCATATTGGCCTGTTGGAGTTGATGGTCTCTGATTCCGTCGTTTGAATGTTGCTTCTTTTCTTTATGTTTACATCATTTTTTTGAATATCAATGATTTTCATGAACACCCGGTGACATTAGTGTCATGAACGAGTTATATTACTATTGTACAATTGCATTTGTTAGCCTTCATTAGTTACATATATCCATAATAATCACTAAAAGAAGCCAAAATAAGGTCTGACAATGGATACTTTATGTTGAGCTTAGTGATTGTCCTGTTTGCAGGCAATCACCCACCTGCAAAGATTCCTGTTCCATTGCCTCCATCTCATTCAACAAAGAGTGATGAGGTAAATTCATAACAATTGTTGGTTGTCTTTGTTTGTAAAATTAGGTATGGACAACTGTGTTATTGAGGCATTTCCTAGTCAGTCTACACTTTTCCATTTCTGTAAAGCTTCTGGTGAATTAAACTGGTTTGATGTATTTGAAGTGAATTGCACAGCATAATTGCGTGTGAACGCTAACTATTTATATTCTGAGTTGAGCTTCAGAAATTGTCTAGAGTGCCTTCTGTGGATAATCATGGATGGGAAATAGTTAATAATAATTCTAATTGAAAAAGTGATGCACCTCTAGTAAGATTTCCCTGAATAGCAGATGTTAATGAGGGCTCGGACCCTTCTGCTAGGTCATCCTTCTTGCATGACATTTTGAAGCAAAATAATGATGAGATGATGTTAGTTTTGTATTTATTAACACTGATTATATCTGACCTCCTTGGATGCTTTCATGACTACTAAAACTGCTTGACTTTGTTTGCTTTTGATTAGTCTTTGGGTCGGCCAGTACAACTGAATGAACAAGGCCAGATTCTTGAGATGGCTATTGAAGCAGCTGCAAATGCAATTATAAAACTTGGAGACAATTTGAATGAATGGGATAGCAAAGTAGGTGATGGTGACTGTGGGTCAACAGTAAGTCCCAGCCTTGATCTGTATTCACTTTCATTTAGTTATTGAATCAGGATATGTTGTGTTTTATCTTATACCAGTCCTCAATCTCAATTCTCTTGTCATTTCCCGCTTGAATCAGGAAATGGTACATGCTAAATCTTATGTTTGCTGTTGCAGATGCATAGAGGTGCAGCAGCAGTTTTGGAAGACATGCGAAAGTAAGTTTGATTTTCAGTTCTCTTTTCTTTTTGATATATATATTTTTAATTTTGGGAAGGGGCCCGGGGGGGGGGGGGGGGGGGAGAGGGAAGGGGGACCGTGTTCCCTTGGTAGATTCTATAAATTCTATTATTTTTGTTGCTTATATAGTTATATGAGTTCAAGTTCAGATGGCAGAACAATTTGCTCAGGTTTTAATACTATTTACACTAGTGATAAAGCAACCGTCCTTCAAGGGCGCATTCTGGGTTCAAGCCTGGGCCATGTCCCTTATTTGCCTAGCCCAAAAAAGAAGAAAAATATACTATTACACAGGCTGGTTTGTTGCTTTCAGTTTTTTGAGCAGTTTTATATCATTAATAATGAAGGATTCGTGGTTAATTCGGAATGATTATAATTCCAAACTAAGCTTTTATTCATGGTCTTACCTGAATTACCATATTCCAGTTATCCTCTGAATGATGCAGCCGAAACAGTGAACGAAATTGGATCATCTGTCAGAAGAGTTATGGGAGGCACAAGTGGGATCCTGTAATTAACTTCTCGTCTGCTTGATTAAATTTTGACAATTTTCTTAAATTTTTAGTTTCATTTACTTAGACATACATCTTTACAGCTCTATTCTTGAAACAGATATAGCATATTTTGTACGGCTGCCTATGCACAGTTGAAAGCAAGCACCCAATCAGTTGTCACATCAAAAAATTGTGAGACAATTCCCCCCCTAATGTGATAATATTTAGACTCATTCACCTTGACTTAACATTCTTTTGATTCAGGGGCGGAAGCACTTGAAGCTTCCATTGCCGCTGTCAGCAAATATGGTGGGGCTAGTGCTGGCTATCGCACATTGTTAGATGCCCTTATTCCAGCATCTGCGGTTCTTCATGAGGTCATCAATAATTATCATTTTTTTTCTTGGTTGTTGATGTGGGCTCATAGTTTGGTACTTATTATATATCTGTTTTGATGAACAGAAGTTAAATGCTGGTGATGATCCTGCAACTGCTTTTGTTCTCTCATCTGAAGCAGCATTGGCTGGAGCTGAGTCGACTAAGCACATGCAGGCACAGGTAGCATTTAAGCTGATTCTTTTGCCTTCTTTCTTTAGAATCCTAGTTACAGTTTGGTTTGCATCTTCTGGTTCATTGCCCTAGAGGATTTTTTTTGTATTTATACTTTATACTGGTGGTAGAAGTGTTCCAGTGAAGTCATCTTCCGTGTCTCTATCAATTAGCCACATATATGGGGGGGATCTGACACAATGTTATATGCAGGCTGGCCGTTCAAGTTATGTCTCTGGAGAGATACTTGCCTCAGTACCGGACCCAGGCGCAATGGCTGCAGCATCGTGGTACAGAGCAGCAGCCGTAGCTGTGAAGGACAAATACCAGTCTTCATGAACCATTATTAGCTCTTGTTGCATTTCTGCTATTTTTAACTGCAGATACAACAAACTAATTTTTGTCATAATTTTGCACTACTAACAAACTAGGCTTCCCGCTTATGCTTTTGTGCGTAATGCAGAGAGAGCGAGTTTCTTCCATACATCTCATGTCCTCATATCTCTTCAGAAAAATGTAATGTCAATTATTGATAGAACTAAGAATAATGTGCATCGATATCTAAACTTTTTGGTTTCAAATGTTCAATTTTTGGGTTTGAAGCTATATCAAACTTTATTTCTTTCGAATAAAGAACATAGGGGAAAATGATGATGGCGCGAGGAAGAGAATGAAGGCCCATGTTCTCACTCTCTCTTTTATTTTATATTATATTTTTGTAATAACCATGTTCTCTTTGAATGTAAAAATGAAATGAAAAAAAAATAAAAATAGACTGATAATAACGGAATTAAACGCTAATATTAAAGAATTAAAAGAGGCGCTGCTCCTCAGGAGAAGGGCGAAGGAGGATGCGTACATGAGAGCATTGCTCATTGGTCAACTTTCATCGCCATCGCCGTCCGTCACAAGAAGTAGACTAGACACACGCGGACAGCTAAGATTGTGGGTCCCGGAATATCCGCACTGGTATATAGAATGCATAACATAAATATATATATATATATTTACGGAGACATCGATCACATGATTTCAACCGTTAGATTAGGTTCTAATCTAACAACTAAACAAGGATTAACTTAATTAATTCAAAGACTTAAAACTCACTGAATATATGTAAATTGGTTTCCCCGGTCTCCTCGATTGCTAGTCCACTTCTCGCAAAAACCAGACAACCCCAAATGGCTGAGAATCTAACAGAGGAGCAGATCGCCGAGTTCAAGGAAGCTTTTTGCCTATTTGACAAAGATGGCGATGGTAATTTTACTTCAATAAATTTTCTTTTTATCTTTCAGTCAGGTTACTTTGACAAAAAAAAGAGTCAGGTTACGCTTTTTTTATAATTATTTTGTACATTTTAGTTGGGTTTACTTTTGTTGGTTATGAATTTTGATTAATGTAGTGGCTTATTCTTTATCTTGCAAAATGGGATTGCTTTCTGAGACCATTATTTTCTTATTGTTTTGGGCTTTCTTTTGACGTGTATTTCTTCTGTTTGATGTGTATTTTTTTGTTATAAGTTCAGGTTTTTTAAGTTTGTTAGCATTGTTCCTGCATTGTTGTCTTATCTCTGTTTGCAGTGCTGTGGAGTATTTTATTTTATTTTTGGGTTTGTGATGCATAAACAGATCAAATTGCTAAGCTAGTTAGATTCATTTTTCATTTTTGTTTGGATATATAAGAATCGTAAACAGAATTCTTGCTCAAATGAAAGTGATTGCTTCCTGCTAGCAAGGCTATCCTTGCTTTATATCTGACAATAATTGATCCTTTAGGTTCATTCAGAAGAAACATTTGACCGATGTTACCGAACTGAAGAATAGGTAAAAAAAATTTCTTGACAATCTTTATAGTTATATGGCAACAGTAGATCAAATAATTTGGATTTCTTGGCACTTGATATTCGATTTCATAGCATAAAACTGGGGTTGTTAATACATAGGTTTAACTGGTCAGCTTAGAACATCAGCCTTTTCATCTTGTGGGCACATTACATATGCATGAGATGACCAGTCTATATATGTGGGATGAATTCATGTCAGATCTGGAAATGTTGATGTCTAACATATTATGCGGTCTGTCTCATGGGATTCTGCCGGCTCTAACATATTCATGTTTTTCCGCGCATAGGTTGCATCACTACCAAAGAATTGGGGACGGTGATGAGATCTCTGGGACAAAATCCCACTGAGGCTGAATTGCAAGACATGATCAATGAAGTTGATGCTGACCAGAATGGCACTATTGATTTTTCTGAGTTTTTGAATTTGATGGCAAGGAAGATGAAGGTATCGCTCCATTATTGTGTCATATTCATTTTGTTTCCCTTGGACCTTTCCTTTATTTGATGCCTGAAAAGCTTGTTCAACTCTTTTTGTCTGTGGTTTGGATATGTAATTGAATTCAGGAATAGTTTATATTATAATGTAATCACTGGAAAGTTTATCTCACTAAACTTCCACAGGATACTGATTCTGAGGAAGAACTCAAAGAAGCGTTCAAGGTCTTTGATAAGGATCTGAATGGCTTTATTTCTGCTGCAGAGGTAATTAAAGATGGTCGTGATATTTCTTTGATGATTTATTTAAGACTGGATTTGGATGTAATGGAAACTTACTTGTACGGTAAACCTACCTGTTTGCATATTTGACATGATGCAGCTTCGACATGTAATGGCGAATCTTGGCGAGAAACTGACAGATGAAGAAGTGGCTGAGATGATTCGTGAAGCAGATGAAGATGGTGACGGCCAGGTGAACTATGCGGAGTTTGTGAAGATGATGCTTAACAAGTGAACTGAATGCAGGTTTTGGATTCTGATCATGATATTGGTTAGGGATTATAATATAAACATGCTTGGTTATTGTAGAATCAGCTATTAGCATCTTTGTATTTGGACCTTTGTCAACAAGGTGGAATTCTCTTTTCTGTTAGGCAGAATTTAACTTTACTGTAGAATTATAGAATGTTGTGCTTGAAAATCATAGAATCTCCCTATCATTTCGGCTTGGAGATCAGAAGATTCAGTGTTCTTTTGCGGTGTATGACTCTGGAAGTTGGGAGCCTTGGGCAGAGCCGCAGATGGAATGTTCTGTTTGAAATTTGCATTGCAATTGCCTTCCCAACAATCAAAACTAGCAATATGAAATAGCAACACGACTACATTCATCATCCACTAACTTCTTCAATCCCATGATCACTCCCTATAGGCTATACCTCAACTACTAAAAAAATAAACTAAAATTCTTTCATGTCCTATTGAATGTGATGAGCTCAGCGAAGCGAAAAATTCCCAAGAGTTGCAAAGCTAACTAAATTTTCTACTCAATTCCCAGCATATTATCAACTTTAATAGCAGCAACTACTTGAGCAATGTGTATTGACGTACAGTCATAATTGCTGCTTTTCTAATAATGTAAATAATATATGAAAAAAAAGTATTTACTTTTTGGGTTAAATATAAAAATAGTTTACGAACCTTACACTTATTCTCAATTTAGTCTATTAATTATAAAAAATGTTAATCTGATCTACAAATTTTTCAAGTTGTACCAAAACAGTACAAACATTAATTTTCATTTAAAAAATTAACGGAACCAGTCACATGAAATGTGATGAACGGATTGAAATACTCTTAAAAATGTAGTTACATGTTGTGCACATGGCCAGTTTCTGTTAACTTTTTTCATTAACTTTTCTGATGAAAGTTAACGTTTGTACTGTTTTGATACAACTTGAAAAATTTGTAGACCAAATTGATACTTTTTATAATTAATTAATCAAATTGATAATCACTGTAAAATTCGTGGACCATTTTTGTATTCAACTTTTACTTTTTTTGTATTTAGGGAGGAGGGGAGTTTCAACTTAGATGCAGAAAATATTAAAATTTATTGAATGAATGGGTGCGTGTAATTTTTTCGAGGTGTTAGGGAGATATTTGTCTTTTCATTATTTATACCTAACAACTACGTGACCGGAGACCGGAGCGAGAGAGTGAGTGAATAGTGATTGACTTGTTTGAGCAGCAATGGAGTCGAAGGGGGTGTCTCGCGACCTCTCATGCAATAACAGCAGCAATGCTAATGCTAAGAGAGAAAACAAGGCTAAGCTCAAGCGCAAAGAGGTAAAAATTAAATTAAATGTCTTTCATCAACTCTGAAACAATCGCAACTGTTGTTAGCACAAATTAATTTTGGATTTCTAGATACTTGAGAAGAAGAAGGCTATGGATGAACTGATAAAAGTAGCTTCTGCCCAAAAGGACCATCTTTCTGCTTTCCCTGCCTTTCGCCATTACCAAAGAAACGGTATCTCACTCTCATCTTTATCTATGCCACTTTTTTCACAATTCTTTTCAAGATTTTGTTCATTTGCAGTACCATTCATTTTCTTTTTTCTTTTGTGACATACCCATTCTGGATTATGATCTCATTCAAGCAGGAAAAAAGGGAAAATTAGAGAATTTAAAATGGAATCCAGTTGCTTTTTTCATGTTTTTTCTTTGGTAGCATCCCATTCATGGGTTTTTCATTTTTGTATGCAAGTGATGAGCTTGTGCTCCTTTATAAGTTTAGATGGTCAGAACGTTCTCTTGGGGGATATTGCAGCTGTCTTTTAGTTTGAAGTTGAAATTTCATGTAATGCTTATGTTAATTTGGATATTAGGCCTGTCTGCATGCTTGGAATCAGGACGTGGGGACAACCTTTCCTCTCCTATTAAGCAATACATTCAAAATCTCCTTAAGGTATTTGAAGCCGTCCTACATTTTTCTTATTTCCACCACATTATGCGGATGAGTATCTGTCCTCATTTTGGTCTTTTGGGTAGATTTAGTTAAGTTTTGTAAAATCAGCAGGCCAATATGGAGGGGCCTTATGGATCTGAGTGGCCAGTGGAAGAGAAGGTGAAGCGCAGGGAGATGGTGGCACCAGAAGCACGTTATATATTTGTGCGTGAGGCTTCAAGTGCAAGTGCAAGTGAATTTTCAACAATGGCTGGTCAGGAAAGGTCTTCAACTAGTTGTGTTGAGGAGAGGGTCCCCATGGTTGGGTTTGTACATTTTCGCTTTGTCATAGAGGAAGAATTGCCTGTTCTTTATGCGTACGAATTGCAACTTGAGCCTCGTGTACAAGGGAAAGGTCTGGGGAAGTTCCTGATGCAACTAATTGAGCTAATTGCTTGCAAGGTGCTGAATTCTGTTCCTTCTTCCATTGTATGCTTGTATTTTATTGACTTCTCAATGAAATGCTGATTGGATGAGAAAAGTTTGAGGATTTGATATGATTCTTCAACCAAAATCCCCTGGTTTTTCATTTTAAAAAAAAAATTGGATCCCTTATCTTTTTCTGCCCTCAATATGTTTGTCTAAATATTGTTCTTCACCAAATTATCAGCATTCTATGTCAATTACTCTTCCTGGCATCTAGGCAATTAATCTAGCATTTCCATCCTTGTAGAACCACATGAGTGCTGTCGTTCTAACTGTTCAAAAAGCAAACTTGGTAGCTATGAATTTCTATGCAAGTAAGATGAGGTAAAGTTTCTTTGCTTGAATTTACCACATCTAATTATTTGAAGTACTTCATATCTGTATTTAGTAATTCTTAATTTTTTTTTTCTTTTATACTTTATATTGTCCTTGCATCCAATGATCAGATTTCTTTTTCTTTCAACAGATATGTTATATCAGCTATATCACCATCAAGAGTTGATCCATTGGTATGGGATTATTGGAAAAAGTACCTGCAATGTGTGAATTACTTATAAGTCCTACACCATTTTGTTTATTACGCTTGAACTAGTTTATTATTTGTGCAGATAGGGATTGAGAAGAGTTATGAAATTCTTTGCAAAACGTTTAGTAATGAGGCTAAAGCTATCTTGGAGGTATATTTCAAATTAGCTTTTGCAGTGGTAGTACAAGTAATGAAGCATATCATTACATGTTAACGTGGACATATAATTAGTCAGTATTTTTCGTTCTAAAAAAAGTTCAAGCAGTTGGAATATGAATATCAACCCATTTATATCTATCATAACCAACATCCCTTGCTAAGATATATTTGACATCTAAATTTTGTATATGTCCTTTGGGTACCTCTGAATACTTTTATAAGAATTTTGGATATAAACTATTAAGACATTTTGTTCATGTTTTTCTTCTATAGGAAAGTGGATGAACTGGATGAATTTTCAGCATACTAGTTCAAATTTTTAAAGGTTTGTTGTTTAATTCAATTGCATGGAGTATTCTCTCTCACCCCCTCCCATTCACTGTTTCCATATCAGCTTGTAAAAGCGTATCATATGATACAATTAAATTAATTAATAACTCTGAGCAGATGTACCACACGCTAACTTATGTAGAATGTAACTTTAGCCTAGCCTTTGGAAAGAAGAATAATAAGAAAAAAGGATACTGAATTTGGTGGTGATAGCTCATCTAAAACAACCTAAGGTAAGTTATATGAGATTAAAGAAAGATTATTTAGTTTAGATCATACAAAATCTCATCTCTGAATCCAAAAGTAGGAGATCTTTTACTACCTCTTTTGGTGTTTGTTTATAGCTCTCCACTTCCTGCTCTTGAAATGTTCCTCTGGCAGAAGCAATTCTACCTGTCTTAGAAATAATATAATTTGATAACTAATATCATATGTAAACGATTACTGTTTAAATACAGTCAACAAGATGGTTTATTGTTGGACAAAGTGCACAATCATCATTTAACGAAGTTGGTTTGTGTTCGATGGAAAACACAAGAGTTCTATAACTGATAGAAATTTGTAATTGATAACAAAGCAAAGCGGCTTACGTGTTCCTTGAGGAGTTACAAGTCCAGTGAGATATGCATCTGTTTCAACCAGAGCTGATTAGGCTTGATCTGTAATGGGAAATGATCATTTTAAAAGAAATTTAGCATTCGGTTTTAACATTATCTAAAAGCAAGAATTATGTGCACTGCAGTTTATTTCTATTTTTTAGATGTCTCTTTGCAGGGAGGGTTTTGTAGTCTGTTTGTTGTGCACATACATTACATACATACTTCCATACCAGTTTAACAAGATAGTAAACTGGGTGCTCTTCGTTAACTATGTGCTGTCACAAAAGGGCAGAATGATACATACATACATACATACATACATACATATTTTTCTCTTTTTTTTTTTCCTTGTATTTTTATGTTCTGAATAGAAACCATTTGAACAGGTTCATACAGTTTAACAAGATGGTAAATTGGGTGCTCTTCAGTAACTCTGTGCCGTCACAAAAGGGCAGAGTTCAGCTGGTGGTACTGGGTAAAATGTTTGTTCGGCATCATTAATCGTGAACTTACTGCAGAATCACTAGCATGCTTTTTCTCACAGCTTTATAAAATCACGTAGAAAGAAACTACAGCATTTGGTAGATGTTCTGCTGAATTTTCTTCTGATAAAAACATGCATGGTAATCCAAGATTATATTCATTAATGAAAGCTTGATCTCCACTTACAAGAATATTTGTCATTGAAACATTCTTCAAAATGGTTTGGAAAGCAAATAAATCTGTCCGACATAAAGCTTTGAAATCCTTTAGGATCTCTTAAGACCTTGATTTCTGCTGTAAAAATTGCCCAGACAGGTCGATGGTCTGACAGTCTTGATTCGCCTCTGCCATATTGGTTTTGCTTGAGTCCCTTCCCAAACCATATTATCCGATCACACCTACAAAACCATCTCTTAGTAAATTTTGCCATCCTGCTTTGCTTATTTCTAGGTGGTGGGCTAAGATTTATACATCATCATCAATATAAATCACTTTATGCATGCTTACCAGGCTGGAGCACGCTTTTTTCTGTGTTTTCTCTTCTGATCACAGCCAAAGTAAACTCCGGAATTTGGATAATATTTGTAGCTAGGCGCGAAGTTTATTGCTCCTTCATGCCAACCTTCGAATACATGCCCTTCCATGAGCTCCATCTTAAGCTTAAAAATAAATAGAAGAAATTCAAGAAATAAAAATGCATGGGTTTCTTATTCTTCTCTTTGTTTTTTTATAGAATTTGTAGCTCAATATGTTTATGTGTATAGAATTTGACTATAGTGATTATTTTTAAAATGATTTTTTGCAAGTATGATCTATATGTGACCCAGGATTTCTCTATTTTTGACGAAATGTTGCCCTCACATAAAATCTAGATCTCTTTAGAGCATGAAATGTACTTAGTACCTGATCATATTCCAACAAAAGGTTCCACTTTCTTTTCTCCACGAGATACTGTGTGGTGGCATCAGGCAAGTAGATCCTGTAGTTCAAGTCTCCAAGCCAGATCACCCTACTGCATTATGGGACCATAAACTTTTAGGCAACATCTCTATAGACTATATCCAACTTGGATATAATTAGATATATATCCACCAAGTGCAAGTGATGATGAATATGTTATGTAGTACCTAATGATGAACATGACACACACACACACACATACTCATGATCAAGAATTTTTGTGGGCAAGTGATGGAAGGGCGGCCCTAGTCCAGGAGTTGGAGGAGGAAAGGTTGTGCAAGACAATATCTCAGCGGCGTCTGCGTTTCTTCGTCTTTCATCACCATGTTTTGCTCCAGAAGCAAGATGACTACACACAAAGCAGAAGCTTGTTTCATGCAACCAAAATCTGACTGACACCGAACCCTGTCCATGTACGTGTGTATAAACAATTATGTTAATTAATTATGAACTGATTAAGCCTTAAATAATGAGGCCTGAGGGGAAAAAACAATTGATATGTATTTTCTTTTATTAATTATTTTGGTCTGAAACTGAAAGTAACAATGAATTAATTAATATGCATGCGTGTGATTATCAAACGATAAGAATATTTATATAACAAAAATTAATAAAATGTTATGTATATATGTACCTTGTTCCCAAGGCGACCCATAATACCAGAGCCAACACATGAGACACTGAGATGTGTAATATATTGGCATAGATGACTTGGAACCCAAACCGATAAAAATATTCCAACCATTTGCTTACTGATGATGCATCGGAAATCTCCTGAATTATTTTCATCAGCTTCAACACAAGTTGTACTGTGATCTCTGCCTTGATGATGTTGATGTATTTTATTATTGTTGTTAAGAGCTGCTCCGATCAATGAATTCCATTTCCGACAAATCTTGCGGTTTTCCGATCTTACAACATTTCCTGCATTCAGTGGCACAATTTCTTGGAACCTGAAAAGTAATTCAAATGATCCAAAACATATGTATTCATTAATTTCTTCTTAATTACTATTGTTATTATTAATTAATTAGGCCAGCCACATTAACTCATGAATAAGTATTACTACAAACACATAAACATATAAGTGATGAAACTGGCCAGATAGAAGACATGCATGCAGACGATTGATTGACCATGCACGATTAGTACTCATATATATATATATAATTAATTAGGAAAATACTCCGGTAACATATATGTTTCTTTTCGGGCGACATGGTCACCCCTCTTGGTGGTATCTACCTTCCCCTCACCCTCGGGAGATATCCTTCGTCCTCTACCACAACTACTCAGTTTTTGGTGGTCGACTGCCCCACAGCTTACAATGTCATCCTGGGACGACCGGCCCTTAACCAATTAAGGGTTATGATCTCCACTCACTTACTTTTGATCAAGTTCCCGACCCCATGTGGAACGGGGGTAGTCAAAGGCAATCAAGTGTCAGCCAGGTCCTGCTATATAACTTCAGTCAAGAAGAAGAAAGAGGTCAAGCCCTCTATGGCTGTTTGTGTCTCCAACACCTGCCCTACCCCAGACGCCCTACAAAACCATTGAGGTCGTCCGTCCAGGCACATACAGGCTCCGCGCCACAACCGGCAAGGAACTCGGCCACCCTTGGCGCGCCGAGCACCTCCGCTACTTTTACAAGTAGACACATGTTGTACCCCCCGGGGACTTTTTTCAATTTCATCTATGTTATCGCTTTCATAAATGAGAGTCCTACCACGGACAGATTTTTCTTCATTTTTATTCAAAGTGTTAATTGGCTGTATGGACCCCCGGGCCATCAGACATCTGACCCTACCCATATCCGCCCCATGCATTCAAGGGAAGCCAAGTACCATGCATTCAGGGCGCGGCTATGGCAAATGCATTCAAGGGAAACTAAGTACCATGCATTCACGGAAGTCCTACCACGGACACCTTTTTCTTCATTTTTATTCAAAGTCTTAATTGGCTGTATGGACCCCCGGGCCATCAGACATCCGACCCTGCCCATATCCGCCCATGCATTCAAGGGAAGCTAAGTACCATGCATTCAGGGCGCGGCTATGGCACATGCATTCAAGGGAACTTAAGTACCATGCATTCAAGGGAAAATCAATCTCATGCATTCAAGGGAAACTAAGTACCATGCATTCAGAGAAAAATCAATATCATGCATTCAAGGGAAACTAAGTACCATGCATTCGAGAAAATCCCACAATACCATGTATTAAAGGGAAGGGCATCCTACCCCATAAACGGGTTGGACACCCTCCAAACCATCCAAATATCATAAAGTACAAAGGGAATAATCGAAAGAGTTTGTAATTTGGCACGGGCTACATCCGACCCGACCATATAATTCAAACAAAAATAGGGCGATGGTCCGCCCACCCCTGCCCCCGGGCCTTGTTTGCTTCAAGCATTTATTTGGGATCCTCTCCCATGTCATGCTCCCCACCTGTGGATGCTCCATCCTCGGGCTCTTCCCCCTGGGCACCTCCCTCTGGAACGTTGGTATGTCCATCATTACTGCCAGCCCCTAACAGACCACCTGCTTGGCTTGGCTCAGCTCCTCCTCGCACTGCTCCAACTCTTGCCTAGCCTGGTCTGCCTCCCTCCTGGCCTGCAGTAGCTCGGCCTGCAATGCATTGCTTAGGCTTCCTGCCCCGGCTCGAGCCCAGGCTTCCGCCCTGCTCACCACCCAGGCTTCCGCGCCGCACACCCACTCAGGCTTCCTCGCCGCGCACCCACCCAGGTTTCCGCGCCCCTGACGCCAGCTCTCTCCGAGCTTCCGCCCAGTGCACCACCAGCCCCGGCCCGAGCCCAGGCTTCCGCCCCGCACACCTGCCCGTAAAAAAAAAAAAAAAAACAACAAAAATCAAGATGGGAAGTACTCGGAATACCATGACAACACCATGGACATATCAAGGTCGCTACTGGTTTCCCACCCCTCATATGTGCTCTTCCACCCCCAAATTTACAACATTCACCCTATCACTTTTCACATGCTCAGCCACCAACCATTTATCAAAGCCAATCTTCAAAAAATCAATTCAAGGGGAAGAGCCATGACAACCCATGCCTTACCAGTCTTCCGCGGCTTCAACAGCTCGGACGGGTTCCGACCCACTAATCTTGTTTCCTACGTACCTGGCAAAAAACACAACAATACCCAATAAATTACAAAGTCCAAAGTGTAGGCGTGTGGCCTACCCAGTGCTCGGCAAGGTTCATACCCACCTGCCCCTCCACCTGCCTCTACTCACATTATCCACAAATTCACAAACAGACTTCCAAGGTCCGCCTCAGGCTGGACAACCACAGTTGCTCACATTTCTCAATTTTCCAAGGAAAACAATTTTCACAACACAGAGCTTGACAGGATTCCAAACATTTTTTACCTTTAGTGCTTCGAACAGCTCAAAACCGAGCTGTGGTTTTTGCGCCGCTACTGAGCAGCCCCCCCTGCGCCGCTACTGAGCAGCCACACCCGAGCCGAGCTGAGCAGTCCACGCAACCCTCCTGCCCAAGCAGCCCGTGCACAACACCTCCGACCACAGCTCCTGATCCGACCCGAGCCCAGCCCCTTCTGCCCGAGCAGACCTGCACACCAGCTCTGCACACATCACAGCTCCGTGCAGCACCACCCCGATCCGAGCACTCACGCCGATCCGAGCCCCCTCACAGCCTCGGCCCGAGCTGAGCAGCAGCACACCCCCCCAGCGGCGCGACTTCCGAGCTCGGCAGGTCCGGCCCGAGCCCACACCACCCCCCCCGAGCCGCGCACCCTCTCAGCTCCTCCGCCCGAGCCCCGAGTCCGGCCCACGCCCCTTTTCTTCCAAGTCGGTCCTCTTCTGACCCACGCGCAGCACGACCCGTCGCTCTTCCGACCCGCGCGCTTCCTCTCCGACCCGAGCTCGGCAGATCCGGCCACACACCCTCCCGACCCGCCGACCCGAGCAGCGCTCCAGCCCACCCGAGCCGAGCCCAGCACTCACCCGAGCAGAGCCTCTGACCCGCGCGCTCCCTCCCTCCGCCCCGAGCACAGATCCGGCCCGGCCTCTTTCTTCCGACCCGGCCTCTTCCCTCCGACCCGAGTTGCTCTTCCCCCGACCCGAGCCCCCTTTGGCTTCCCTGTTTTTCTTTTTCAAACACAGCCAAGCAAATACATACTCTCTCCAAGACAGCCAAAAAAAAAAAAAAAGACAAAAAAAAAAAAAGAGGGGGGGCAGCCCTATATTCGGTTATCAAAAACCAAAAGGGAGGGGCAGCTCTATATTGCATCATTTTTCCAAAAGGGGGGGGCAGCTCTATATTGAGTTATTTTTCAAAAAAAAAAAAAAAAAAAAAAAAGGGGAGAGTTGTAGTTGTGGGTGTGCAATCTTTATATTTGGGCTCTACCATTTCATGCTAGATTCTCATTTACAAAGGGCGACATCCCACCATTAAAATCGGATGAGATTCACTGGGATTACACGAAGCGTCTACTGCTCGGAGTACAGGGTGATCAGACACCAAAAAAAAAAAAAAAAAAAAAAAAAAAAGGGATCTTTCATATGTAACCCCCCAAGCTTTCCTACAGTACAGCTTTTCTTGCTCAGGAACTTGGGGGACTTCTGGACAGTATCTTAAGCAGGAACAAGTATGTGGACACTTGTCGTTCTGCTCGGACTTCTTTGTGTGCAAAGTTCCCAACCAAGAAGTATCTTTTGCTCGGAAACTTGGGGGACTTCTGTTCGTATGACTAATCATCTCGGCATAACGACAAGTGACATAAGGCTTAACATCATGTCGTTGTCGTTTGGGCCTAGACCCAAAGACTAAGCCCCCGCTAGGCTCCGGCCTCCTAGGCCTTAACCTTCTAGGCTCCGGCCCCATAGGCTCCGGCCTCCTAAGCTCCGGCCCCATAGGCTCCGGCCCCATAGGCTCCGGCCTCCTAAGCTCCAGCCTCCTAGGCCCCGACCCGTGTCAACTCACTCGGATCCTCGAGACCGGTGACACGTGGCGCTCCCACAGTGCAAGTCATCACAAGGGACACGTGTCATCACCGGATTGGTTGACACTCTTCCAAAGGTACTATAAAAGAGGTACCTTCTTGTCACAAAAGGGGAACTGAAATCATTATTATACTATTCACTCACTCTGCTCTTAGATCTTTCTGAACACTGACTTGAGCGTCGGAGGAACTTTGGCCGGCACCACACTGGTGCCCTTCCCGCTCACTTTTGTGTACCTGTGCAGGGTGCTTGGATATCATTCTCTCTCATTACTCACCAGTCGGACCCAGCTACCCGTTCCTGCCCCACTTCGACGTGTCATCCACTCAGTGGTGGGTCAACGGGCCTACGTGGTTCGACTCGACGTTGACTGCTTTACCATTTTTGAGCATCAACACCCAAGAACGTAAATATTAGCAGCAGTAGCAGCAGAGTTAATATTAGGTGTGAGCCAATCTTGCAAGTCCAAAGAGTCAGGAGGTGAAACACCTCCAACATTCCAGGA
The DNA here is from genome assembly GCF_963921425.1 of Dryas octopetala. Taxonomy (NCBI): domain Eukaryota; kingdom Viridiplantae; phylum Streptophyta; class Magnoliopsida; order Rosales; family Rosaceae; genus Dryas; species Dryas octopetala. Next base: position 19,252,773 of record NC_141374.1, on the reverse strand, counting down.
ACCCACGAAGATATTATTCCTGCAGATCAATATATATCATCATAACCCAAATTATATATATTATATCATTATCATCATCTACTAGAGTCACTAAACTATACAACATACTGGTATGTATTTCGATGAGCAGTAGTACTGGAATTCTTGTTGGAGCTGATAATTGCTTGATTTTTACTTGGTCTTTCCAATTCCAATATGGTCTCCATGGAATTATCTGGAATATCCGCGATCAAATTGTATTTGCTGCGGCCCAATCTCATAATCTTATGATCACCTATCTTAATTAGTTAAACAAAATTAATGCGCATGCATTAATGATATATATCACTAATGAGATGCTCAGTCAGGAGCTAGCCATACAAAATGATCAACCTTGAGAGAGAGAGAGAGAGAGAGAAGAGAGAGAGAGAGAGAGAGAGAGAGAGAATTACTCACTCTTCCTTGCAAAGAGAACTGATTAGTAATGGAATTAAAGGGAATAATGCGACCCACAACCCCTTTCGTGAGAGAGAATTAAGGTTTAAAAGATCCAATTTGGCTATTCATTTTGGAAGGACAGAAGTATATATACATTCGGCTTATTCACACCATTGGTCTATGTAACATACACTTTTTTTTTATTTTGCCCCCTGAAACTTAAATCCTCTTAGTTTGCCACCTGAACTTCACACAGTTGTTGCAAAAGACTTTATGTCGTCAATTCTGTAAATTTTTCTGTTAAAAAAGCTGACGTGGCACCTATATAGCATGGGTGGGACTATTTTCTAGTTATGTAATATTCATATAGACAAAAAAAATAATAAAAAATTGACATAGATCTTATTATTTTTTAGTTTAAAAATTATTTTTTATTATTTTTTTTATTCACATGGATCTTACATAACTAAAAAAATGTCTCACTCATGTCATATAGGTGTCACGTCAACTATTTTAACAGAAAAATTGACAGAATTGACGGCATAGGGTCTTTTGCAACAACTGTATAAAGTTCAGGTGACAATTTGAGATGATTTAAATTTCAGAGAACAAAATGAGAAAAAATGTATTTTATAGGGGACAATAATGTGAATAACCCTATACATTAATAACCTAAGCTAAGTACGTGTCGTGGATGATGATGCAACCATCTGCTCATACTATATTTAATTATTATTAATTAATGGGAATATTAATTAATTAATTCTTGATATATGGGATGGAAGGTTCAGGTTCAGTTCAGGTGCGGGGATGAATTGCTATTACTCATCAAAACAAAACAAAAATAATAAACTAAATTATAAAACATGTGTTTCACTCCGTCTCATATTTGTACATATATATATGGGTTTTTTGTATAAAAAATTTGTTGTTCTGTGTGTTTGTGTTTGTTTGTTCATGGGTGGCTGGCCTAGCTATATACTTAAGCAATATTATATGTACCCCCAGAAAGGCTAGAGCTATAGGCCAGAGGGTGTGTCAAGGAATCACATATGAATATTAGAATATCGTGGTAATTGCATGTGACGCGTGTGCATGTGTAATATATATATAACTTAAGAATGTGCATGTCAATATTTATAATTATAACCAAAATCCCAAGGTAAGGGTATCCCATCAAATTCAAAACGTATCATCGATCATGCACACTTAACGTACAGAACATTAAGTCATGAATCATGATGGACACAAATTAAAAAATTTATGTCCATTCAACAAAGTTGTTTCAGTTACATATCCGATCGATCCTGTATGGTTAATATGCACAGTGCGCATGCACAGAATTTCAACTCAGATCGACTCTTTTCACCAGGACCACCCCTGCATATATGTGTCGGTGTGTGATCGCTGACGAAATAAGACTCCTTAATTGTCTGATTATATATATTTGCTGCATATATATATATATATATATTAAATGAATGGGAAATTAATGTGCATTTACCTATCATGAAAAATTCACATGAATCAAGCTCGATTCAGTAATCGCACTGTGAAAAAGATAGCGTATGTCATATATATTCCAGATTATTCCACACATATATTCTTCAAGACAATGCCACAATTTTTTTTTTTTATTCTTTATAAAGAAATTTGTATTGCTTTCATCAATAAGTTAAAACATATATATATATAGAAATAATTACTCTATACTACATCTTTGCTATAGCTTTTAACTTCTAATACCATAATTATTAATATATAACAATCAGGTTAGTTTTATTAACAATCAGGTAAGTTTGACTCCACCTTATTCCGTTGACTCCACATGAGTGGGCTGCAATTACCTTTTATTTCTTATTTTTGGTATTTCTTTTTTCTTCTCTCTTTCTCCTCGAGTCTTTCTCTTCTCTTTCCTCTGCTCTCTCTCTTCCCGCGATGTCTCTGAAGATCGGACTCTCGCAGTCCGGCAAGAGTAGTTGGCGGTGTGGGTCGACCCCATCCCCATCCCCTTCCTCTCCCTTCCCTCTCCCTTCCCCAACCTCTGATGTCTAGCTCCAAGCAGATCCAGCAGATGGTGTGGTTCATTCGATCTTCTCCTTCTGGATCTTCAGTGCGTTTCAATTTCTAGCTTGGTTGCGCGGGCAGCTTTGAGAGCCCAAACCTGGTTGCCTTGGCTCTCCACCTCCAAGAGCTTATCAGTAGAAGGTTCTTGATTTTTTTTTTTTAAAGCTCAGGTTCTGAAACTGCAATTTCTAAAACATTGCAAGTGAACTGAAACTGCAGTTTATTGGAGTTGCAGTTCCTAACTGCAAGTGAAACTGCACTGCAAATGAACTGAAATTGCAGTTTATTTGAGTTACAAGCTTGCAGTTGCAGTTACTAACTGTAAGTGAAACTGCAGTTTATTGGAGCTGCAGGCTTGCAGTTGCAGTTCCTAACTGCAAGTGAAACTGCAGTTTCTGAAACTGCACTGCAAATGAACTGAAACTGCAGTTTATTTGAGTTGCAAGCTTGCAGTTGCAGTTACTAACTGTAAGTGAAACTGCAGTTTATTGGAGCTGCAGGCTTGCAGTTGCAGTTACTAACTGCAAGTGAAAACTGCAGTTACTGCAAAGTGAACTGAAACTGCAGTTTATTTGGAGTTGCAGGCTTGCAGTTGCAGAACAATGCTTGTGAGTGAAGATGAACAATTGTCGATTTGGTAAAGTTGAAGAAAGAGATCGATTTGGCAAAGAAAAGAAGAAGATCAGTTTTGGGCTATTTGTGTAGTTGGTTTGGTTGTGATGCGTTTCTTTGGGAAAGTGTCCGCATGTTATATTTTGGGCTGGTAGATAGTGTCCGCAAGTTAATAAAAATAGATTGAGTAGTTTTGGTTAATATTTTTCTTTGTTAGTACCTTATAATTAATGGACTCATATATATATATACATCGATTTTCATCCAGAAATACATCTAAACTTGACTAAATTTGACATAATTATAATTAACTTTTTTACTTTAAAATTGTGTTGACTTGACTTGAAACACTAGCTTAATTAGGATTTGAAGGTTAATTTTTAAACGGTAGAAAAGGGTCAGCCACATATACGAATCAAATAATTACAAAATGCCTTCATGATTAAGACCATGATTAATTAAGTTAATACGACTCAACTTAAAACTAATAAAGCAGTAATTAATTATAAGGGGGCGTTGAAGAAGTATGCCCTTAATTTAATTGATCACTTCAAAATTCAAATTAAATAAAAGTAATGATCGGGTGTACCGAAAAAGAATCAAATTAAATAAAGGAATAATTAATCAGTTATTTAGTATTTAATCAAAGGCAAATCAGCTGAAAATGTTTCTTAAATACACTGAATCCCATAGAAAAAGTTTAGTTAATTAAACCCTAAACCCTATTGAATAATGATGGGAAAAGAACGAAGGACATTGATTAGTCGTAACAGTCCAAAGAAATGTTAGTCATTGATCTTTTATTATTTTTTATTTTTTTGAGTTGAAAGAGAGAAATTGAACTTGAGTGCATTGTGCATAACTGCAACATTAATCTAATTAATAGTATACTAATCTAATTAATGCTATATAATAAATCTCTGTATTATAATTTATATGTACCCTTAACCCTTTGTAATCTGAGAATGGTCCTCCACTCCTCCTGCTGCCCAATTCCTTGCCTTTTGAAACTCACATAGAGTTTGCTTACTAAACTGGAGTCCCCACGACCGCCATAATTACTACTCTTCTTCTTGTACATATATATGTTGCATCTGTCACAAAAGACTGGTTGGTTTTTATCATGACTATTTGATCCATCATATATATAGTTAAATGCCTGAAAGGTATTGCTTAGTGAGACATCATGTAAGACATGAATAATTAATTCATTATGAACATTAAATAACATATATACTAGCCTAGCCTAGCTCTTTGTCTGTTGTCCCACTTGAGCGAGGCAAACAAATCTTGATTAGTTGAGAGGTTCATTTTAAGAATAAGACAAAAAAATTAACGAATCAATTAACGATGAGTATTTAGCAGTATTGGTATTTATGTGATTGACCAAATCAGTTTTGTGATCAGATTGCTCAGATATAACTGATTTGTTATTTTTTTTTTTCTTATTCTTAAAATGAACCTCTCAACTAAGGGTGAGATGCAACCACATATATATAAATTAACAATAATGCTAGTTGTCCCATATTTTTTTTTCACATTTGTATCTCACCTGATGTGTCATTATTTTACTGGAAGTATATTTCTTTTTTCTTTTTTAGGTTTTATTTTTTAATTTGTAATGTCCAATGTATGAATGTTATGTAAAATGGTATGAAATTGTGGTATAAAAATGTGGTAAGTGTAGCATTACTAATAAATTAATGGATAATTCAATCTTCCCTTTATAAATTAATGGATAAGATATGACTGTGAAATGCAGCCAGATATATCTAATCATAAACTCGAATACTACTACTTTTTGTTTTTCTTTTTTATTTAGTAGATGACGTCGGTCTCACTTAAAATGAATCCAAATCTGAAAGAAGACATTTTATTAATAAAAATAATAATATCAAGCATTACCTCCTTTATATATATATATATATATATTGTTTTCTTTTTGGCGGCCATGGGTTGGCCCAGAATTGTCTTAGTATGTTATATGTTATTGTTTAGGATGTTTAGCCCACTCAAAATGCCAAACCCAAGCCCTTTCACCAATTTTCACTCGCTCCGAGTCTCCAATCCTCATTCAGTTCCTACCGCGGCCAAAATATCTTCTCCATGCAAAATTCTTCATACTGTAGTTGATGTTCACCTTCCAAAGGTGCTTTTTCGAATAATGGTGGGTGGTGCGCATGAGCTCTCTTATGTTGCTGGGTGCTTTTTGTTTTTATTGGTTAAGTACTTAAGTACCAATATGTATTTATTAACTCTGGTGGCAGTGGCAGTCTCAATAAGTGAAATGTATTCACCACCACTTGTTTATTTTTGGCCATGTATTGACCACTTGTTAAAGTACTAGATAAAGAAAATAATAAAGATACCAAGTGTGGATTGCGGAAACCCCACCATCACCAATTCACCACCATGCTTTTGTAGCAGCTATGGTGATTGGTGAGTGAGGTGCACTTGCTTTAGCTGCTCGAGTGTTCACATGTCTTTCAAAATATATTCCACTTACAATTGTATCGAACATACAATCTCAAAGAGATTGGCAAAAAGAACCAACATTTCTCTGTTCCATTCCAGGCAGGTTTTCAAATAAGAAACAAAGGAGCTGAAGGGAATTTAACAGTTACCCTGTATGCATTGCTCCCAATTGGAATTGGTCTGCCAACCAACAACCTTGATGGGGAGACCACATGCAATCCTCATCTTTTCCAAGGGAAATGAGGAGAACTGCAGATAATGTCTAAAATACTGAACAAGAAAACACTTGTCAGGTTCTAAGTTCCAATATAATATTCTGGACCTATTCAGCCACATAAATTTTTTTAATCTTCAGCTCACTGCAAATCTTCTGCAGTGATCCATAAATTAATATCATGTATTTGGTATCCAATTTTTTACTCAATCTTTATCCTCATTGCACTACTAGACTTCATACTCTTTGATTCAACCAATCGATTATGTCCTTGGCAATAGCTTCTCGTTCTGGTTCAAAGAGGAGGTCATGTAATAACCCTTGATACAATTTGATGGTTTTGTCAGTTGAGGAGGCTTCTTCATACAGTTTCTGAGAGGCATCTGGATCAGTAACAGTATCAGCTGTGCCATGGAGAACTAGAAAGGGGACTCTCATTTTGCTCAGATTCTGCTGCAAGTAGGTCGTGATCCGGAGAATCTCATAACCAGTCCTCACCCTGATGGATCCAGTGTACACTAGAGGGTCTGAATACTTGGCAACTAGAGCCGCTGGATCCCGAGATACTGGCATGCCCTTTTTATTTGCCGCACTGACTTGGTACCTTGGCAGCAAAAGTGACGCAATTGGAGCAATGACCTGCTATGACAAATGTGAGGTGAGGGATGATCTTGCAGATTTAATATGCATTTGAAAATGTATAATTCTTTATATATTCAAGAATATATAAAAATGGGATATAACAGAAGGTGTGATTAGAGGGGATTCTGACCACAAATATTGGATGGGATGCCTCCACCCCAACTGCAGGTGATGTCAGCACTACACCCTGTATGCGACTCTCAACTTTTGGATCAAGCATTGCCTATATCATTTTTGCAAAATAGTGCAAGTTCTGATTAAATTCCAGCTAATAAAGTTACTAAGTCAGTAACTAAATGGAACGATAAAATAGTGACTATCAGAAAGTCATTCATGCAATTGCAAGAAACAATCATTCCTTGCAATCCATACCTTAAGGATAATGGCTGCACCTGTTGAGTGTCCAAAACAGAAGCATGGTAGCCCAGGATTTTCAGCTAAAATCTTCTCAAGAAATAATTTCTGCATGGAATTAAAGAGAGACGATATATATAAGTATTTAATCAAAGAACAGTTTTTTTGCTTTCAGTTCAGAATTAAGAATTGAATTCAAACACTATTTTCTCATCAGGATATTGTTAATGAGATTTGAGACATACCATATCAGTAACAGCATAATCAAGAGAAGGAACATATGCATGAAGCCCATCACTCCCACCATGACCTACATGAAAAAGAACAAAAAATCAACATTGAGAACCAACAATATGAGAAACAAAGAAAATGAACAACTAAATTAGAAGATATAGCACCAAGTAGCAAGGATGGTCTAAAATTGAGGCCATTGCCAACTCAGGCCCCATAATTTTCTGATTTACCCTTCAAAATTTTAATTTATTACACATAGAATCACCAATTCCCTCCCCCTCAACCAAAGCAAATATTTCCAGGATACGTCCATCCTAGAATAGCACAGTTTTCCAAGTCCATTTTCAATGGAGTGCAAGAAGGTTTGAATCTTAATTCAATTCTAACAATGACACCTCAAAGGAGTATAATCACATGCCTTTAGACCGGATGCCTGCATTGGGAATGGGATGCACCTGAGTACATCTTCAACTTTAATCTCTGTGTAATATTGTTTAAAGTTTTCGCTTCATTTGAATGTTAAACATACGAGGTTAGACACAAACACACAAATAATAAGCTTACTTATAAAGAGGAGCTTCACATGTTACTTTTTCGCACCAATGGGCATCCAAATTACTCAATCCCTGCAACATCCAAATATATATGCATTGTTGAAGAGAGTGTTCTCTAGACTATGAAACACTGAAACAGTAATTAAGAAAAACAATACTGTCTCTAATGCAAGGATGATATCTAAAATTTGTTGAGAAAATTTCTCCCCTTATCTAAGTTAAGGTTCTCCTTCCACAGAAAAGATAGAAGTAACCTCAGGGACAGATCTCGGAAATGTAGATACTTTGAGTGAGGAAGGTAGAGACCTGACTATTGGATGAAATATTGAGACCATGGACTTACAAAAATGTTATATACTTATATGGAGTTCTTTTATGTTTTTTTTTTTTTTTTTGGAAAAAAACTATTGGACGAGGGATAGGGGATATAACCATTAACAATCTAAAGACTCTGAAAAGTCCAAATTAGACAATTTGAGAAGCTTCATTTCAAGATATGGAGTAAGTTTCATTTAGTCCCTCCTTGAAAAATGTAGTGAGGTTCATGTCATCTGAGTAAATTAACAGTAGAATGTAGAAATTTTAAGCCATTGCTCTGTCTATCTCTCTTTACCATCAAATTATATAGATATATCTTCTGCTTTCTATCCATTGTATGGAATTCGAATGCTTGCCTAGAAGCAAGCAACACTATAATATTATTAAGAATGTGGCATTTGAAATTGAAATGTGAAAATATAGATGTATCTTTTGTTTTGTATCTCTTGTTGACACAATGTGATAAGAATGTGGCACAAACTCTATAAAATTCTGCTCATGCTAGCATATACACAAGTATAAAGCAACAACAAGTTATTGATATGGAAAGTAATGAGTTGTATAACCAGTTATCCAGTTCATGAAAACAAGTCCAAATTCACCAAACTTGGATGTAAACCTCAAATTACATGTTCCACATGATGCTTACAAGAGTTATATTGGAACAGAGTGTGTTATAGTTATGAGCATACAATGTCATCCCTGACTTTCGTTCTGCTCACTTGGGTGGAAATAAAACATTGTGAATCATACATATTGATTAGAAAGAATTGTTAAACAGTAAAACGAGGTCAGTACAAGTTAAAAACGACATACAGTGGGGGGAAATTATCATTGATTATCAGACACTAGGTGGTATCTTCTAGATGGAGCACAGATATCATTTAGGCTTGTTAAGAAGGTTAAATGCATATGGTGAGCAAGTCAAAATGGTGTTGAACTTACCAATCCAATCCATTCCATAAACCTTAAAGCCATTAGCATTCAGCTGCTTTGCAAAATGACTGTATCTGCCGCTGTTGAAATTATATAAATGTATTAATAGATGTATCAAGGAATATAATAAACTAAAACTGACATTTTAGAGAGGATTATGTACAAATGGCAAACCTGTGTTCATTGAGGCCATGCATAATAATGACAATGCCCCTGCAGAGTGTGAATATTAACTTAGCAACTTCATTGTATAAATTATAAAAAGATGAAAACAGAAGTGAATATCCACTTCAAGGAAAGAATCCAAAGGAAAGAACAAAAGAGCCAATTAAAAAACAAAATCAACATATAAATTTGGGCTCCATTACTTGTAAACATGCCCACTAACTATCGGAATAATAATGCAGGTAAAAGGACAAGAGATGAGAGACAGGGACTATAAGAAAGAGAGGCTGCTGATGAAAAGGACAGTTGGTCAAGAAGCATCCAACAAGGATTGCGGATTTTACTAGGGTACTACAATCCTTGGGGCACGGCCCTGATTTTACTCGAACAATTTGTTGCAGTCTGCAGACTACTTGATTCCTTTTAGATATGGTATACTGTATACATGATATGATCCATAGACTGATGATATGGATAATTGGATGGGTTAGAATATGCCTTGTATATACTCGAGTAGTCGAGTGAGGATTTGGAAGTTGGAATGAATGTTCTTAAGAAGAGCTCCATGAGCAGTTAACTAAAATGTGCCTCATTCAATTGGCGATATAATCAACAAGATAAGCATATGATTTATTAAAAAAAAAATTTCAAGTCCTAACAATGACATTGCCAATTTCCCAAAACTAAGAAAAGATTCCTCTGTAGAAAAAGATATTCATCTAAACGAGTACATGAATAATTAAATATTAAAAGTGAAAAAATTTAAAAATTTGAATTCCAGAAAGTATAACGAAGAGGAAGAAGAAGATGAATGAGCTAAGCAGCATTTACCTGATCCTAACAGAAACGGGAGTCCAACTCTGCGTGAAAAGGATTTCACCTCTAGCGGTCGCAAAAAGCGAAAATCTCCTCACCGAATTCTCATCATCATCTTCGACAACTCTTAGTTTCGCTATCGCTCTCCTTTTCGCCACCTCCGGATCCACCGGCAACGACGACGAGCTGCTCTTCCACGGCACAATCGTCGCCGGCACGCGCACCACCGCCCCCCTCTGCCTCTCGTCCTTGGGCAGCTTCTCCGCCAAGGCCATCGCCGACGAAGACGACGACGACGACGACGCCGTTCGCTTTCGCCCACGGAACGGCACCAGAAGGAGCAAGAAGAAGGCGTTAATCAGCAACATCAGACTCCGCAACGCGCGCAGTGAGAACAACGCGTTTATGCGGCCGCTTGCGCCAGACGTTAAGATCAAAGCCGACGTAGAGTCATTACCTCGTTCAGTCGCCATTTGTTTGCTTTTGAGGCTTCTGGTCCGGAGCAGCAATGCTGATGATGCTGATGCTGGTGGTGACGATGATGATGACGACAACGATGGCTTAAATTCGAATTCCGCTTCTGTCAAGAGTCGGTTTGGTTTTCTGTTGTTTCTCTTCACCTGGAAGGCGAGAATTCTGGTATCTATTATCGATGTTGCTCTGCTGAAACAGACCATCAACGGTTCACTCAATTCTCGATTCGCTCAAAAAGGGTCTCTGCTAAATTTAGCGGTTTTTAAATTCAAATTTAGAGCCTTTCGAATCCCTAATCTGAAATGAATGAATAGATCAAACTTAGCTGGATTCTTAACTGGAGCCAAACTGCCAAATGCCAAACAGAGAAACGGATTCAATTATTTTCAAACAAAATGGGGAGGATGAAATTCAGAGCTGTCTCTATGAGAATCTAGAACTTACTTTCTCTCTCTATCTCTCTTTTTTTGTTTGTTTCGACTTTCGAGTTTGGGAAAGTTTTGTGATTTAGGTGATTTTATGGTTGTTTAGTCTTTTGAAGCAAGCAACTAAGCAATATGACACGGCCCGCGAAAAGTCAGTCATTGGCGCTCGTCTCGTCTCTAATCTTTCTCCGGACGATTCTAGTCCTGACACGTGTCGCCGTGAACGAATTCACAATTATAAAAATAGTCAATGACACGTATCGAGACCATCTATAGACACGTGTTGTTTATGCGGCAACATGACGCGTTGTTGGGCCGGAAAAAGTCGTACAAGCACGTGATGTAAAGGAGGAGTGAGAGGGTCTTCAATGGGGTATGCCCAGTGGGGCACCTCTCACATGAGGTGGGACCCACAACCATATGGGTCCCACCTCATGTGAGAGGTGCCCCACTGAAGCACGCCCCATACAAGATTTATCCAGGAAAAGTGGGTAATTCTTTAGCTTTTCCGTGCTACGTGGCAAAATTTAAGGGGACGGCTCTTAGTTGTGGACACGTCATATGCTACGTATCTTGAGATAGAGCCTTATCCATCTGCCGAATAGGCCCATCTCTTCAAGACTACCCAACCTAATTGAATGCCCAAACCCAACACTGAATGTGCATTTTATTCCGAGGCCCAGGTTAACATGTTAGAGAAAACCTATAATTTTCGTTTTTTTCTTTCCAAACATATAAAAAAGTGTGGCATTGATTAAAAATCAAATTCAATTTGGTTCTCTATAGAAATTCTATAAAATTTGATTACTATGATTTATAAGAATGAATTTACATTTTGGTGATAAATTTATTTTATTTGAAAAAATTAGGAACATATATAGATGCATTGTCTATGACATGAATGTAGGCAGATCAAAACCGATTAGAGATACTGTAATGCAACGTTGTATTTAGTATTTTTTTTAGTTTTTGAATGTGATGCAATATTTTCAGTTTAAAATGATTTTTTTTCCAATTATAGTACAATGAATCATTTGAGATTCATGTATGTATTTGTTCTCTCTTTCTATACAAATGCAACTACTCATATATTACAATTCAAATCTCACATTCCAAGATGGTTCCTAAAAGTATGATATTTTCTTTGATCGGCTAAAAGTATGAATGTTCTTCATTCGTTGTATTTTCCTGAAAACTATGAATTTGGCCTTACGAAAAGATAAAACAGCGGTGAAGCATGTCATGTGAAAGCCTTTTTTTTGTCATGTGAAAGCTCAAATTTTGAATGGAATCAAAAGAGCTCAAATATATGTTTATCTAAGATTTGGTTAATTAGGGAGAGTAAATGGGTAAGTAGGAAAAAATTATTTTAATTATCGTAATATCATGTAACATGCTGACTGTAACATAAGTCAGGGGTGTCCAGGTCAGCTTGTGCGCACCTCGATTAATCCCTTTCCCAATCCAGTCAAAGGTACGCTATCCATGCCGAGAGACTAGAAAATTCACGGGACGCAGCTGCCTGGCCCTGTAGGTCCGTGCATTTCCATTTCCTTGTGAGAGTATAATCAATTCATTAATATTCCCCCCTGTTAAGCGATAGCCATTGCTTTTTAGCTTTTTAGCTTTTTTGGGGGGCAAATCAGCCTTCAATCACAAATGAACGTACTATATATTTATACAAAGATACACAAATTGATCGAGTGATTACAAAGTCAAGATTTCACACACTAATCACTCAAAATGACCCCACTAAAAAGTGATTGGTAAAAAAGGCTCTTTAATTGAAACAAATATATATTTCAGAAAGAGAGATAGATCGAGAGAGAGAAATGAGAGAATATATATTATATATATAATCAAGCCAGGAGATCATATTGCACCACTAAAACTGATTCCATGATCTTTTTTCAACTTTTGATTCATTCATTACTTCTACGCAATGCCAAAACATCACACATCACCATCAACAGCAACTTTGTCCCAAATTAAAGAGAATACAATGTACAGACATGCATGCACGGAACTAATACATATCATCAATAAGATGGCTTTCTTCTTCCCCAAAAACTGTTCCAATACATATTTTTGTCATGTGTTTTTTTTTTTTTCAGAATATAATTAATGCAGCAGTCAACTGGCCGGCAATCCTACCTATATATTATATGTAGAATATATATTAGTGATCATATCGTTCTTTGTTGTGCCAGTCCGGTCGCCCTAAGCTGAACTCCAAGCTTGGATTTTTGAGGTCTACATTTGAATCCATAAATCTTTTTGATTGAGCAAAATCGCTTCCCTGCATATAAAAGTTGATAAATTCGCCTAAACTCTTGACATGTCACATGCATATTCAAATAATACAGAGGCTAGGAGAGGGGACTGGGCGACCAATTAAGTTTGTGGCCGTATATATATATTTGGCCATATGATACGATCTGGTGTTTCATGCGTGCAAAAAGTTGGAAATAAATTGTCCTTTAATTAAGGATTAGTATCTCTAATTAATATTCCAAGTCACTACCTCAAATTGGTTTGCAGTAGTAGTAGTTGTATGTTGAGAGAGCATTTCTGGTCTAAGCCCATTTAGATCTTGCACCCATGCTTCTCTACTGCAACCAATATTTAATTAATTCATAAATATATAATTAACCACTTATTCATCAATTAATCTTCTGATCATTCCAGATTCCTAATCAACTTCTACTCGGACTTTGATGCAAATCACAAATGAAGATCGTACCTGCATATTGGAAGAAAGACTTGTTACAGGCTTACAGCCATTACTAGCTAGTCATGATCAGTAAAGGATTACATGCAAGCAAGAATATATATGCGCGCATATATATATATATACTGTCTAAATTTATAACTAGTTTGTCCAAAATTAAAAGGTCAACATTAATGTATTGTTCAACTAATTCATTATAAATTTATAATGAATGAAATGAATTCATAAGGTTCAGAGAGAGATCAAGAAATTAATAATAGAATTCTAGAACCAATCTCGAAGTAACATACAGCTAGACAGCAAATTATGCTTGATTTACTGGGCAGATACGTACATATTTTTCATATATATATATATATATATATATGTGAAATGTGTATCATATATATTCCTATTCGTAATTTGTGCTAATGTATACGTATAGATAATTAGTAAACAAGGCATATTAACGTTTATATTGAGAACTTTAGTGTTGGAGTAGTACTTCTAGCAATTGGATGATGCATGTCAATAAAAACTCCTTTCATATAATATAATACATGTGATCTATTCCAAAGGCAATTAAAACCTTCTTAATTAATTAATGCATGCTTGAAATATTTTTCATATACATACATATTGTAGTAGCTAGCTAGGCTTCTTCCCAAACTGAACAAGAGTACTAGCGACCAGTGCATATATATGTGTATGCATGCCATAATAATTAATGCTAAAATGTATATGTTAATTCATAAATATATGTATAGCTATTTATTTTATTTTTGATAAACTACTAGCTATAGTTAATTAATTAATATAATGTTTTAAGGGATGGATGGAGAGTTCTATCTTTATTTGTACTAGCTAAGTGCTAATTGACATGCTATATATCATTGTTCACGTTGACTAGCTAGGGATGGATATATAATTGTATATGTTGTGTAACGAGTACTTGCCTAGCTATCATAACCATATGCATCGACCAAAATGACTACCAATTAAGGTGATGATATATACTTAACTTTATTTGTACTTAACTTGATTTGACGCATTCTAGACCAAAATAACCAAAAATTAGGAGATGTGGACAAAATAAGTTTAAGTAGAATCTAGGGTCCAGCCAGCAACTTTTGACATGCATTACAGACATATTTATGGGTAATGGAATAGGAATTAAACGTGTTGTGGATAGTACATGTTGTGGCCGAATGCACAATTTTGTCTGATTAAGATGGAGAGATTAAGCGCTCTCTCTTCAAGTATAACTAAGAGCTGAGGCCAAATAATATACGGGGAGAAGAAAATACATGAACTCGTATTTTGTAATTTTGGAATTTCTAAAAATAAAAAGCTGGAAATGCACTGCTATTGCATATATGCTCTCTGACCGATCAACGATTCTTTTATATGCATATTAACTTTTCATGCTCAAGTTTCTAGATTTATATTTTTCTTGATTAATTAATTAAACCCGTGCAAGTTGATTAAATGGTGCAAGAAGGAGGCCACGCACATATATCATTAAAAAGAAAACAGAAAGAGAGAGAAAGAAAATGAATGGAAAGCAAATTAAAGGTGTAAAAAGAAACACTTTTAATTTGGTTTGAGAAAAGGGAGGCCGGACGTGGGTTCTGATTAATTCCCAGGCTAAAGGCACCCATGCAATATTTACATATAATAGCAGAAGACAACCAATGCACACTCCAAAAGTACGACCAACCAATAATAACACAAATCAATGAAGACTGAAAGAGGACGTGCTCCGCACACTGCACACACACACACACACACACACACACACACACACACACACACAGAGTTCATTACCTGGAAGAGTTGCCCCACAGATTGTTAGAAGGGTGTTCCAAATCATGCTCTAAATTTAAAGTTGCATTTGAGGCTCCTCTATGATTAAGTAAACCGTTTGTTGAATTATGATGATGGGTTGTTGTTGTGGACAAAAGATCTTCATCACCAGATCCATCTAATTTATATATATGTATGAATGTATGTTAGGGAACCCATGTACCAAATATTTAGACTCATCATATATGAGCGGCAAAAGCAAGCATATTTCATAATGCATTCAAAGGTACATTAATTACTTTTAATAATTTGCTGTTGCACATCCATTTTTTTTACATGCATTACATATATACACTCAGCAAGTTCAAAATCGATCATGATCATTATGTCATGTATGAATATGTGAACATGTCTGTCACGTATCCGGTCCCAAAGAAACATAAAGATAAAAAAAAATTAATTCATTTGAATCCTAATATCCTATACATACAGTGTATGCACGTGCAGATTTAATTTGTTGTACTTGTATTTGTATTTCCAGAAAGAAAACAAAAAAGAATTATTGTACTTGCATTTCAATTCCAGATGCACATATGTAAGGCTATATATGTGGATGTACAAATGTATGTGTATGAATACATGCGAGCATGCATGTACTATCATGCGCCCTTGTATAGACTATATATAGACGGTGCAAAATGGTATAGAGGATTTTCAAAATTCATATGCATGTAGGCAAGCTAGGCATGTAGCAGAAACATTCATGGAATTAATTAATGAGGGGGCAAAGTGAAGCAATTATAATTAATTAATAATCTAATATATATATATATAGGCTAAGCAATACGAATTACCTGAGGAAGCTACAGGTTTGTCAGTGTTCTTAACAGTTCTATACATCTGCAAAGGCATTAAACAAGATAAAAAGAATAAGAGATGAAGTAATAAAACCTCATGATCGAATCAAAAGCAAAAGAAATGAAAATTAAAAAACAAAGAAAAAGAAATCAGAGATGCTTCTGTTTCTGGACTTTTCTTTGGTTTGTTTCTTTAATAACCACGAGGTTGATGTTTGGTAAGGGGAGTAAATGCTTCTATTATTGAGAAATGATGGCTACTTTCTCTCTCTCTCTCTCGCTTTCTTGCTTTCTCTTAGTTTACACTCTCCCTCTCTCTAAAAGTAGAAGTTGTCCTGTTTCACAAGAACGGGCTCAGTGCACTGTTCATTCATCCAATATTTATTCATATTACTGATCAGTACTGAGTCTGCAAGCCTTGGCAACCGTGCCACTTGGATAGCCAAAGTCTTCGGTCTCTGCAGTCTTCACCACTCACACACTAACATCTACACACACCTCAGACTGAAACGTACGTACAGAGAAAGAGAGAAAGCAAGAGAGAGGCTCAAACTAACTTGAATCTGAATATGAATGTGGTGGACCGATCAAACTGGTGTTTTCATCTTCTTTTTCTTTTGAACAAGAAATAAAAAAATAAAAAAAAAAAATTTATTAATGAGGTAACTTATAAGCTAGCTCTACCTGTAAATGGCTCTTAACATGAGCAAGAGTGAGATCTTTGACATCCATGAGCTCTAACACTGACTTTGGAGTAGCCCCTGAGCAAATTAAGTAATTAATACAACACAAAACAAAACAAAATGGATGAAAAGAATTCCCAAAGAAAAAAGAAATTGATTGAGAGAGATAATTATATGCTGACTTTCATGGCCACCAAGGAGCTCGACAGCGTGAACAAAACGGGCATGGAGGGAGGTAGTCCATCGCATTCTTGGTGCCCTCATGTTCCTCTTACTCTGCACTGCCTTGGGAGTAAATCGCGGTCTCATCATGAATCCGTTGGACGACAAATCCGAATTCCCTCCAACCCCAGAATGGTAGTGCTGCTGCTGCGGATGAAAGTAGTGTTGGGGTAGTCTCAGACTGTCCATGGTTATCCCATTAAACCTCGACGCCATCGATTCAAAACCTGCATGACCAGTACTACAAGGCCTAAAAGGATGATGAGATAGCTGATACGGCGGCGTTTTGTAGAAGCTGCACAACTTAGAAATATCCCTTCTACTGTCGACCTCTGATCTGGACTGTTGTAAATTAGGCGAAAACGGAAACGAGCAAGTACTAGGGCTGGTGTTGTAAACTGGAATTCCTTTGATGGGTTTGAGTAGTAGACCCTCCATCTCATGAATATTGTTATTCTTTGCAGCTTCTTCAGTAGTGTTTTTAGTACCCTGCAGCTCCAGCACCTGATCTCTTGTCAAGTTGTGGTTTTTCCTCCATGGGCTCTCAGCCTCCGAAGCTGCTGCACTTATTGTGGGGTTTGCTAGAGACAGCTCAGTGTCCGCACCAAGTGGAGTTGTGCAGCTGCTGCTTCCGCCTCGAATACAGCTGTCGCTGTGGGATTTGAGGAGCACAGGGACGATTTCCTCGTCTCTGTGCCATATGTTAAAGGCGGAGTCATCAGCTTCATTGGCTGATGATCCGCCTGTACAGATTGAGGAGGGAGCACTGTTCGGAGGGCTTATGTGCAGTGACAGATCAGGAATCGGATTCAAAGACAAGCTACGCCCGCAGCTCAGTGGTGCCTCTAAAATCCCTTTTTGGGGCATTTTATTCCCACCACAGAATACAAATGTGAACAAGTGCTAGCTACCTGTTTTGGGCTCTGAAAACCCACACTTCACACTTGGATGGATCGAGTTCCTGACACAATTCAGAAGCTAGCGAAACAACACGCTAATGTATATATAGAGCTAGATCGATCATGTGATTATGAGGTGGGTCTTTGTTTCATTTCTGCTTGCTAGCTTGAAATCAAATATATAAAAAAAAGAAAAAAGAAACAGAGAATATTAGCAATTAAGCTAGAGTAGTACTGATTTTGGTGCTCTGCAGGAGTATGGATGACAAAGAAAGTAGAACTTTAGTATGCTCCAAAAGAAATTAATAGAAAAAGGGAGAGAGAAAAAAAGTAGTGTGCTGTAAAGAAGGCTAAATGGAAAAAGGAAGACTTTTCTCTTCCTCAAGAAACAGACATCCTCCTCCTCATAGATCAGGAGAGAGAGAGAGAGAGAGAGAGAGAGAGAGAGAGAGAGAGAGAGAGAGAGAGAGAGAGAGAGATATGGTGTATATTTTGCTAAATAAAAACAGGAGTAGAGAAAAATGGAAAGGATTGGGAAATAGGTAGGAGAGAAGATATGGGTTTAATGCCTCGAGAGTATATATAGGAAAGTGACACTCCAACAAAACAAAGCCTGTCTCTTTCTCTCTTCCTCTCTTCCTCTCTTCCTCTCTTCATCTCTATAGAGTATAGCCTATAGTCAATACATACACGCAAAACTCAAGTGCAATTAAAGGGTTTACAATATAAATTAATTTAATTTGATTGGGACGTATTTGAAAATAATAAACTCCCCGGAGACGACGGGTTAAAAACTAAAAAATAAGTGAAAAGAGAGAGAATTCTTTTCCCCCCACCCTCTTCGCTAGAAGCTACCTCCCTCCTTTTACTCTCCATCTGCTTAATTCTGCGCTACCTACACATCAATAACATCCAATAGCTACCCCTAGCTATATACATATATAGCTCCTTAGTAATTAATATATACATATACATGCATATTGCTGACAGTGATACTGATACAGACATATATAATTGACCCACATGCAGTGTTGTATTTTTTGTGCCATCTAAGCCCTCAGCTATATATATATATATATATATATATGATGCCATCTATATAGAATTAATTAATTTGCTTAATTTACCATTGTCTGATGCAAATATGCAATATATGGTAATTTAATTAATCAACGTCTGCAAGTATACATGGCTGTGACTTTGAACCAGAGATTAATAACTATTTCATGCAAAACCAAGGACATGGGAGATGTATATATAATAAGGACAAATTGAAGTTGTTTTAATTGTTTCACCATTTATGGATGCAAAATTTTATCCAACCAAAAGAAAGCTGCAAAAAACAGAATAAAACAATTAGCAAAAGAGCTGCACAACAGGCATACACAAAATTATTCCATGGTATATATCCCACATATATATGTATCCACGTGCAAGCTAGCTTCCTTTTAAATAACTAATTAATCAATCAGCTTAATATTAATTGAACACATTATTGGTAAATTTTGCTTGGCCATCCTTGTGGCACGTGTCGGTGCTAGCTAAATCAATCACCTTTCCCATCACAAAAGGTATATTAGAATTAGAATGCCAATAATGTTATGGAGGTGAGGTCATTGTTAGCATATCTTGGCAAATGAATGATATTATGAATGAACTGGGTCTGGGTGGGTGTAATAGTCAAGAAATATTGATTAATTAGGTGGACCCATTGACCTAAATTTTGGTGAGAGTCTGAGAGACCTCCCTCCTCTAAACAAAAGTGTTGTTTGTTTTTTTGCTTTCATAAAATCATACAAATAGTTGTAGTCATCGTATAAACCTTATGATTTCAAAATTCCACATTATACCTTTGTTGGGTTCTTTCTTTTATTCCTCTTCATCCTCCCAAATATTCCCTTCTAATCCTCCGGCCAGCAAGTTTGTCTGGCTACCATATGTTTTGCGTATATTATGTCATCCCCACATGACCCTCATTGACTCATACGACAATCAATCTTAATCAGTTTCGAAAACCTAGGCCAAATCACTACCTACGTACTACTTAATTATTAAACTAACCTATATCACACACACACACACCCTCACATATATATATAATTATATAAATCTTCTCTAGCTCCTTCGATCCATCTTTTACCTGCACTACAGCGGACCCAGCAACTACGTACTTGATCATTTTTCTAATGCTCACTGTTTAATCCACTCCCCAGACGTAGATTTAATTAAACATTTGTCCTCGACTTCAACACTTTCGTGGTCACAACGAGTTACTAGGCCCTATATATGCCCATGTCTTAATTTTAACCAATTAATTAACTACTCAATTAGTTGAGCTCGCTAGCTCAGGCATGTATATTACATTGAAAAAGTAAAAAAGATTAAATGCATTTAATGCTGATGAAAACTTTTTGTTACTTTCACATATTTCAATATGAATAATTAATTAATAGAATTATAATATCGCATTCACAACGAACAACAATTCCTAAATCGATATCAATTCTGATCAGAATTATTACGTACTCACTAATACAAGGATTAATTAAACCCTCATGTATGGCTACCAGTAGACATAGATATAATTAGAAAAGTACTAATTATAAATATTTATTTGGGCAATGAGAATTAATTTTAGACTTTGGACAGGACAAAAAGAAAGGATTAGATGAGGCAACTTGCTGTAGCTAACTGATTATATTCCTTTTGGATGGAAACTCACATTACAAATTTAGGCAGTCCTACCTATTTCTAATTTACTACCTCTATATAGTATATATATTCTCAATTACTTAATTTGTATCATCTTTATTAATTATTATTGTGGATCTATTTAATTATTACTGCATTACCTGCCTACCCATTTAATGACGGTAGAGTCAAAATATACGGACTAATCCTTACTGCCTACATTACATTACATAAATAGTACATCTATATATTTTTACAAACAAAAATAAGTGACCTTCTGACCAAGTTTGTTTGGCACTCATTTAATCCTTCGGTTGTTGCATCCCATCATGTATACAGTAGATCTGTATATATCTATAAAAACAAAATGTATGTCTAACCATGTCGGCAATGTAAGCTGGGTCTAATACTAGATTCACATATAATATGTATATATGTATATGGGAAAAATTTAAAAAAAGGACACGTATTTTGGGGTCAATCTTAGTTTAGGACATCAGTTTGGGTTTGTGTTAGTTTAGGACATATAGTTTGAGTTTGTATCAGTTTGGGCTTTTCCGTCACCTCTGTCAAATCCTCCGTTAAAAACAGACCACGTGACTTGCACCTGACTTATTTTAAAGGGCAAAATTGTCACTCCCTAAACCCTAAGACAGATCCAACTGCAAGATTAACTTTAAACAAAAGGGAATTCAGTTTAATGATTTAGAATTCAATCTGATCGCGCAAAAGTGTTCGCTGGTTAGGGTTGGAACTTGGAAGAGCTCCTCTTTCAACCTCCACAACCCAAATGCTCAAAATCGCCATCATTGGCTCCAGCAACTTGGGCCAACTCCTCGCCAAGACCCTCGTCAACCAAGGCCACACCGTTCTCACCCATTCTCAATGCGACTGTGACCACTCCAAAACGGCACAAGACCTGGCCGTTTCCTTCTTCTCCGACCCACACGACCTCTTCGACCAAAACCCACAAGTCGTTTTGCTCTGCACCTCCGTAACCTCAGCCGAAGCCGTACTCAAATCGCTGCCTCTTCACCTCCTCACGCGCGACACGTTGTTCGTCGACGCACTTCCCGTCAAAGAGTTTTCGAAAGCGTTATTACTCAAGTGCTTGCCTAGCTATTTCGATGTCGTTTGTGCCCACCCGATGTTCGGACCCGACAGCTGTGAAAACGGGTCGAATGGGTTTTTGTTTGTGTACAAAAAGGCCCGAATTGGGTCCGGGGGGTTGGGGGCTTCGTGGTGCGACAAGTTCTTGAACATTTTTGAGAGGGAAGGGTTTGATATGGTGGAGTTGAGCTGCGCTGAGCACGATAAGTACGCGGCGGGTTCGGAGTTTTTGACCCACACAGTTGGGAGAGTGTTGGGGATGTTGAAATTGGAGTCTACATTGATAAATACAAAAACTGTGTCTCCAGCAACCTGTGTCTCCAGCAAACTTTGTTTCCTTAGCAATCCAGGTATCACTTGCCTTGACCTTGCACACATGGGAGGATCAACCCATCTGAAAAAATCACATCCTCCCTGGGTTTCTGCAAATTAAAACATAAATTACTTACCTAAACAACCCATATTAATCTACATGTGTAACGAAAATCAAACAAACACAGAGCTTTTATACACCCTACCCTGGAACAGCCATCGAATCTTCTACCAGGGTTTGCATCAGTCCAAGCCGTGACCCTTGCAGCTGGAAAACCACAATAGCAGTACCTCCGACCCACCGGTTTCATCATCGCAAGTATGTTATTCAAAACCCAAAACCTCTATTTTATTCTCAAATGAGCAGAATTTTGTGTTTTTATACAGACTTAAGGTCAGATTTTAGGGGGAAATCCCAGAAAATTGGAGGGATTCAATGTTCTATGGCGGGAAGACGAACGGGGTAGATGCTTGCAGTTGGATCTGTCTTAGGGTTTAGGGAGTGACAATTTTGCCCTTTAAAATAAGTCAGGTGCAAGTCACGTGGTCTGTTTTTAACGGAGGATTTGACAGAGGTGACGGAAAAGCCCAAACTGATACAAACCCAAACTATATGTCCTAAACTAACACAAACCCAAACTGGTGTCCTAAACTAAGATTGACCCCAAAGTACGTGTCCTTTTTGAAAATTTTTCCCTATGTATATATAGAAACATATAGAGCTCACGTCTTAATGCAAACTGGAATTCAAAGTGAAATTTCATAACAATGAACAGTCGCATATAAAAAATTTATGTTTTTTTTTTTTTTGCTTATAAGATTCATGCTAATTAATTCATAAATAGATGGCGCATACTTCCCTCTCTTGAGTAACATTGAATAGAATTGAATTAGAAGATTTTATTTGCCTTACACATTTTCTCTCAACAAATTACATCATGACATTTATATATTGAACTCTTTAAAAAAATAAGATATAAAAGATAAACTATATCAAATTAATAAATTAATGACATGTAGATTGAGAAAGAAAAGTCTAGAAAAAAGTTTGGGCATTAAACATTTTCCTATAGAATTTCCCACGAGCTGATAGAGCTAGCTATCGATCTTCTACTGATATTTTGAAGTTCATATTGTGTTTATATTTATTTTAAACTTATATCGAAATTATTTAATTATATATATCTATAAATAAATAAATAAAGAGTGTCTGATTTGAATTAAGAATCTTGAATTGAATTTTGCCTTGGTGACTAGGGCAGGGTACTGGGTCGATGAGGAAGGTTTGAATTGAATTTGTAGACCTGGTGTACGTGGTTGCCTACTGCCTACAGGTAGCTAGATACAAAGCCGATGGGCCTCTGACCAGCCACGAGGAACAAAAAAGAAAATAAAACATATACATAAAGAGTAGTGTCACTTTCTAGTACTTAATTAATACAAATAAAAAAGGCATCTGTAAAAGGGTGGTTAAGAATATCTAAGCACTGAATTGTAGTTTGGTGGGATTTTTTATGTATGGTAATACGACTTACAATGTATATGTGTATCGATATAAATTCGACATATGCATTGAACAGGTCAAATTATACTGAACTAATTTGTACGGAGGGAGACAGCAGGGCCTCTTATAAAATAATAAGCTAGAGCCCTTAATTAGTGATAGTATTAGATATTTAAACACTTTAATATAAATATGCAAGTAAGACCTCCATCTCCTGATGAGTCCTCAAGTAACAGCAGCAGCAGCAAGAGTAAATTAAATTAAATTCAAATATGTAGAAGCTCCAGGAATTGCGCCTGCAACGATCCATCCATTCTACTGTGCCTGAAGATAAATTAATTGGTACGTACGTACTCCTTAATTCAAGTTGACATATATATACACACATGAATGAATAAATGAATGGCATGCAGCAACAGAAAAAGGAAAGCTGGTGTTGACAACACACAAAGCTGCAAGCAAGCCAATTTTGAGCAAAACTACAACAGCGTTAATTAGTGTCAATTCCAAGCTTCATCTTGGCATATTTATATATATAAA
The DNA here is from genome assembly GCF_963921425.1 of Dryas octopetala. Classification (NCBI taxonomy): domain Eukaryota; kingdom Viridiplantae; phylum Streptophyta; class Magnoliopsida; order Rosales; family Rosaceae; genus Dryas; species Dryas octopetala. Next base: position 19,228,736 of record NC_141374.1, on the reverse strand, counting down.
TGTCTGTTTCTACTTTAATAGCTAGCTTTGTTTTGTATATATACTTGAACACAAGCTAGCTACCTTGTTTTTGATTAATTATGCAGTAGTGACGTCAGACTGCCAGGCCAGTAATAGAGTTAAGGTTATTGCGATTGCAACACTCCACAGTTCACTCAATTAAAATCCCAATAGGCCCGGTACGTACCTTTCTGCCTTTTTTCTTTATATGTGCTTCATTCGTCTAGTTTTTTTTTTTTTTTTGGCCAAACATTCGTCTAGTTAAATATACCAAAGTTAAGAAAAACATGCACATCGATCCACATATATATATATATAGCCATTACCCGATTAAACATCAAGGTGAAATTAACCCATGCCAGATATATATACATGGAGTTTTTGATCGGGTAGTTTACATTGAAGTACTATATATATAATGTCTTAATTTGTTTCTATATCCTACAGGCTACAACACAGTTCAATCAAGTTAGCTAGGTATATAGGTAGCTCAGTCTACAAGAGTACAAGTCACAATGACGCTATTATCCTGAGTAATTAAATTGCTGGAGTGGGGTGGGGTGGTGTGCATCACTTTCTATGCTCTACTAGCTCAATTGACTCAATAAGTGGGGGGCCGAGCAGAACTAGTGTGAGCAAAGTCCAATTTATTTAATTATATAATAGTAATATTATTGGGAATTAAAATGGCATAGTCGGGAGGGGTCAATTCCAAGGCAATAGTAGCAGTAGCAGTAGCAGTAGCATTGCATTAGTGGCTGGCACAGGATACAAAGGAAAAGAAAGAAAAAGGTGGATGCATGAGAAATGATTTTGCAATCGATTGCTTTATGATTGAATGAATGAGGAGCAGGATCGAGGAGAGAGAAACAACAACAATAACTTTATCGTCAACAATTCCAACATCTTTTTGACAACAAAAAAAGAAGGGTTAATTAGCAGCCTAGCCAGTACTCCTAGGCAGGGCCACAGGCCTAAGACTATCATCCTATATATGCATGTCTTGCTTTTATGGTGAAATTGCTGGAGCTTTTGCCTTTGCCTTTGAAACTTTGTTTGGGATTTGAGTTCTTTTGACTTTTTGTTCCTTTTTCCAATTCATACCCCGAGGCAATGCAATCAAATATGAACCACCGCTCCACCCCATGGCTTGTGTTTGCCTTGCTCATAATTCAATCAACCACCACACACACACACACACACACACACACACAGAGACTAAGAGAGTTGATGATCGAGCATAAACTGGATGTCACTGAGCTTTCACATCACATGGAATACCGAGACATTAAGATGTAGACCTTCCTTTGCTGCATGGCCTATAATATATATGTTAATATATAACCCCAAAATTCATTCATTATTCATCAACACTAGCTTGGATCGATCAATTGGAGAAGCCAACTGGATCGAAAATGGATCAATTCCTTCTTAATTGGCTTCTTCTTCTTCATATCTAGAGTCTAGTCTTTCAATCCCTTGTGCTTTCTTCTCATCACTTTATTGCTCACCTGACACCATATATGAAATTAACTCCTTCTTGTATTCTGTTCTTGTCACGTAACCAAATTAATTTATTTTGTTACATTATGGTACGCAAAACTAATTCATAAAACGTACATTTACGTTATTTGCTGGTCCACAGTCCACTTGTTTTTCTTGCACACATTTTATAAACATTAATTCTGTCAGGTCAGGTTTGAATTCCGGACTAATTCGGGAAAGTGGATGGAACCACCACCCCTACCTGCATTACATACACCATCACACCATGCCTTTTAAATGTTAATGTACACTCCATAATAAGTGCTTCAAGTCTTAAATATATATGGTAGACTTGGTTTAAATAAATATGCTCCACTTAATTGGTACTTCAAATTTTCAGATTGCACCATATATGTTTAATATATTATAACAGAATACCAGTATGGTTTGACAGAATAATTAATACATATGCATGTTCTTTTTTTTGACCAATTAATACATATGCATGTTCTATTGTTCTTGTTCGATCTGCACTCTAGACTCAAATTAACAAGACAAAAAGTTCCTTTCTTGAATCTTGCTCTAATTAATACCAAGAGACAAGAATTGAGAAAAAACTACTAAACTATGAAGATTAGGACTTCGAGATTCCATAAACATCTTTGTTAGTGTTTTACCATTAAAAAATGAATCATGCACCGAGTGCATGATTTCTTAATCAATTCTTTGATTTGGTTCAATGAAGTTTTTAAAAAAAATGCTAAATAAGAAAAACTTGCTTGGATTCATCCTATGACCTAGACTCGGTCCAAATTGGATCTAATGGACGCCTAAAGTGGCCCAGCCTGCCAAAGCACTGGGCCAAGACCATTGGACCAGACATATATGGCCTAACAAGGCCCAGGTTCTTAAACCCCAAACTATCAATCATGTTTTATGCTATATATTTGATTAATTAATTAGGATTGAGATTTGAAGAAAGACTTAGTTTGACATAAAGAAATTAATAAGCATTTTATTCAACCAAGAGAGAAGATGAAAACACATATATATATATGCTTATAATTAGCATTTCACTCAAACTTTTTGTTCATCAATAGGTCATTCAAACATTTCACACACCAAACTTTGTGTTTGAGGCCTACAATACAAGCACATGCCTGCTTGCTGTTGGCTTGCTTGCTACTATATATCATTTAATTGAAAGCGATATCTCATATGGTAGGGCAAACTGCATGCATGCATTACCTAACACAAGTGCAATGCAATTATGCAATATTGCTGAGACATAAATTTTTAATTTCCTTGTTAGGAACTTTTTAATGACAACTGTATGCATGCATGTCTGTTCTCTAGTTATAAAATTAATTTGAAATTTAAGAAATATAGGGTTTTGAACACAACTGCATATATATACATGCTCACATCATACCTTAAGATGACAGACATTACTTGGCATGTATTGCAGCAACAACTAATGTACATTGTAAAGTATTATATCTATTCTTTAAAATCACAAATATATATTAGAACCAAGAACTCTAATTAAACAAACAGTGTGCTTGAAAGAAAATATATACCTTGAGAGAAGGTACAATTGCCTTAGCTTCCTCCACAGTTTCAGGGCAAAGATTCTCAATCACAGCCAGCTGCACAGTACAAAGTGTGATTATGGTATACTAATTAAGGTTATCATATAAAAACAAATAAAGGAGAGAAGCGTAATTTCTTCTTTCAAATGGTATATCTGGTACATTACCTTAATTCAGCCAACTGGTATCTACTGATCGAGGACTCTTGAGTTTTACTTGTTAATTAATTAAGAATCAAACACACGTGATAAATTCTTTTTCCACGAATATTCGTTCGAATTTGGATAGAGCACAAAGAAGAAAGACATTATTTCAAGCAATTAGTGGAACAAGAAAAGACAAAAATTGACCCCACACAGAATAAGATTATGTATGACATGATTAAACTGCAACCAGAAGGTATATGTACAATATTTAGATGAATAATGCTATACTTACCACATTTCTTATACCACATTCTTATACCATCTCACGTGTCATTATTTTATTGGACAGAATTTTTCTTTTTCTTTTTGAGTTTTTATTTTTATTTTTTAGTATCCAATGTATGAATGCCATGTAAGTTGCCACATAAGGTGGTATGAAATTATGGTATAAAAATGTGGTATATCTAGCAGTACTGTATTTAGATATACCGTATCCAAGTGATCGAGGATGTATGTTTCTTGGCATCACTATAAAATTATGCTTTTTTTGGACGTAATAGCATTATGGAAAATAATTGGGCTATGGGCTTATCGGTCCTGAATTTATAAAGGCCTACTCTAGCCCAATATGGGTTTTGGGCTATGATTCCAGGTATGAGCCAATTAAACTCGTGATTCGTGAAGGCACGCACCTTTGGGCCAACCCAAAATATATGCATTATACTGAATTTAGATAAGTCCAAGTCTGAAGCGTTATGCCCTGGCATATTCTTGAGTGTCCGAGTTTAGAAAACCGGGTTCCGATATTGGGGTTTGGATGCTCAGAATATTCTAATGGTTCGAAGAGTTATGCCCTGGCATATTCGCATCTCATTATTGAATGAATCTTTGTGAATTGTGATGTATGATTATCAATTATGTAGTGCAGAATAATTGGGTCACTGCAAACCCGTTCTGTAGTCCACTGTCTTGTGGCTGCTCACTACTTTATAATCTGTAAAACAATCCGTTCTTGTTGTCTCTGTCGAACCCGGTCAAAATTTAATTAATATTTTATAAACAAGTCCAACAGTCAAGAATCATTAAGCACCAAAAACAAAAATTACAAATTTTCCAAATCGGTTGCTGGGTGAGTCTTCTGGCATACCACGTTGTAGTTTGTACCCTGAATGAGGACTAGTATTGGTAACTAATTTCAAATCATCATCATCACCATCCCCATCATCTTCATATTTATAGTAATGGTTAACTGGGCTTGTCTCCTACTTACCAACTTGTTATATGTAGAGGGCAGTGGACTGTGACCCATTACCTTGTAACATTCATCTAGTTTAGTCTCTTCTAGTCCCCAAAAGAGCCATATATGGCTGAAATATCCAGGACGACCTTGTGCTTTTTCTTGATCCTTAGCTTTGGTCTGTGTCTGGTAACTACATCTGCAGAGCTTCAGAGATTTGAACACCCCACCAAAGAAGATGGATCACTTAGCTTTTTGGTGCTTGGGGACTGGGGAAGAAGAGGAGCTTTTAACCAATCTCAAGTTGCCTTTCAGGTTCCACAACTACCTTCCACCACTTGTCCTCATTGTTATATATATTGTGCTGCTTAATTTCTTGCAATATTTCATGACAATTGATGATATTTGGTTATTTTGTGGTATAAATATGTATATATTCCATGACAATTGATAATTGTCTCTATCTCGATCTTATGTATAACTTGTTGATTGTTTCACTAATTAGTGAACCGATCACCAATGTGTTTGCTAAACAAATTTGTGACTACTTTTGTAGATGGGAAAGGTTGGAGAGAAACTTGACATAGATTTTGTGGTTTCCACGGGAGATAACTTTTATGATAATGGACTGACCAGTGAACATGACACAGCATTTGAGGAGTCATTTACCAATATCTATACAGCAAAGAGCCTGCAAAAGCAGTGGTACAGCGGCAAGTTCCTATACTCAGATGACTTATTATTTAATTGTAGTAATTGTAATATATTTGTGTTTAACTTGCACTATAATTGTTTTGTAATTCACTTTCCAATTTCCATGCATGCAGTGTTGGGCAACCATGATTACAGGGGTGATGCAGAGGCTCAACTGAGCCCCTTCCTCAGGAAAATTGATAGCAGATGGCTTTGCTTAAGGTCTTTCATTGTCAATGCAGGTGAGCGTAAGCTCTTAATTGGTAGTCTTGATCAGTTTGAGCTTAATTTTGTACATGAAACTAAAATCTATGTACTTTAATTTTTACCAGAATTGGCAGAGATTTTCTTTGTGGATACCACTCCTTTTGTCAATATGTACTTCACAAACACAGAGGACCATACTTATGATTGGAGGGGCATTAACTCTCGCAAGGCCTATATTGCAACCTTATTGGAGGTATAATTTGCTGGCTCTTTGATTTCCTTTTAGAGGATCTTATCTAAATTAATATGCTTGTATATATTCTAATTTGGAGTGAATGTGAAGCTATATAATGATATCTTTATTAATTAATAGACTGTTGGTTGTAAACTTGTAATATATAGGATGTGGAGTTGGCATTGAAAAAGTCGAGTGCAAAGTGGAAGATAGTTGTTGGCCACCATGCAATTAAAAGTGTGGGGCATCATGGTGATACAGAGGAGCTCATAAGGCAGCTTCTTCCACTTCTTCAGGTATATGTTACATATATATATGTGACATCTTCAATATGGAATTCCCAATTATTATACCCTATTGCCAAAGCAAAGGGGTTGAGCAACACTTCCTATTCTCTAAATCCTTGATGATTAAATGTTAGGCCAATGATGTGGACTTTTACATGAATGGGCATGATCATTGCCTAGAACACATCAGCGACACAAAAAGGTAATCAAGCTGGAATATATTTATAGTTTCAATTTGATGGTGTTCCTTAAATATTAATTAATTCTTAAAAAATATAAATTTGATGGTGATGATGAAACTGGTTGCAGCCGAATACAATTTCTAACGAGTGGAGCAGGGTCCAAGGCATGGAGGGGAGACATGCAGGGGTTGAACAGAGAAGGAATCAACTTCTTTTATGATGGTCAAGGCTTTATGTCTGTGCACTTGAATCCCACCCATGCAGAGATCGCATTTTATGATGTTTTTGGCAACGTTTTACATACGTGGAATGCTTCCAACCACCTGCTGCAGCTTCACTCTTCCACATGATATACATTGTTTTGTAGCCTAAGACACTGATCTGCAGAGCAGAGCTTGATATATGATTAATTGTAGCAAAGCTTTCACAAAAATTGAAGTTAATTGCATGCGATTCATTTACCAAATATGTATGTTGCAATTATTATAAGGCAGGACGGGATGGGACCCAACGTTATCACGTTTATTTTCACCGCATTGCAGTCCGCAGAAAAAGGCCGACTGCCAGATCTAAGATCTTTCCATATATCGGTGGTGGACTGGTGGGTCTACATAGCATTAGTGAATAGTGATAATTCACTTTTATTAATTTGCATCTTGTTAATAATTATTTGTAATTGCATGTCAAACACCAGAGTGTAGTAGTGGACTGGTAGTTGCATTATATATGATCGACTTAAACTAACTAATTAATGTGGTCGCTCACCTACTTAGTTAGGTCAACACCCTTATATATATACATTGCTGAAGAGTGAAGAGTGAAGAGTGAAGTAGCCAGCTAGTACTCAAATTCTCTGAGCTCTCTGTGTGTCTCACTCACTCAAACCAGCTCACTGACTCACATAGACTAATTATAATTATGCGGTTCCTCCTCTGCAGGGTGGTTTGCATAATCATAATTATAATTTGCAGTCTGTGCTTTCATCATAATTCATGTGTGTCAGCTGAGCTTCCGCGGTTTGAGCACCCGGTCGTCAAAGCCGACGGCTCACTTAGCTTTTTGGCTATTGGAGACTGGGGAAGAAGAGGTGCTTACAACCAATCTCAAGTTGCTTATCAGGTAATTTAATTCATTTTCTTCTTTAATTTATAGACAACATATATGTATGGAGTGTATATGTTTTCATCTTACAGAGTGCTTCTTCGGTCTTGGATATGCAGATTGAATTTTCTTAGTTTTCTTAACAAAGAGAGAAAAGAAAAGAAATGAATGCTGATAACAAGATGTTCAAATGAATGCATTTGCAATGCAAACACAACTTTACCTTCCTTCCCGGCCCACCTATCTTAATTCAAAGCTTCAATTATTTGATTCCATTCCACTGCACAAGCTGCTCAAGGGTCCTACTATATTTATCTTAGTATTTATTTAATTATATATAGTTTCAAAATGAATCAAATATATGGTCCGCTTAACTCCAAGGTGTTGAAGGAGTTGGTTCCGAGATGTAGCTTAAACTCAAGCACCCGAGTTCGAGTCTCCAGTTCGACTCTTGGAGCTAGGCTGCAAAGGAGGTAAAATCCCTTGTAAATCCTTTAGGCCTGGCGTGGATTACCTGCCTTTGGCCAGCCCAAGAAATTAGTTTGGTGTGCGAAAAGGCTCAATTTTTATAATTCACCTGGGACCTCTAAAATCTGATCATCGGCCTTGCTCTCTCTTTCTCTGGCACTCTGCAAGCTAATTTATAAGGTAGCTCGAGATCGAAGAGGCAGCAGTTAAGTAAATAATTAAGTAGGTGATTAATTAAGGAACAGGCTCGATGAGGTCAAATGTTGTTGGCCAGTTTGCGTGCATGGTAATGCATGAAGTTTGGTGATTGCAAATTGGACAATTTAGGCAGGCTTGAGTACTGAGTAGTGGGCACCATTTTCTTTGGATATTCCGCTGAGTAGAGGACAAACTGTGAAGAGTAACGAATGGTGCATGTCCTGAAGCCTTGTGTTCCAGCAACTCATCCTCTGCTGCTTCATGCGTGTCACCCTCTTTTAACTGCTCTCGCCCTTTTCACCTAATTAGGTGTCAAACTATCAACACCTTCATATATTTCACTCATTTATTGGATTTAACACTTTACTGGTTGCTATAAAGCCTATAATTTAACAGCTCATTAATTTAAGATAATTGAATTAATTGCGTGTTAATTGTAATTTGAAGATGGGAAAGATCGGAGAGAAATTAAGCATAGACTTCGTGGTCTCTGTTGGGGATAACTTTTATGAGAGAGGATTGAAGAGCGTAAACGACCCTAAATTTGTGGAGTCATTTACTCAAGTCTACACTGCTGAGAGCCTCCAAAAGCAATGGTATATTGGTGAGTATAATTGCAATATTGCATTGCATATATGCCTTGAACAACTCTCTAATGGCATCCAATTAGCATAGATGGCTCTGACTATGCTTATTCACTTCATTTCAGTTCTTGGGAACCATGACTACAGGGGAAATGCTTTGGCACAATTGAGTCCAGTCCTTAGGAAGCTGGACAGCCGCTGGCTTTGCCTCAGGTCCTTTCTTGTCAACTCCCAAATTGCAGACTTCTTCTTTGTTGACACCAACCCTTTAGTCGACAAGTACTTTCTTAGACAAAAGTACTACAACCATGACTGGAGAGGTGTCATTCCTAGGAAGCAGTACATCTCTAAGCTCTTGAAGGTACTCACTCCTCATCATCCTCCATCTTCTAGCTTACAACATTAATCAATTGGATCATTTCTAATTCTAGCTATGTCAAAAATACTAATTAATATGAGTTTGCCTTTGTTTTGGGAACAGGATCTAGATTTTGCATTGAGAAACTCTACAGCACACTGGAAAATTGTCATTGGACATCATACAATCAGAAGCGTAGGACATCATGGAGACACCAAAGAAGTAGTAGAGCAGATCCTTCCCATTCTTGAGGTAACTTCATATCTAGAGAGAGGAAGAGAGAATAACAACATGTTTAAGGCCAATCATGCTTTAATTGAATGGATTTTCTCATATTAATACACACTATTATTCAGGCACACAAAGTCGATGCGTACATAAATGGACACGACCACTGCTTGGAGCACCTAAGTAGCACCAATGGGTAAAAATAACCTAGCTTTTATTAGTCATATTTACAAGTAAAACAGAATTGTTTGTTAAAATCACTAGTTTTTGATGCAGCCAAATACAATTCTTCACAACTGGTGGTGGGTCAAGGGCATGGAAAGGTGACGTTAAGAACACACAAGATGGGCTTAAGTTTTACTACGATGGGCAAGGTTTCCTGTCTGCTCAACTTACACAGACTGATGCAGAATTTGCATTCTATGATGTATATGGCAGAGTTCTGCATCGTATGAATGTATCCAAGGGGATTCACAGTTCCATGTAGAGAAAGAAAGTATTAACGAGATAAGACTGTCTCATGCATCATACTTTCTTTAATAAATAAAACTACCCCTATTGTACTTGTAAGTTGTAACTTGTTATATCAATGGAAAATCGTTGTCGATCACGCAAACAAATAAATTACACAAAAGTTGATACCCTACAAACTAATTCCGACTGCAAATGAGACTTGCCGCGCTTACAGTAAAGATCCATGTAATTAAATCCTGAACTACCTACCATATTCATCCATCACATGGGTGGAAAGCTTTTTTATTACACGGACAAAGACTACATCTTCAACAGTTTATATACAGAGCAATTAGCACCAAATATTTGTATTTTTCACAAGATCTACCCTCATTATCCCATGATCTAAGCAGGTCAGTTCAGTTGTGCCTCCACCACCAAGTTTGCTATGCCAGGATCTTAACTCGTCATAACTCAATTTGTAACAAAATGGTACCTGGAATCCACATAGCTCTCAACATCCCAAAGAAAAGAACCAAAAGTCACAGCTTCCAAAACAAGTCTCTTCAAACCACCAAAGCTAATTTTGATCTGCTCATCCTTGGAGGAATCAACAGTCCCCTGAGGTGTTATAACAATATCAGGTCTTCCAAACAATGCCTCTGTGTGCTTTTCAATGATGCTAACAGCCTCTCTCGACCTAATTGTTGCATGTCGATGAAGGGTCTCTCCATCAAAAGACATCACATAGGTCCTCAAGCGGGAAGGCTTGATGGCATTACCAAAACTCCCAGGACTGATGCCCCCAGCCCAGGAAGAGACTTCAGGATGGGAAGCTGCTGCTTGCACAGACTCAACCCCACCACCAGGCCTCCTGTCCTCCCCCAAAGATTTCTCAATATTACTGTCTTCTGCACCCAGTGAATTTGGAAGGATCTTCATTGTCTTCTCAAGCTGAAACCTCTGGTCAACCCGCTTGAGGAAGTACCCATACATTACAGATGCTGCATAAACCTGGCCGACTCTGAGTTTGCTTATTTGTGCTAAAGAGGCCGAGTCACCCAACCGGTTTCCTAGGATGAGAGATAGGTGCTTCTGGATCATCTCATAGGCTTCAGGAGAGTGAAGTTGCTCGAGCTTGTCATCTTGACTTGGCCATGCGTCAACTCGGCCGGTAAGGTTTGAAGCAGTGGGGGTAATGGACGGTATCAAAGAAACATTGGCATCCATGAATTTCTGCACTACCAAAGCATACAAAATCTCTTCTAGAGCCTTTCTCCTTTCATTAGCCTTAACCTCCGCTATTCTCCTAATGATTGCAGAAGCAGTCATCAAAATGATCAATACCTCTCTCCAAAACTATAAATCTATTTAGTTGCATATAGAAAACATTGGAAGATGGGGAGGAAAAAAAAGAAAAAAACATGAAAGTTCTGTATCTTTATTTATTCTTTTTAACATCTTATTTTCAAAATTGTTAAGAGAAACTGAAATTTTCCTGGTAGAATTACACAAAAAGTTAAAACTTTTTCCTTTATTCTGATAGTTCCATAGAGCAAGAAATGTAAACTTGTAGTTCATTTTAGCGTAGCTCTTTATTTACTTAACAACACAATTCTATCACTCAATTGCAAGATTGCAACTAACCTGTGCAAAACAAGGTCGGTGCCTGAAGCAGAAGGCTCTTCCTTCTTTTGCTCAGCATCGCGGTCAGTTTGAAGCTGTTCAAGCTGTTGCTCAACTGCAGTGGGCACAAGATGTGGGTGGCTTATCATCATCTGAGAGAGGAACTGCCCAATCGGAGACTCCAGCTGAAGTGGGGCAATTGGAGCAGTAGAGCCTGTGGAGTCCGGAGTTGGCGATGCTCCTGCCGCCCTAACTACCATGCATCTCCTACTTCCAAAACCCATTCTCCTATGCCCCAACTTTGGTTGAGAATTTGAAAACTGATGCTGCTACACACGAAATCAGGTGGAATATTAGTTAAATTCTACAACTCCAAGCTCATCAGTTAAATAAACAATTCTAAAACTTGCTTCTTCTATAGACTAGCCAAACCCACAAAACCCATTCTACTGGTTGACAACTCATACTAAATTGAAATTACCCGGAACACTAAAAATTGAAGGATGCTAAATCAATATGAGCATTTTGTGCATCTATTTGTTAATATATGTATATCCTTTTTTTCTTCTTTGCAAAGATGCTAATAAATTGTTATAAACAACCAAATTGATTAACTGAAACACCAACTAAAAGTCCTGATCAAGATCGAAATTTTCTCAATTTAACAGAAACCCTAGAATTCTCGCCGACTACCAGACCAGCTGATTTATCTCAAACCATTTAGAATCATGCATATTGTATGGACCCAAAACTATCAAAACATAGTAGAAAACGCAATAGGAAAGCCAGCAAGAAGAAAAAAAATACCTTAATTGATAAGTGAAATTTGGTACCGAAACGCAGAAAATCGGGACCATTCACGGTCACAATACCCGATCTGCCCATTGATTTGGAAGGCCTGAAGGCGGCCATTGATGATTGGAGAACACTCGCTGTGGCTGCAGCTTCCATCTTCAGCTGCTAAACCAAACCTATAATTTATGATTACAATCGAAAATTCCCCACAAGAAATTGAAAGCCTGATTAGGAAAATGGGAATTGAACAGATGGGCTTGAGCAATTGTGATGGATCCTACCTTTATAGAGAGACTGTGCACGCGCGTGTGTTTACGTGTAGGGATACGTTGGCGTCTGGAATTCAAAGGTTTCTGTGGGCGTGGTGCAAATTGCAAAATTGCAAATTTTTATATTTTGTGATGCTGCTCCTTATGCTCTGGAAATATAGACAAAGCAGTGGACCAATGGTTTTTCCAAAAAATAATAAATAAATAATAATAATGTGACCAATTTTTATATTATTAATTTATTTGGCTAATCTTATGTCCAATTTTTTTTTTTTTTTTTGGTAAATGTTATGACCAAAATTTTGGACTGTTATTGTTTGTAATGAACTTGAACAAATAAATCCAAATTTGTTTTTTGACCAATTTAAGGTAAAGCTTAACCCAGAATTTTATCAATCTCATTATAAGCACTACCTTCTGTTGCTTTCCAAGTTTTATTAGTGAAAATAAGATAATGTTAAGCATATAAGGGTATCTCCATTGGTTGAGAGTGATACTCATATTGTATAGTATAGATTTTGATCTAAATAGTGCAATTGTAGTTAGAAGTAATATTATAAGTGAAAATTGTTTTGGTAAATTGAGTGTATAAGAGAAAAGTTAAATTTTACCATTATCTAAACAATGTTCATTTGTCCATGAAACGACAAGGTATGTAGTGGCAAATTCAAAAATTTATTTTTGTAAACAAGTGTTACAGAAACTTTTAAATATTAATTAACTTAATTTGCTCATTGAAATACACTCCTCCTCCCTAACTTAGGAATGACATCTTTGAGACACTTTATCAAACAATTATCATTCTTAGTGAAAAAATTTATAGGAGCTAAGCCTAATTGTAAGAGAAAATAAATATTAAACTGTCTGATAGTTTTTAGTCGACATAACTCGTAAGATCTTTCTAGTCGATACAGCGTTAGTCTTTGGAATATATCTAGAATGATACCAAGGATAGAGAATTGAAAGAGATTGAAAATCAACTCTTTGTTTTGTTGGGGCTCTGGCCTCCATTAGTCTAATAGTTAATACGTTACGCGTCCCAATTTGATTGGAGCTTTCTTTTTGTGGCTCTACATTTTATAACATTGGAAATAATTCTGAAATTAAAGATCGGTTTTCTCAAAAAAACAAAAAAAATCCGAAATTTTTAGTAGCAAGAGGCATTAGTGAAATTATTGAAAATAGAAGGGAGGTTTGCATAATTTCAGGTTTTCAGCCAAGCAGCTGCAGTTTTCTTGTCTCGTGAATAAACCCCAGCCCGAACCCCAGGGCCTTAAACGTCGTCGTCTTGGTGGTCTTGTCTTTTGTTGGTTTCAGTAGTTCACCTACCATGAAGTTCCGGTACGCCATGGTGTGTTCGTCGAACCAGAACCGAAGCATGGAGGCCCACTCGCTCCTCAAGAGGCAAGGCTTCGACGTCTCCTCCTACGGCACTGGAGCCCACGTTAAGCTCCCTGGTCCTTCCCTCAGAGAACCCAACGTTTACGACTTTGGAACTCCTTATAAGCAGATGTTCGACGATCTCAGGCGAAAAGACCCAGAACTGTATCCTCCTCTTAACTTCTTCTTCAATTTCATTCTTTTGGGTTTTTGGAATGCTTGATTGGAACTTGTGGGTCATATCAATTGTCTCAATCTAAGCAATTCTTGATTTTTTTTAATTTTTAATTTTGGCTCTGTATGATCTTTTTATTTGCTTTTAGTTCTGCTTGCAATGGGTTAACAGAAAAGAAGAAGAAAATCTGTAAGACTTGCTATTGGTATTTTTGTGCGAACCTTAAGTTGAATAGATAAGTTGGGTGTCCTTATGCTGGACTAGTATGTATGCAACTAAGATTATAGGCTCAAAAGTTCAAAACTTAAATTTATTGGCAATTTTTAAGTGTACAATCTGATAATATCTGTGTAATGAACTTATTCTGGTGGTTTTTGCGTGTAATTTGATTTTGGATTGACATGTATATCGGAGAGTATAGAATAGTTAAACACTGTCCAGAACTCTTGATAGATAGCTTTGAGTAGAATGCTTGAGTTTTGTAGGATGTGTGGATTGAAGTGTGTGTGTGTGTGTGTGTGTGTGTGCGCGCCTGCGCGCGTGCATACTCTACATTCTAAACCATGTTTTATTTTAAAGCAAAGTGAACCTTAACAACAAGAGTACAGTTACAAGCGTAATGGCATTTTGCCTATGCTTAAAAGAAACTCGGCAGTCAAATTGGCACCTCAGCGGTGGCAAGACAATGCTGCTGATGGTTCCTTTGATGTGGTATTCACATTCGAAGAAAAGGTTTTTGATATGGTTGTTGAAGGTCAGTAATTCTCCCTTCTCCTATTTATGGCTTGCATCATATGGATTTCAATGATATAGTACTGCCAAATCAAATAATTGAATGTTGTTCATTCTGTTGCTATTATTTGTTTCTCGGCAGTCTTCTTCTACTAAGCAATATGAATTGCTTGTAGAGTTGTTCTCAATTCCCTTAAGAATATCTGTCTTAGACCTTTATTACTATATTCTAGCAGTACAATGACCTGATACGATGGGCAAGTTAACTTAAGCTCCTAAGTTGTAGCCATATAATTCCTGTCAGCTCAAGCATTACTAGTGATGGTAACAGAAACATAAACAGGACAACAATTGTGTTAAATTGGATATTTTTGTCAAGGGTGAATAGTAAGAAAATAAGAAATTTGGAGCTTAATGGTTCCAAATCCAATTATAACTGATACACACAACAGAACTGCTGGTGTTAAAATTTTGAACTTTTTAGGATTGTGTTAAAGCTATAGCTAGAGACTAGAGACTGGAGTAGAAAATTGAAATGTGTTAGCTTGAGACAGCTTTGCTGTAAACTTGGAGATACTTTTTCAAGAAAATTCCATGGGTGTTGAGGGACTCTTCTTATGCTTAAAAGATGGCAATTTGATAACTTAATGAGACAGGGTGTTGCTCGGATTTCTCTATGGGTTTGATTTCATAATCTGCCGTTTGAATATCTCAAAATCAATCTTTCCCTTGAAGTCGTTTACTTTTGTTAAATAATCTAATGGTTTAAGGTTCTTTGATAAAATTGAAAAGTTTGGTTTTCTAGAGTTCTTTTTCTTTTAATTGGGGACTTTTGACTTTATACTTCTGCCTTTGTGTTGGTTATCTATTCAGAAAATGAATAATAATCACGTACATTTTAGTTTTGAACAGTCCTAAACTTTCACAGAAGGTCTGAAAATTGCAGCACCATTTGCTTTTTTTGTTTATGTTTTAATTTTATGATAATCTATGAAGAACTATGCAGTGAATCTAACTTGAAGTAGCCATCTTTGTTTGCTTGTCTGACCCCTCTGCAACAATGTATAGATCTTAACAACCGGGACCATGTTCTTAGGAAGTGTGTACTGATAATCAACTTGGAGGTAAAAGATAACCACGAGGAGGCAGCTGTAGGAGCTCGTCTTGCTTTTGATCTTTGCAATGAGGTCTGTATTTATGGTTGCACTAATTGTCAATAAACCTATAATGCAAAGTACTGATATATATGTTATTGTTGATTCTTTTGCCTAGATTGAAGCAACTGCTGAGTCATGGGAGGATTCAATTGATGATGTTCTGACTGGTTTTGAGAACAAGCATCGGCGGAAGCTCCTGTATAGCATCTCATTTTATTGAAACTCTGCTGTTAGGAAAATTTCCAACAATCAATACCGTTGTTGTTAATTTATGTGATTAACCACTAATTGTTCTCCTAATATGTAAAATTATTGCTTAAACTCCAATTTCAATACAAGTTGAGCATCAATTTTGCATGGAACAATCCCATTTCAACAAAAGACTATGTTCTTGCGTGAGGTTTTTGATTTTTATGCTACCTTTGTCCATCAGTAAGTACCAGTTTGAGATGCAATATATGAGCTGTTATCAGATTTGTGCACTTAAACTTATCATCAGTGGTTGCTGCAAAAGATGGAGGGATGGAAATTGCATTAGGAAGGCTGTGTT
Source organism: Dryas octopetala (assembly GCF_963921425.1). Classification (NCBI taxonomy): domain Eukaryota; kingdom Viridiplantae; phylum Streptophyta; class Magnoliopsida; order Rosales; family Rosaceae; genus Dryas; species Dryas octopetala. The sequence goes on along the minus strand of NC_141374.1, from coordinate 19,212,598 downwards.
TTTGGGTTGCGCAACAAAACAATTCTGATGGCATTGATGTCTTTAGAAGGGGTTAATGCTGTTCATTGTATTGATGCATACTGTGTTAACAATTTTTTTTTTTTGGAAATTAGCGTACTTTAAAGGCTGCAAACAATTCAAGTTGCTTATTTACCAAGAAAAAAGAAACAATTCAAGTTGCTTCGCAATTTCGCATCCCATTTTAAGAGAATGAATAGGGAAAATATAAAATTTCACTAACAGATGGCTAATGATTGTTTCTAGAATGTAAATTCAGAGATAAATAAATTGCAGCAGTTGAAAAAATAAAAGGAAAATAACAGCGAGAAAGAATCAAAGAAGTAACAAAACTAACTCACGTGACCTCACGTGACGCGTACAAACTGATTCAGTCTTTGACACGCCAAAACTCAATTTTACTCTGTGAGGAATCAACTCCTGTCGGGGAAGATAAAAGCCTCCCTTCCATTACTATTTGTAAACCAAATCTTAAAATTCTCATCATCGTTGACAATTTGAACTCTTTTCTTTCTGCCAACTTCCCCGAACTACTCTTTCACACTTTGAGTTGATTTTGTCCCGGATTTTCTCTCCTTTCTCCGAGCTTTTTCTCGGGAACCAAACAGCCCCCCATATGGCTTCGGAAACAGAGGGCGAGAAAAGCTGGGAGGACCTCCTCCGAAAGATGCTACCTGCTGGCGCACCATTGCCAGACGAAGACCACCTGGACTACTCAATCGCACTCGAATACGAAGGCCCTCCGCTGCCCTACGACGTCCCCAAGGTTGATCCACTTCACATCAATTCTTTTGACACTTCTTCAATAGTCTCGGTTTCGGTTCCGGACTTGTCTTCGATTCCGGACCTTTCTTCGATTCCGGTAGCTGTGCCGGTCGGCCAGAAGCTCTCGCGGTTCAATCGCGTCAGGAACGGTGGCGTCAGCAGGGCGTCGTCTTCGGTTTCAAATACCCAACTTGAGTTGCAAAGCAGGGAAAGATCGGAATCCGAAGGAGTAGAGGAAGGTTTGAGCTCTGAATTGTCAGTTCAAGACTCGAATTTGGAGCAAAAACCGACCGCCACCGGAGCAAAGATTGTGACTTTCAATACGCCAAGAGATTCGGAGAACGAAGACAACAACGATAACGACGGTGATAGGATCTCGTCGCCGCAGTCAAGCGCCGCCGAGGCAATGGGGTCGCCGGTGGCTTGGGCTTCGCCGCCTGGGAGCCGAGCCAATAAGAGAGGGATTTGCAGTAGGTGTGGAAAAGGGAATAGATTGAAGGAGAGGGAGTGGTGTTTGGTATGCGACTCCAAATACTGTAGCAATTGCCTACTGAAGGCGATGGGGTCGATGCCAGAGGGGCGTAAGTGTGTGAGCTGCATTGGGCAGCCGATAGACGAGTCGAAAAGGTCGAGTTTGGGGAAATGTTCAAGGATCTTGTCAAGGGTTTGTAGCCCTTTGGAGATTCGGCAGATAATGAAAGGCGAGAAGGAGTGCGCTGCGAATCAGCTTCGGCCCCAGCAGTTAGTTGTGAATGGGAGGCAGTTGAGGGAAGAAGAATTGGCTGAGATTTTGGGCTGTGAAATGCCTCCTCAGAAGTTGAAGCCTGGGAGGTATTGGTACGATAAGGATTCGGGACTTTGGGGAAAGGTGGGTTTGAAATGGATTAGCATTTGACATTTGATATTTGTGTACTGTGTTTATGTTTTTATGTTTACTTCTGTGCATTTGATTTCAGGAGGGAGAGAAGCCTGATAAGATCATTAGTTCCAAACTGAATGTTGGGGGTAAGCTTCAGTTCGATGCTAGCAATGGGAACACCAAAGTTTTCATGAATGGCCGAGAGATCACAAAGATTGAGCTTAGAGTGTTGAAGGTATGCTCGCAATGACTACCCAAAATAAAAACTTATTAATATGGAGCTGCTTGAAATTTTCTGACGGCTTCATAATTTATTTGATTACAATATAGTGGACCTTATCTTTTACCTTTTCACTTGCTATTCAGCTGGCCAAAGTGCAGTGCCCTCCAGATACTCATTTCTGGGTGTATGATGATGGATCCTATGAGGAGGAAGGTCAAAATAACATAAAAGGGAATATATGGGGAAAGGTTCTTTCTAATCTGTTAATATTGGAATAATTGTTTTCAAATTTCGACAAATGATTTTGAGTCGAATTTTTATATAGTTGCTGTTTGATTTTTGGTAGGCAGGCGTCCACCCGTTTCATTTGTTCATTATTCTCATTGCCTGTACCATCTGGTAATCAACATCGGGCAAAGGAAGATCCTACGACACCTTCAAGTAGGTCAGTCCCTGAATATTTGGAACAGGGAAGAGTTCAGAAACTTCTGTTATTTGGCTTGGAGGGATCTGGAACTAGCACCATCTTCAAGCAGGTATATTCTACATTTTACTGCTTTTTTGCCAGCTTCCTCAAGTATGTGTAACGTAGAATTCCCTTGGGTGCCCCCATTAGCACGCCAGCATCAAGAGTTAGCATCGACTGGCTTCATCACGTGTTTGGTGCCTAAAGCAAATGCTCGTTTGTTTAGCTTTCAACAATCAAATGTTTTAAGATTTAAGTTGTTCACTTAATACAAATGGGAAGTTAATAGTTGCATATACCTTGTCTTGACATATCCATCAATTGGCAATTAAAGGTGTTTCCCTTACTGTGATAATAAACCTATCTTATCTTTCTATTTGTCATTATGTGGTGTGCAATCTTCTATTGAAACTGGTGTCGAATTGGAACTTGGATTGTTCGATAAAACCTTGCCAAGAGCATGGTGCATATTTTAATGTGCCAACTTCCCTTTTGCGGATTATCAAACTGATAGCTGGAGATCCGTTAGTGAAATACCCCTGGGGGGGGGGGAGGGGGGGGGGGGTGCTAGCTTTTGTTTTGCTCGTTTTTTTTATTATTGTTTTTTTTTTTTAATCAGAAGCTTGATTTATTTGCATGGGTATGACTAAATATCTTGTTTTTTCAATTGTATTACTTTTTAAAAATGCCTTGGTTATCCTTCTTTTTTCCATGTAACAGGCCAAATTTTTATATGGGAACAAGTTCACTCCCGAAGAGCTGCAGAACATCAAGCTCATGATTCAAAGCAATATGTACAAGTATCTAAGTATATTACTTGAGGGCCGAGAACGCTTTGAAGAAGAAGCTTTGACGGAGAATAGGACTACTCCAGGGGCTGCAGAAGAGTCTGAATCAGGTCTGTATTTATTTAAATACATGACTTCTATTTTCTCCTTTTTCTGATGGCAACATTGTTCTTTGATTAAGTTGAAGCTAAGGTAGGTAGCTATTTGTTATGTCCATCTTTGCAACATCTTTTCTAGATCCAAGTTTTTTGTGTATGAGTTTGTACTTAGCCAAGCAATCATATTTTTGCTCTTTGCTATATGGGAAAAGCTTTTAGGTCATCAATAATGATTTTCCTCTTGTCATTTGCGAAAGGCTTTGAAACTGAAAAATATTATATTTGGTTTGGATTGCTTGGGTTGGTTCAATATTTATACCACATGGATTTTGGTGGCTCCTAATATGGATAAATTAATTTGGTCATGTCAATAGGCATTGTCTACTTATGTCACTGCATTTAATTCTACTTTAAATACAGTTACCTGGCACAGAGCTGTATTTATTTGTTTCTTTATTTTCTGTATTATTTTTTTTTCTTTTCTTTATTTTCTTTAATGGGTGGCTGTAGCTGTGAGTTTAACCTTACTCTTACTCTGATTCTCTGCTGCTGTTGTTGGTCAACTATTTCTTTTTGGTAGAATATAGTAATCAACACGGCGGCTTTATGCATATCATTTTATTTCTGTTCCAAGTTGTGTATACACAAGGGAGTGGATTCAACGTGATTAGTCTTATCTTATGTCAGACATAATTGCAAACAAAAAATAAACTCATAGCTGTCCTTCTGTCATTAATATTAATGAATTCTCCTACTGATTGAAGAGGGAAAATGTTTAACATGTTATTAGAGATGTAGAACAATTTGCTTATTTGGTTTTCTGCTTGTAGGCTTGAATGAACCTTAAGCAGTGGTTGACTGTGAAATGAATTTATGTGAAACAGTAGTTGATGAAAGTGAGCAATGCATCTATTCAATCAACCAAAGGTTCAAGCACTTTTCTGACTGGTTACTGGATATCATGGCAACGGGAGACTTGGATGCATTCTTCCCTGCTGCAACACGTGAGTATGCTCCTATTGTAGATGAAGTGTGGAAAGATTCTGCCATTCAGGAGACTTACAAAAGGAGGGAGGAATTACATTGTCTTCCTGAAATTGCCAAATATTTCTTAGATCGGGTTAGTCGTACCTCGTTGTGGCCTTACATATTTTGGCTCCACCTTTTTTCAGATTAGTTTTTATTTTGGTCCATATTGGATCTTTTTACTCATTCGTATAATCATTTCACCCCTCATGGATGTTTGGTGTTTCATTTTCAACAGGCTATAGAAATATCAAGTAATGAGTATGAGCCTTCCGAGAAGGACATTTTATATGCTGAGGGAGTTACTCCAAGCAATGGCCTTGCCTTCATGGAATATTCATTTGATGATAGAAGCTCCATGTCTGAGCTATACAATGAAAGCTATGAATGCCCACCTCCCTTGACCAAGTAAAACCTTCATTCTTCACTCCTTACTTTTTGGCTTTCCCCAAAACCATCAATCTGCTTCTCACTGGGTTTTCTTGTCTCAGGTATCAACTAATTCGCATTAGTTCCAAGGGACTGAATGATGGCTGCAAATGGCTGGAAATGTTTGAAGACGCGAGGGCAGTGATATTTTGTGTTGCCTTGAGTGACTACGATCAAATGTGGGCCTGCAGTAATGGTCTTCTTTATAATAAGATGCTGGCAAGCAGAGATTTGTTCGAGAGTTTGGTGAGTCACCCTTGTTTTAGAAACACCTCATTTGTGCTTTTGCTGAACAAATATGATGCCTTTGAAGACAAGATAAACCAGGTTCCTTTGTCAGCTTGTGAGTGGTTCAAGGACTTCAGCCCTGTTAAGCCCCACGGTAGTAATCAGTCTCTAGCACAACAAGCATATTATTATGTGGCAGTGAAATTCAAAGAGCTCTATTCCTCCATAAGTGGTGAAAAGTTGTTTGTGGCACAAACCCGAGCTCGGGAGGGTACCTCGGTTGATGAGGCATTCAGGTACATAAGGGAGGTCCTTAAGTGGGATGAAGAAAAGGATGATAATTTTTTTGGAATACCTGCGGATGACTCATTTTACGATACGGAAATGAGTTCTTCTCCATATGTCAGGCAGGAATGAATCTACTGTTCTACTTAGCTTTGTGCTACACGTACCATTGGATTCGCTGATAGAATGATGAGTAGCGAACTCTGTTAGGCTGGATTGATTTCTTTCTTTCTTTTTTCTTCTACTTCTCCTTGTTTTTCAGGCTGGAATTGTTTTAAAACTTAAGCCTAATTTGTTTTCAAGGTAGCATATCTTTTGCCAATCTTGCTGATTAGGTACATGATCAAAATTGATTTGTAAAATAATCTCATTTTGACAGAGTTTTTTTCTGTACAGTATTCAAACATGAATAAAAGTAACTTCTGAGGTTTTAGGTTAGAATCTTTGGTTGATTCGAATTAACCTGTATTTTATGGTGCTTATATTAGTTTTTCAAATAAATGTAATGAGAGTTTGTATTGTGCATTTAACATAACTCGTTATGCTTTGGACTTGGCCAACTAATCCTTCAACCCACAAGAAAAGAAAAGCACTCAAAGTCAAAACCTACTAAAAAGAAGGCAGCTGAATGAGAGATGAGGGTAGGACTCGTTCTTACAAAGATTAAAAAAAGAACCCAAAGAAAGACTTGCAAGTTGTAAGTTTAATAAAAAATAATAAAATATAATAAGACTTGCAAGAAATAAAATTTAAGGGAGCTGGGATATCGGTCTTGTTCGTCATCTCTGATTCAGAGAAAAAAGAAATCTTGGTCAACGCTTCAAAACCTCATTACTCAATTACTCATACATAACCCCTCAAGTCCTTACCCAGCTCAGACTCAGCTCACATCATAATTCTAAAACATAAATTCGTTTACTAATTGGTTCATTTGATTCCGAGCCAGAGGAGCTTACTTTTACCATTTCCCCCCCTTTGACGGTTGGATTATAAACATTCAAACCTTCAACGGTCAACATTCAAATCCTAGTATTCCCTATTACTAAAAAGCCCCTCTGTCTCTTGATCAACTTGATTACTTTCCTATTAAATTCTCTGCTACTACTCTATGGTATGTACCACACGGTCTCAACTTTGAACAAACCAACACCGTGTGTGAAAACCTGAAAGTTGTACTTCATTAGGACAACATACTATATAAACCCCACATCTCCCACCTATTTTTCACAAACAAAAACAACAACAGCAACAACAACAACAACAACAACAACAACAAACAGCTTCTGTAGCTTTTACCTCTATCTTATTGCTTTAGTTTCTGAAATCTGTAACACCAGCACTAGTACTAATTATGGTTTTGGGTTGGAGAAGAAGGAAAACCGGGCACCGCGCCGCGAAAGAGAAGGCTGGTGCAGGCAACCTCGACCTGGAGCTGCTCATCCCAAACCATTTCCTCTGCCCAATATCTCTTGACTTGATGAAGGATCCTGTTACATTATCTTCCGGGATCACCTACGATCGACAGAGTATCGAGACGTGGCTCGAAGCAGGGAATTTCACGTGCCCTGTAACAAATCAGGTCCTAAGAAACTTTGATCGGATTCCCAACCGCACTCTCACAAGAATGATTCAAGAATGGTGCACTGACAATCAGCACTATGGCATTGAACGTATCCCAACACCCAGAATTCCCATCATGCCTCTTGAGGTCTCGGAGATTCTCTTTAGTGTTGCAGCCTCTGCTCGACGTCTGGACCAACCTGGCTGCTTAGAATGTGTGCACAAGATCAAGAAATTGGGGGCCGAGAGCGAACATAACAAGCGCTGCCTCTTGGAGAATGGGACGGCCTCTGTTCTCGCTGCTGCATTTGATTCTTTTGCAAGTCATTGTTTAAAAAGAAATGTCAATGTGTGCGAAGAAATATTGTCTGCGCTGAGTTGGATGTTTCCTTCAGGACTTGATGAGGAAGCCCAGAAATTCTTGGGATCTCGTGCTTCGTTGCATTGCATGGTTTGGTTTCTCAAGAGCGGCAGTGATCTCTCCGCGAAGCAAAATTCTATTCTGGCATTGAAAGAGCTTCTTGGTTGTGATCCGAAACATGTTGAGGCATTGGCAGAGATTGGTGGAGTCAATCAGATACTGTTCGAGTTCATCAGAAACAAAATTTCTCCGACGATTACCAAAGCCTCTCTAATGGTAATCTTCTACTTGGTTTCATCATCTTCTTCTAGCTGTGAGAAGATCAAATCAGCATTTTTGGAGATGGGTTTGGTGTCCATTTTGGTAGAGACTCTTGTTGACTCTGAAAGGGGCATAAGCGAGAGGGCTTTGAGGGTTTTGGATAGTCTTTGTGATTGCAAAGAAGGGAGGGAAAAGGCCTATGCTAATGCTCTGACTATACCAGTCTTGGTGAAGAAAATTTTAAGGGTATCAGAAATGGCGACTGAGCATTCAATTTCTGCTATTTGGAAGCTCTGTAAGTGTGCTAGTAGGCATGAAGAAGAAGAAGAAGAAGAAGAAGAAAGAGTTCTGGTTGAGGCCCTTCAAGTTGGTACCTTTCAGAAGCTCTTGTTAGTTTTACAGGTTTGTTGTGGTGATGATCACACAAAGGAGAAAACAACCGAGCTTTTGAAACTGTTGAATCCTTACAGAGCTGGGTTGGAATGCATTGAGTCTGTAGATTTCAAGAGTATTAGAAGATCATATTGATTTTATTCTTTTTCATGAGAAAATGTATTCTTTCTGCTAATTCTTAATTTTATAGTCATTCTTATTTCATTAATTTGGTGAACTTATTCATGGTAACATTAATTTGTTGTCCAGAGTTGTAATACAATGGGGCAAGTGGAATTGGAAGTAAAATAAGGTTTCCAATGATTCTTTTCACATGTCACAGTATTGATAGCTTACTGAATTTTCAGCCTGCCTGTTTGATTAAATTTCAATGTTTATGCAAGCTTTGATGGTATTAGTATGAATGCTTGTGTCCTTAAGATGTCACGTCAGCTTGGCATGGCTATATCAATTAAGTCATGGAGGCATGGAGCAGTGATGGTTTGATCATTGATGTGTATTTCCAACATGGCTTGGAAAAATGTGCTGTAGCTAGTCACCTTTGCCAAAAAAATCACATGATCAAACATGTCCACTCATTTTGGGCACCTGTTTTGAACTAACAAAAACTTCATAAACGTTATTTTCTTCAAATAAGGACCTGGCTACTTCATAGATTAGATGCTACCTACCATACAAAGACTGGAAGTGCGCGGTAACCTCAAAAATCATGGGAATTAAGTTGGGAACATATGACCACGACAAGCTGTCAATCAGTCAATGTATTGCTACACATTTGCAATGTGTTTTTCTGTTCAATCTTTTCATGAGATAAGTGGGAAAGGGCCAGGATAGCAGTCTTATTCGGCATATATAAAACAAGGGCAAAACTTGGGTTAGCTACCTTTTCTAGATCCCTAAATTAAGAAAATCCCGAAATTGATACTAAATTCATGACCAATCTCATACGTCTTACAAAAATAGAACAAAAACCCAAGCATTCTCGTACCTTGTGCTACAAGAATGAAAATGTTACTTAATTCCAGCGGCTCCCTTTTGAACAAAAAGAAAATTCCAGCGGTTCCTCACAAAAAAAAAAAAATGATAATAATAATAATAATGAAAGAGGAATACTTCATCGTCATCATGGAGTCGATGCATATTATTCTTGACAAACTTGAAGAGCAATTGTCATGAAACGAAAGCGTGTGTTTGTTTGATCTTTAAGTTTCATTCGCGGTTGGCCAAAAGAAAAGTTGCATTCGCGGGAATAAAACATTAAAAAAATATGCATCATATGATGAGAATATGACATTTTAGTGTTCAGATGGTCAATGCAGGTAGTGCGATACCAAGTCTACATTGCAATTCATACCAAATCCCATACTTGTCTCCTCCTTTTGACACAACACAGAATCAAATTCTTTGATTTTCTTTCAGTTCTCTAGCGCCTGTAGCTTCCTTAAACGTTATACACTTATACCATACTTGACGTGAATAACACTTTGGGATTTATGCCAGGTCAAAATCTTATTCATATAAACTGTGCATAACAGACCCAAGCCCCAAACAAATATCAGTCATTAAGAATTCAATATGCCCTCAGTGGTAAGAGACCAAGGTCCTTCTCATTCGACCCCACTTGCATTCCTGGACCTAAATTTTATGTCATATATTTCCTTCAGGACTATCACCCATGATTTTGAATGTAGGGGAGCCAATTGCAATCCCCAAGAAAGATCGAGGGTAGCCTCTGTAAATATATTTAAACAATGAAAATTTTGAAAGAACTAGGGGTGGGTACTGGGTAGAGTAATTCCTCGACAAATACAGGCAGGATCAAAACTCCAGTCATGGCCAAATTTCTAAGCACTCATAATTGTCATAGTTTTCATATAACGTAGAAAATCAAGTACATTGAGCTACAAGAAAAATGTCGCAGAAACACATACTAGATGACTACAGATTGTAAACACACAATTCCAAAGCATTACAGTATACTAAAAGTAACATCGGTTTGCCATTTATGATGAAAAAATATGAACTCAGCTGTTTCCACTTCCAAAGAAGAGTATATATTGGAAAATCTACTACTGGTCCTTGTACCTCTTCTCTGCTTCCTCTAAGCTTTGAATATCCTTGTAAAACTTACAGATGCGAAAAAGACACCTGCGCCCACATTTGTAGATTAGTATCAAACCACAATAAATCAAGCTGAGGCTTCAAAGTTCCATGTTTAATTAAAGAAAGGTAAAGGCATTCAATCACAGGATCAACGTACCAGTAAAGAATACATGCTGAAGCACAAAGAATTACATTCCTTTCAGCCTTGTGGATCTGCATGGCATAATGTTCGCAATAAAGTGTGTCAAGAATAATAGCATTTAAAATGTATAGAGACAGAACTTGCATCTTTCACTTCCCCTTATGCAAACAATTATGCAATCATTAGACTGGGCTTGCCAGCTCTTCTATCATCAAACCAAATCAAATATGATAAGCCTCATCAAACTATGTGAATGGAGGAAAAGGTGGTAAATACAGTTTCCATTCATGAAGGGTTTCGAGGACAACGTAATTCCAGCTTCCCTTCCCAATTTGCAAAAACACTGAAACCTTCCTTGTTCAATCTACTCTAAAAATGTCACCAACTATCTAATACCACCATAAAGTGTGAATTAATGAAACATGACTTGGTCAAGAAACAGGTATGTCTTATTCAGAGTTATGATTTTGAGAAACATAATTATCAATTTATTGATCACCCAGAGGTCCTTAAAATTAATTTTGCTTTATTCTATAATGAAGTCATTAAACAGCATTACTACTATTAGTCAATGGGGAATTGGAAGCATTAGGGTCTCATCAAATTGAACTTTGCCTTTGTTATATAAAATCTTTTAAATATTTCATCCGGCTCACTAAAAGCTTAAAGGAATCAACTTAATTAAAGATTGGAAATCTATAAGAAATTAAAATGAAAAAAAAAAATAGTGAAAATAGTGAAACTGACGGATTTTTCAGAACGGTCTCGCTCAGCAGCGGTGCAGATCTCAGAGGTACACATCAAGCGGTGCTCATTCTTCCAATATATATCTACAAGGAATTCAACAAAGAAAAAAAAAAAAAAAAAGCAAAATCAAAATCAATGCCCTAAAAAATAAATAAAAATTTCGTTCTGAAATTGCTATTGGAAGAAAGGCATGCAGATCGCTGAAAGAAATAAAAAGAAAGAGATCAAACCAAGAAGCTGAAAGGCGGCGAAGGGGACGATGAAGAGGGCAGGTTGGAGGATGAGAGAGACCAAAGACACCAAACGATTCTTCAGGACCTTCGGCGAAGGAATGGTTAAGATGAAGGCTAAGGCTGCCTCTGCTGCCACTATGTACGTCAGTATCATCCACTGCAACGCCATTTCCTCTGTTGATCTCCTTCTCAAATATTCGATTGCTTTCTTTCTTTGATTTCTTTGCTTAATTTGGTACTTGCTCTGTTGCTCAATGTGTGATGTGAATGCTGCTGCTTGCCTTAATCTCCAAGCACCTCTTTCGTTTGCTGAGACCAGCATTTACTACTCAGCGTGTCGGATCAGACACTTGCCCAGGCCGCAGCCCAAAACCAATACCTCGGCCCATATAATAATATATATGGGCCACTCCTATTAAAGCCCAAAACCAATTTCCAACTATGGCCCTAACGTGTTAAATTGTAATCTATTTCCTAGTCTCGATTCCTAAGTGTGTTCCAAACGTTAAGATGGAAACACCAAAACCATTCCATTACAAGATAGGCAGGAAAAGAAATACAATTCCTATTTCTTTCTTTAATTACCATCAAACAAACGTGGCCTTAGAGAAAAGAGAAGGTGGTGAGGGGAATGAAGCCTGGTCCGAGAACGTTATTCTTATTTTTCACGAATCACTACTCTCTCGAGCCAGACCACATTCCCCACACCTTCATCACTTTTCTAATTATGCTCTTGAGTCCTGAACTTTTGATGCATTATGCATATAATATATATCATCATATATATGAACAGCATGATATCCTATCTACTGCATATACATGTATATATAGGTAGCTGGGATGGCAGTGGTATGTTGCTGTGATAATCAGTTGATCAACAATGTGTGTGGTAGTTGGAGGCTCTCTTTCTTTGTCGTTAAGGCTTTCCAACCTCAACTACGACTAGTAGTAGGAATGGTATTGCTTGCAAACGCGGCTATTCTATATTTCTATTGCATGCTCATATTCTTTGAGTATGTCACAACTAATAACACTTTGTTACTGTTTATCAAAGACATCAATAAGCATCTGGGAATTATTGTTCCAACTCCTATTAACATTTATCATTCAATCAAGGATAGTTTATTATTACATTACAGATAATACACATTAATTGGCTAGTAGCTGGTAAAATTTACTTCAAGAAAACTACTGTATGTTAGTTTCTTGAGAGTGATCAGATAACTCTGACAACTGAGAAGCTCTTGCAACTTCAAGCAGTTCGATCAGTTTCTTATTTCCACCTATGCGGGCTTCATCAAGTGGACTTTTCCCCCATCTGCAATCACCAAGTAGACTAGAAGGTTAAACAAGTTGGAATTACTTTCGAATAGAAATTCCTTTGCTTTACTCTAAAGCCAAAATTACCACAATACTGTCTCATTTTCTCTTCTAGTGCCTCTGTACAAAATTGTGATTTGATTAGTTACTATGGGATTTAAGGAGCATATCGACACAGTCTAAGCAGATTGGATTCTGAAGTTTCAGGACACAACTTTGATGTAGGGTTAATCACAACTCTATGGTTATCCTTTTTTTCCTAATTTTTTTTTTGTGATTTTTAGGATCTTCAGCCATAAGGGATTTAATTCCTATCTTAAATGGTTTTAACCTTCTTTAAATTTTGATTGTTGTGAGTCTTGTGACATCCCCAATAGGCACTAATTTTGTTAACTTTAGGTGCACAATTTGGCTGACATTTAAACAATGGTTTCCAGGAGACCATAAGACTCAAAATCCCTGCCTGCTAAGCCAGATGAACATTCAGATAGTACCTGTCTTTTGATAGAACACTTGCTCCTGCTTTTAAAAGCAATTCTGCCATTAGATATAACCCTTCTGAAGCAGCTATATGAAGTGGTGATCGCTGATCATAATTTCTCGCATTTGGGTTGATGTCATTGGCTAAAATCCTCTTCAGAAGGTCGAAATTCCTCCTTGCTACAGTAGTGCATAGAAAATCACCAGCATCATCCATAGTAAGTGATGCCCCCGCCTTAACAAGTACAGAAGCTGCTTGATCATGGCCATATTTTATCGCTTCAAGCAAGGGAGTGTTCCCAAAATTATCTAATACAACAATACACAAAGTTAATCAACAATAATGGTAGTGACTTGTGAGATTTCTTCAGGACACACACACATGATCCATTTGAAATTTTCTGCAGAGGTCCTTAGAAGATCACCTGATATCTCGACATTGGCTCCTTGTTCAACAAGGAAAACAATAATATCCTCGTACCCTTTCGATGCAGCAACATGCTGTGGGAAACAGATAAACATTAATTAAACCTTACAAGAATTCATTTCCTGCTTACAAACACACAGTTCAGTGGGGCTAGATTCATATATAAAGCTAGATACTTATGTTATTCTAGCATCTTATTCTAATTTAATACAGATCAATTAGTAGCTTAGGGCCTTAGGCATCTAGATTCATACCAAAGGTGACCTTCCCTCATAGTCCATCTTGTTTGGATCTACTCCAGCTCCAATCAGACGCTTTACTCTATAATAATCTCCATCATAGGCAGCACAATTTACTTTCATAACTAACTCCATTTCATGCTTTCCAATAAAAAGTGTGATATCTGATTCCAAAAGCTTGTTCCGGGTATTCTCGTCTTTACCCTGTAAGTTGAAAATTAGCAAGCAGATGGAATTAATTTGTAAGTTGAAAAGCAAGAAAAATAAGACTACCAAAATTTCCCAACTCTATTAATTTACCTCAAGGAGGTTGTCTAAGATCATCCGACCATCCAAGAAATATATATCCAGGATTTCTCTAAAGGATTGTTTATCAATTCGCAAGACCCTGCACAGTTCACGAACCTGAACAGCATACGGCTGGGGAGTGTTGCAAAGGAAGGAAACCTCTCCAAACGAGCTATTGGTATGTAGTTTCTCAAGAAGCTCATCGTTGTCATCATCTTCACCCCTTCCCACCTTCTCCTGTAGATAATATCAAATCTATTAGGCATATTAATTAATTCAAGAATACATAAATGTGGTAAGCATAGACTACATAGAGTGGCTATTCTTTTACCCTTCACTAAAGGGTAAATGGATGAATGTATACATGTAATGAAGGGTATGCAACAAATCAAATAGTTTTATACTTTTATGTGGGTATGTATATAACCAAAAGGTAGCAGCCAGTCCCAATCTAAGGACAATTTGGGACAGAGTGATTTTATTAAGTTTGAGAACAACACATATAATACAGTACGTTTTACATTGCAAATGCACAAAACAGAACAAAGATATAGATGTATTGGGGACTAAATGTTAAAACTCGTACCAGCTCACCATGGCATATTATGTATAGTTGATCTACTGCTTGTCCCTGCTCTATAATCACTTCTGCTGGAAGGAAAAACTCCTCATGAATTCTGGTTGCCTGATAAACAAGAAGCATGGATTAGATTCCTTTCCTCTAAAAGAAGCTAAGGTGAGAATGTTATCATTTATGTTACAAATCATATAAGGTGATGAAAATATCAAATGATGATAGCATTTTGTTTATCAGATCAGATAAAAAATATTAATGACAGTGGCTTACAATCTGCTTTATGAATCCCACAGAGCAACCCTTGAAAAGAGGAACTTCTTTGAGGCATGGCTCATATAATTTCTGGGAAATCTGCACAGAAGAAACAATGAATTTTAGTATTGTTATACGATCAGCAGTACCATACATTTATAGAGTGGGAAAGAGAACGAATCAAAAGTAAGACCCCAATCTTAGCTCACTTTCTTCAATTAATGTATACTAGTTGGCCACCAATGAAAGCATATATTGGTTATCTTGATATTAGTAAATTAAAGATGAGATGACACAAGCTCAGAATCTAGTGATCACATGCTTGGTTTCATGATTCAACGCAATGGAGAAAAACCATTCAACAAGCTTGCTCTCTTAGAATAGAAATAAAACCCACAGATCCTGGAAGACAAGGCATCATAGGCTAAGAACAAACAAATGTGTCAAGTAACTGATAGCAAACCAAGAATAAGAAACAGATTATTTGATTAAAATTAGTGAGCAAATACCTTAGTGCGAATAGAGGCTGGAATACCCTGAAGAACAGCAGCTTCGGTGTAGCTACGGTCATACTGTAACCTGAGATGCTTTTTAATTTCCTTACTTACACTCCTATCAATTTTGTTTTTATTCATGAATTTGATAAGGTCAGTCATCTTGTCCCTGAACTTTTCTGTTTTTGACCCTTTTACTATCAATGCTGCAATGTTACCAAGCAGATAAGCACCAAGTATCATGTCAAAAGAGACATAGATCATTATGAATATCATCTCCCTCACATTGACTGCATGTATATCTCCATAACCTGGAAAAGAGATTAGCAACGAAAGAGCATATATTATCCCTGTACAGTGTACACACACATGATCATTCTGGATATATAATACAGTTTACAAATAGATTAAGAAGCTTAATTAATTACCAACAGTGGCCATGGTAACAACGGCAAAATAAAGAGATGTGACGTAACGCTTCCAAAGATCAATGTCTCTGAAATGGGAATAGGTATAGTCCCCCAACTTTAAACTCCCAATCCATGTGTACCCTTCCTGGGATTGAGGCAGAGTCGTAGCAAGGTAATAAAAAATGCAAGCAGCCGTATGTGTGCTATAAACTTCAACAACAAAAAGTTTGGCAATTCTTGTGAAAAGGTAATTGATTCGGATATTTTTCTCCATCCTCTCAAAAAATTCGTTCACTCTTCGCGCTCGACTTAGTCGAATCCATAACAGGTACCTCACTGCCTCTTTTCTCCCAGAACCCTGCAGCATTATGTATATATATAGATGTCGACTATGAGTAGTTGACGTATATATCAAACACCAAATAGGCAAATACGTACGTACCTTGTAGATAGCATCCCAAGGCAGACAACCCAGTAAATCAACCAGAAAGCGAGACTTTAAGTAGCTGCAAGGCAGCAGTTGGTTCATAATCAAAATTGGAGTAGCTAGTTAGTGTGAGAAGGAGAGGATGAAGTGGAGGGGCAGAGCTAGCTAGTGTACGTACCGGAGAGCGATTTGGTTGCGTTTGTGGACAATGCGGTGGGAATGAAAGTCTCGGTACGCGACGAAGAACCGGACACCGATGTCGATGAGAAAGGCTATCTGCCCTGCGATGTCCAGCAGGAACAGGTCTTCATCCAAACCTCTGAAGAACCCGAACTCCAGGGGTGTGAAGAAGGACGAGTACACTGCCCATAACAGAATGAAATGCGTCCACGCCACGTACCACCTGCAATTGCATAGTCAATGGCTCATATACATATGGGCTTATTATATCTTGGGGGCCCACATATACAAGGCCCAACCCCAAGGTTTCTCCTCATGAAATTTGTTGGCCCATCCAAAGTGTCGGCTGTCGGCCATCACTA
Source organism: Dryas octopetala (assembly GCF_963921425.1). Taxonomy (NCBI): domain Eukaryota; kingdom Viridiplantae; phylum Streptophyta; class Magnoliopsida; order Rosales; family Rosaceae; genus Dryas; species Dryas octopetala. The sequence goes on along the minus strand of NC_141374.1, from coordinate 19,196,157 downwards.
TTCACGTACTAAATTAAGCATATCACCATCACTATTCAACTTTTAGATCGGATATGAACCGTCCAAAACTTTGATGTGTCAATTTTAATGTTATGTACAGATGGAGGCATCGGAGATAATATATGCTAGTGTATTAATTTGTAGGCAGATGAGATATTATAATTTATAATGAGGGGGTGTAGTAGTAATTAATAGAGTCACATTCTCAGATATGTAGAGTGAAGTAATTAGTGAACGTAGAATCCTCTGGTGTAGATCCAATTAATAGCACTTGGACTTATCACAATATTGATCCATCCTACACCACATACTTACTATAAGGCCATAAGAGCTCTATCTAGGCGAAGAAAACGCATTACAGATGAAGCTGGCGAATTGGCGATATAAGATGCAGATATGCACAAACAAACTGATGGAGAAATTAAATTAAGTAATAATGGTGTACGTACGTACGTACCAGTTATCAGGATGAATGACAAGTCGATCCAAAAACGAAGATGTCGATGATCTCCCAAGTCCATTCCCATGGCCACTACTGGACTCGCTTCTCATCAAACTTGTCAAACGACTTTTCCAGCCGCAGCACTGTCTCTTTGAATCATCCATACTCTCATCATCATCAAATGATCCTTCATCGTCTTCAGACTCATCATGATGATCACCACCTGATGATTTTCTCCTTTCAGCTCCATGCATCATTCTTTATCTTCCTTATTTAATTAGCTTTCTGATGATAATGATCGATGATCGATCGATTCAAAACCGCTCTTATATATATATATATGAACCCTCCAAATGAAATGAAAATAAATGATGCATGTACGTACGTACTGTCCAAAAATAGCTCTATATATACATTGAACAAACAATCAAAACCTTGTGATTTGTGAAGAAAGTGAAATTCATTACAACGGATCAATAAATAATGCCAATGGTTTTGGTGGTGCGGTTGTTCGTACCAAAAAGTTATACAGCTATATAGCGATCGTTTATTAAATGTTGTCTATATATATGCGCGCATAGAATCGGAACTATACATGATCATGATAAACAAACAGTAACTTTGTGGTGACAAAAAGAATCCAGCTGGCACGTACTACTTTTTACCTTTTCATTAGATAAGTTAAGCTAAGTTATAATTGGTTGAATTTGGGTCACTCAATCAGTGTTTAGGTATATTTATTTATATATATGCAAGAAATGGATTATATATTTGGAAATTAGCTAGTGAATGGAACACGGAATTTATACCGACGGTCGGTGGACGGACACTTGATTCAAATGGATGATGGGACGTCACGTACGACATCACTTCATGTCGCAGCAGGTATAATATTTTTGCGAAATATTGCAGAAAGCAATGCCTTTTAAATACTTTCTCAAGGTAAAGATGGATTAAATATTGTTGAAGAAAGTATTTCTCGTAGAGATTCAACAAATAACTTCAGCTTTAGGAATACAATTCCATATTTATATGTTTACAGCTCTAACAGCACTAACCACATAATCGATCGAGCTTAACAATCAACGAACCAAGTTCACCCTAATTCCTAAACAAGATTCTAACCCCTCTGTAACTGTTAACCGAAGTTAATTAGTTACATTTAGTTCTTTTACAATTGGATGTATACGGTATACCTACCTGGCTAATTTCAGAGTTTTGTTGTTTGGGTTAGGGTTGTTTGTTGTGGGCCACTTGTGGCTGAGTTTGGTTGGGCTCATTGGGCCTGGCTACATTTGAGCTGATTCATTGTTTTACCTTTGGGTTTGGAGATGGGTTCGAAGCTCTAGACCGGAGAGTCCCTTTTGAATTGGGTTGTACACTTGTACTGTCCTCCTCCTTTTCCAACCCTTTGTGGGTCGTTCAATCGATAGACAGTACTATTTGGTAGTTTCTTTGTTGGGCTTCTAGGCTTATAGCCCCGAGGACCAAAAACAATTAAATTTAGGGTAGTGCTAAGTATATTATGTCTTGGTATGATCTAGTGTATTATTTATCTAATAAAGGTGCAAGTGGATTCACCTCTATTAGAGAGATGATACCAAGACATGATACCCCTAGCATTTTCCTTAAATTTAACGAGAAAACTTTTGAAGAGACCCATTTGATTTATATAGAGAAATTATTTAATGAAGTTTCTTATAGACAGATTAGGTTACTATCAGCCAAGAAAGAAGACAGTTATAACTTATAAGTTATAAGGTTACGAGAGGTGGACTTAATTGACATTAGCATGCAGTTCCAGTGTGAGACGCCATCACGCCACTCAAAGTCATAGTCACGCAAATAATCAAAATACAATTTGAGACGACAACAACATAAATTAGGGGGGTGGAGCGAAGCAACAGCTCACAAAGTGACAAAACCCAGCAATATATACAGTTATAATAGCAATACATGCAGTTATTCTGAACTCAAGTTTCATTTATGAATTACTTAAATAATATTATTCGACAAATACATTGTGGGTGCATGCAGCCCACATTGTAATTTGAACCATCTAACTTCTAGCATTTTATTCAAAAAATATCTTTACAAAAAATTAAACAAACAAAAAGTTATAAATTGAGATATTTATTTTTATCATAACATATATATTATGTATATATTAACAAAATTCGGATTATCTTATGCTACTTGCAACTTGCTGTGCCAGGTGCTTGGATTTGGAGAGCTTGTGATGCTTGCCGCCGTAGGTATTATTGGTGTGGTTGCTTTCATGGAGTGAGTATTGACATCATTAATTGATAAAGATAATAGCCAAACTGACATTGTTTTTATATGAATAGTCATCTTTGGCGCCATCCACAATATTGCAAATCCATCTTCTCCACTAATTCTTAACATTAAATTAAAAATTAATTATATACTTTTCATATGAGCATGTAAACACACTTGATCTCTTAAAAATTCATTTTTTATATTTTATTAATGGCCGTGGTTGATCGCAATTTAGATGAAAGTAATTTGTCTTTGACAATTTAGATGCATATATTTAATCTTCTGAAAATAAACCTGGTTAAGTTATCTTGCCGTAAAGGGGGAAAAAAATGAAAAATAAAACAATAGAACAAGATCAAAATTAAGCGTATATATGTAGATCTAGGGACCAGGGTAATCATTTCTAACCAAAATATGTACAAAATGTAAAACTATTGTAATGCACTACAGGACTTACGTACAAGTTACAACTTACAAGTAAAGACTCAAGAGGGTTTGGCCAAAAAAAAAAAAAGACTAAAGAGGGTAAGAGTTGGAAATATCAACAAGCAAACGGTAAGTTTTAACTTTTATAATAACATTTAGCATATGCAAACAAAAAGTAAATGCAAACAAACAAGGACATTGATTAAGACAGGGGCAGAGGGCCACCTCATGTACATGGTCATTCTATTAGTTTCAACTTTCAACCAAGTTCAGTGCATGTACACCAATGTCAGCTAGCCAACGTCATAATTATAGAAACCAACTTAACAGCACATGTTTTATTATTTACTCTAAACAAATTAACTCAACTTATCAATACTGTTCGACATCAGTTCTTAGTTTTCCGAACCATAATAATTTACTATAAAAATTGACACCAACCAAATGTTGTATGTCTTTTTGGTATTATTATATGACTTAATCATTGTAAAAGGTGATGATCGATATCCCTTTTTAATTTATTCTCACATATTGCCATATTGGAATCTTGATATAAATCATAGATGGCTCTCCCACACCAAACTTTGTGAATTGTAATGCGGAAAAGAAAAAAATTAAGAACAAAATATTTGGAAAAGGCAAAAATCCCCGAAGAAAAAAAAAAAATATCATGATGGCATAGTCTATGATAAATAGTGATTAAGCATATCGAGTGTACCTAACTTTGAAATTTTCTTTTATTTCCGATGGCTGTAGCTGGATTCCCATTTTTATATATTCAAACTCTAATAATGTACAATAGTTTTATATAATACCTCATGAAAATGAATGTTTAAGCATGAGATCTAATTTAAGAAATAGTAAGAACTATTGCAAGTGATAGAGTAGAGCCAAAAGCCACTTGGCAGCACGAGTACTACTACTCATGAGTGGTTGGCTACTTCCTATTTGGCTTTGGCTTGCCCTTTTAATTTTCAAATTCATCTAATTTTCTAATTTCAATTGTTTACTTTTAAAATGGAGTGGTAGGCTAAGCCACTTGCCATATTAGTCACGTGTTTAATTGTGGATAGGATATGGTATACAAGATATAGCAACTAGCACTAAGAAGCTGGAGCCATCGTGAAAAGATCCACAATATAAATAGGTTGATATACACAAGTGGAGCCCACATCCTCTATATCCATCCACCTTCCTACTCTCCTACTAGTCTCCATAAAAGACTCTCATTTCCTTCTAAACTTCCATACTTCCGAACCCACTCGACACCCACACAATCTCATTTCCCCAAAATCCAATGGCTCTTATTCGAGAACGCCGCCAGCTCAACCTCCGCCTCCCCTTGCCCGAACTCTCCGAGCGCCGCCCACGTTTCCCTCTCCCCCTCCCTCCAACTGCCCCCACCACCGCCGTCACCGCCACCACCTCCACCGCCGTCTCCTCCGCCGACCTCGAAAAACTACAAGTCCTAGGCAGCGGTAACAGCGGCACAGTCTACAAAGTCCGCCACAAGCGCACTTCCGCCACGTACGCTCTCAAACTCGTCCAGGGAGACTCCGACCCCACCGCCCGCCGCCAGATCTTCCGGGAAATGGAAATCCTCCGCCGCACCGACTCTCCCTACGTGGTCCACTGCCATGCAATCTTCGAGAAGCCCTCCGGGGACATCGGGATTCTCATGGAGTACATGGACTCGGGAACACTCGACACCTTACTAAAAGAACATGGCACTTTCTCTGAACAAAAGCTCGCCCACGTGGCCCGCCAAGTTCTTAACGGCCTCAACTACCTTCACTCCCACAAGATCATCCACCGTGATATCAAGCCCGCCAATCTGTTGGTCAACAGCAACATGGAAGTCAAAATCGCTGATTTTGGTGTCAGCAAGATTATGTGTCGGACCTTAGATGCTTGTAATTCCTACGTTGGTACTTGTGCTTACATGAGCCCCGAGAGATTCGACCCGGATGCCTACGGTGGCAATTACAACGGGTACGCGGGTGATATATGGAGCTTGGGGCTGACCCTGATGGAGCTTTATGTGGGCCACTTTCCGTTCTTGCCTCCGGGTCAGAGACCCGACTGGGCCACCCTAATGTGCGCCATATGTTTCGGAGAGCCACCAAGCTTGCCGGAGGGGGTGTCCAACGAGTTCAAGAGTTTCATGGAATGTTGCTTGCAGAAAGAGTCCGGCAAGAGGTGGACGGTGGCCCAGCTTTTGGCCCACCCGTTTGTGTCTGAACTCTGAAGATTCAAGATCCGCTCGGTGAAGATCCGAACTTTTCAATGCCAAATATCCGTGCGAGTGAATCCGATTGTAATTAGTAGTGGGGTCGCCGGGTTTGACATCAATTTTTGGACTGTACCACTGTAGGTTTCTGATCGAGTTTATCAATCTGTATATACTTGGCTGGATTCGGATTCTTTCTTTAATTAATTTCTTGAAGCTTAATTTTGAATCAAATTTCTTTTAATTAATTGGCCAGATTCGGAATCTTATCTCTTAATTAAACTTTAATTGAGAGTTAAGATAATCCAATTTCTCATATATGATTCCTATAATTCCTGGTCTTGAACAAAACTAACTTTTCAAACTGACTCAAGGTCAGTTAATTGACCTACACTTGAAATTGACGAGGGAAAAGACCACGAGGGTTATTAATTTTCTAAACAGAAATTAATTAATAGTATGATATATTTTGTATATCATAAATATCAATCACGGTGTGCGGTGAACATTTTTGTATTTCAGTCAATTTAGTAGAAATTGTACCTGTTGGCAAAAAAAAAAAAAAAGTAGAATTGTACGTAATTGATCAACCTAGATAGCCAACTAGTCTACCATACTAGCTAATTAATTTTTGATAGGAAAGTCAATAAACATATTTTTATGGAGGAATTAACAGAGTAGAATAAAAATCGGGTCAGTTCAATTTCAAATGCCAGTATAACAAAAACTAAGACTACTGGAGACCTGGACCTTAAACAATGGATCAATTGAGAGCTTGGCTAAACCGTGCAAGAAATATACCAAATCATGCTAGGAATTCAACCATCAATCCAACAACCAAGATTAAAATTAAATAAAGAAGAAAAGATGATTGGCTAATGCATGCCCAACGTGCTTAATTATATATTGCTTATTTTAATTAAAAAATCAAGCATTTATATCATAAACAGATGTTATTATCGAAAAATTCTTTTATAGGAACATATTTTAATGGGACATCTCTCAAAACAATGAGGTAAGCTCTAACACGAGACTCACCTCACCTTATCGTGGAAGATGAGAGATGCCTCATGGAATACATTGGCGATGTTATCTAATTCATGCATGAATATCTTACTATAATAAGTTAGCTGGTTGCTAGCTAGGAGCTAGGTAGCCTCCACAGTCTCCACTGCCAAGTTGCAATATTAATTATTAAATAAATGTAATGGCCCATTCTGCCATTCATGAGCCCCTAAGCAGATAGATGTGACATCACACATAAAGATTGTAAGGCAAGCACTCTTTTATTTAATTTTTTCTTTTTTGAAAATGATCCCGGCCGTCAATGATTTTTATTATCGTTTTCATTCATAATGGAAGATGATCTGGTGGTCCATGTATATATAAAGCGATATATCAATGGCTGCCTATCTCTGTCGATAACAATTCTGCTGCATACTATATGTTGTAAACTTGTAATAGTCTCAAAGTGGATGTTTCAGGACAGCTTCGGTCCTAAAATGCTGGATGATGAATCAGCAAATAACTTCATCAGAAATTCAGAATTAAAAAAAAAAAGGACAAATATGTCAAAATCAAGCTTGTCCATGCATGAACCACAACGCCCTTCGTCTCACGACATGCGTCACTTACCCAACTTGAGCCTTAGGGGCCATCAATCATGCATCATGTCCCCACCCACATACTTATATAGTTTAATTTATTAAATTTAAGCTTGTTTTATTAAAATATAATAATGAGAATTCAGTAGATATAAATCCAACGGATTGGATTCAAATCATTCAATATTTTCTAAATAATTTAAGAAAAATCATTTTTATATTGTTAAATGGGTTTGATATATCCATGATGTTAAATATTGAACGATTGTACGTTAAAACGATTGTTCATTATTTTCAAAGAACTCAATTCTAAAATAATTGTGATACCAAATAATAGATGATAATATAATACATGTCGTTGCACGTGCACGAGGACAAATTTATAATATTTCTAACTGGAATAATGAAGAGAAAATAATATATATACATAGAAATTCAACTGCGTGAACAATTTTTTTATTTGGAGGAGGGAATTCCAATTTGAGGAAAAAAATTTCATTAGGCCTACAGTAAGTTGGTAGACACTTTACTCCAAAAGCTTAAACCATTATTAATTGAGTTTTTTTTTTATAAGTCCAAGACAAAAAATAATATGATAGATCAAGTGAGTTTGATTTATCATTATGGGGGTGAAAAGTGGACTTATCAATCATTTATTTTTTTAATTATATGAACAAAGCTAAGCTAGTATGGTTAATATTTAATATTTATGATTTATGGTCAGCTTGTTGGATCTTGGGCCGGATGTGAACATACCCAACCCAATTGTAGTGGGCATAGTGAGTCTGACCCAATCAATTGTCCAGATGCTATTGTTCCATGTATATGGATTATGGACCGGACCTTTTTCCTTTTTAAACCTTGGAGACGAAACCCAACCCCATTACCAGTCTTAAAATTCACATGGTTCCACTTTTTGGTTCTTTGATTTGTAGATAATAAATAATTAAATAGGGGTTTAATTTATTTATTCACATCTAATCCATTGTTTATACGATTTTATCTTCACGCAGGTGGCATAAAGTTTCTAACAAAAATGGTCAAGTCTCAAGACCAAGTTTAGGGGGTGTACCTAATTTAGATTTTAAAGAATTTTAATAAATTTTAAAATTATAGAATTTATCAAAATTTAAAAAAATTAGTTAAAATTTTTATAAAATTTGTTATGTATATAAAATATATTCAAATTTATTAAAATTTATTAAAATTTTTTACTTAATTTAATAAAATTTATGACTTTTTAAAAATATTAAAATTTTATTAAAATTCATTAAAATTTAAGTTGTACATCTTAATTTTTTTGGATTTCATTAAAATTTGAGTTAAGATTTTAATGAAATGTAAGTATCTTCTGCTGCCAATCTACCTGTCACCATCCACACGCAAGTTCTCAAATTCAATCAATTAAAAATTCAAACTTTCCACCTTCGACTTCAATGTCAAATGCTAGATGACGCCGACGTTTCCTCTAATTCCACGTTCCCTTAGAGGCTTAGAGCCCACTTAAAATTTTAACTCGGATTCAATCTTGATCATCATCATCATTTTCTCTTCCTCTTCTTCTTCTTCTTCTTCTTGTCAAGACTCGCAGAAGAGTGAACGAAATTCTTCTTCCATGGCGTCTCTCAGTTTAACTCAGATCAGAGGCAAGAATCCAGTTGCTGAATTTTCCAGGACTCGCCCTCAGTTGGGTTTTGCTCGGTCTAGCAGAGTTGGGTTCAGGGTGTTTGCCTCTGAGACCAAGGCAGAGCCTGATCTTAGTGTTACTGTCAATGGGTTGCACATGCCCAACCCGTTTGTTATTGGGTCGGGTCCACCTGGTACTAACTATACGGTCATGAAGAGGGCCTTTGATGAAGGCTGGGGTGCCGTGATTGCAAAAACTGTAAGTCTTGCTCTCTTTATTCTTCTGTTTCGATCCTGAGTTTGAATGACAAATTGTCAGCTTAATTATTCATCTATTTGGTTACTGAGAAATTCTTCTGAAAAAACAAAAGAAAAAGAAAATCTAGAATGATATTTAGCAGAGAGATATTGGGTGCTCTAAAGAAGTGAAACATGAAACTTGTATCTGTTTGATATATTTGATTTTATGTAATTGATGCCATTCTACCTAAGAGGCTTAAATTAATTGATATAATGTTGTACAGAGATGCAATTAGCCTGTTAGCAGATCTATCAGGGCGTTAAAATCTTGAAATTTATTGATTTTGGCGGCTAATTTAGTCAAACTCATGTCACAGGCAAAGCCAATTTTCTGTTCAACCATGTGGAAGCTTATTGCAGGCCCCAATTTTCTATTCACATTGCAAGCTTTGCATTTAATCTTAACTTCTGTTTTGATAGGTGTCATTAGACGCAGCAAAAGTAAAAAATGTTACTCCTCGATATGCTCGACTACGGGTACAAAATGGCTCAGCCAAAGGGCAAATTATTGGGTGGGAGAACATAGAACTAATAAGCGATCGACCTCTTGAAACTATGTTGAAGGAATTCAAGCAATTAAAAGAAGAATATCCAGATAGGATTCTCATTGCTTCAATTATGGAGGAATATGAGAAAGCTGCCTGGGAGGAACTTATTGATCGTGTCGAGCAAACAGGAGTTGTAAGATATAGTAATTACCTAAGTTTCTAATATAAATTTCATTCCGTGGGCTTGGAGCATTTGTCATCTAACATCTCTGACATCTTTCTTTAGGATGCAATTGAAGTCAATTTCTCTTGCCCTCATGGTATGCCAGAGCGCAAGATGGGTGCTGCAGTTGGGCAGGACTGTGCACTTTTGGAAGAAGTCAGTGGATGGATTAATGCCAAAGCTACAGTTCCTGTTTGGGCAAAGATGACTCCTAACATTACTGATATCACACAGGTCAGCTTGCTTTGATCGATCTCCTTCTTTTGCATTACTTTAAGATGTGTTGACTCTTGTGTTCTTGTTGAGAACAATCAAAAGAAGTGAACAGATCTAAATGACACAAGATGTTCATCACTATCATGGACAGTAAGTTTTTTTACTGTAATCTTGCTCATATCAACGGTCCTTTTGTTTGTAGCCAGCTAGAGTGGCTCTGAGCCAAGGATGTGAGGGGGTGGCAGCTATTAATACAATCATGAGTGTAATGGGAATCAATCTGGATACCTTACGGCCTGAGCCTTGTGTGGAGGGGTATGCATGCCAAAAATAGTAATACATATTGTTTGGTTTGACTTGTCATTCATCTCAGGAGTACTTATATATATATATGCTTAAATTTTTTGTCAGATACTCAACTCCTGGGGGCTATTCTTCCAAGGCAGTTCATCCAATTGCACTTGCAAAAGTGATGAGTATTGCAAAAATGATGAAATCAGAATTTGGTGATAAGGATCTCTCACTTTCTGGTATTGGGGGTGTCGAGACAGGTGGCGATGCTGCTGAATTTATTCTTCTTGGAGCAAATACTGTTCAGGTAGGTTGGAAAACCAGCTCTTATAGTTTCTGTATATTAAAATGCTATAATTGCTATAAATACATGGAATGGCAGACTCTTTGGACATTAAAAGGGCACTATAGAATGGATGAAGGGCTCTCTCAATTTGACTTCATATTAAATTGTGTTACCTGCTATTGAAATGATATAATTGGCTTAGAAATGTTTTGATATTATGATTTTCTTCTTTTAGGGTTATTCTGGAATGTATTCTTTTTGTATTTCATAGCTATCATTGTTGGCTTGGAGATAACATTTGTGCTTTTCATATTTTTCTTTCCCTTATATTGATAATTTACCCTAGGATTTAGGAAGTACCTAATGACTTGTTCAATACACCTTATTTATCGTTGTGCACATATTACTTAAGCTACATGCCTGGTAAGTGGTAGACCAGTTCTAAACAGTTGAGAGTACAAGACTGGTGGCAGTGATTGGAAAGCTCTTCAGAAGTACAAAAACTTTTTTCGAACTCTCACAATAGTTATTGTTTCTTATCTCATAGGCTTAATATTAGATGTACTGTATAACACATAAAATTCAGGAATATACTCTTGATATTCTCTATAAACTAGCTGATGAAATATTATGTACGTTCTGCCAAGCTTCAAATTCTGTAATCTCTATATTGCACAGTAGTCTTTCAGCTTGAGACTCTCTTTTTGGGTGAAGTTATTTAATGATTTCATTTTATTTTTATCTTTTTTTCCGAAACTGGAGTTTTTATTTTTCTTTTTCAATGTAGTTTTAGTTTTGTTATACCGAGCAGATGGAATCATTGGGCTTTATTTGCAGGTCTGTACTGGGGTTATGATGCATGGATATGGAGTTGTGAAGAAACTTTGTTCTGAGCTGAAGGATTTTATGAAACTGCACAATTTCTCATCTATAGAGGATTTCAGAGGGTATGCACTTGTTTTAAGAATGAATATTAAATCTAAACAGAATTTTAAAATTCTGGTAAAAGATGAATTATACTCATATTTTCTTTCTCTTTTCAATGACTTTCAAGGGTTTCTTTGGAATATTTCACAACTCACACGGATTTAGTACGAAGGCAGCAAGAAGCAATAAAACAAAGGAAAGCAGTAAAAAATGGCTTACAATCTGACAAAGATTGGACGGGCGATGGCTTCGTCCAGGAAACTGAAAGCATGGTTTCTAATTGAAAACTATACAACCATGCATATATTCAAAGCCTTCACTCTTGTGTGCATGACTGAAAATAAATGGGATGTTCATCTCTTTTCTGGTTAATTTAGAGTTTGGCCCAATTTTTTTTTTTATTTTTTTTTTAATTTGAGAAATGAGCTGCACTGTATGAACATCTCATCAGTTGATGATGTAATAACTTCCTCATATACTTTCCAATCAATCTAATTAAATCTAATCCTGTATGAAGAAGAATGTCACTTTATTTGTTCCATTATTTTGCTGCCAATATATACGAGAGATCTAAGATGCTCTCTGCCGAGTCTGGTTGTGCCATTTTTTGGTAAAATGCTGTGAAATAGATAGATTTTATGTTGTCATATCAAAAAGCTAGTGTGGTTCTATTTGTTATTTTTTTCTTTTCCTGGAAATATCGGATTCCATCAATTATCAAGATTGAGAAAAACAGGTTGCAGCCTTGCAGGGCTTTCAATAAAGACTTGGTTGGTGCTTTTAAAAGAAAGCATCGAAGAGTATATAACGAACATGACAGCTAGCAGATCTGAGCTAGGCGCGCACAATGACGTTTTAATTTGGATAGTCATAATTAATAAATTAGGAGCAAACTTACATGTTTAAAAGTCCATTAAATTAATTCATGTTGTGCATCATTGGTGGCAAAAACCATAAGTATCTGCAAATTAATTTCATCTTCCTTGAAAGCATTTAAACTCTGCATCCTTCATCCCGTGGCCCTTCTGTCACACGCCATCTCTAGCTAGCTAGCTTTCACCACCTATGTTGTAGGGGATATAATTATTGTGAAATACATTTTTCACATTAATTGAAGCTTGTTGAGACTCTGGTACTTTAAAAGCATATATAGAAATGAAACATGTTCATGGATGAGTGTTTTAAAATTTCGAATGATAAAGTTTTGAGTGGGTGAAAAGACTGACCAGTGGGAGGTTGATCAGGTAGATGGGACCTTGACCTTGTTAGCTCCTGGAGTTGCAACTGCATGTTATTTATGAAAGCCATGGACTTTTCCTGAGGCTCCTCCATTGCTTCTTTCAGCTTCCCAAGTGCCAAGCAATATGCTTCCTGCACATACAAACACATGCATGATATCTGAAACAATAATGATGATTGATCAGAGATAAAGATGTTGGGTTAGAAACGAATTAATGTGAACAATATATAGACCAGAATGGGGATCGATTATAATTACCATGAAGCGATCGAGGTCTGATTGTCCAAGCACGCCTAAACCGGGTTTAGAGTCAAGCATCTGCTTCATATCTCTGTTTTCATTTTCCTCTAGGTCACCAGTGCCACCAACCTACAGAAAAAATTTGAAGAAGGAGGAGGAGGAGGATATAAATAATCAATAAAAAATAAAATTCCTTATATATGCAGGAGGATATGCAGCCTTATTTTATATGTAGATCACATATATATACATATACAGATTGATGTATGCCAACTAGTTAGGTAAATATAAATTAAGCAAATTCATTAATTGTAGCAACCAGAAAAAAGCTAATTATATAAATGGCATGGGGTTCCAGACAGAAACCGGCCTTGTATGCATTTAATATTAATGATGATGTCTTAGCTAGCTTAGCTAGAAGATTATCATGATGATCATGATCTTGCGCATATACCATATACTATACCCTAACCTTTGCTGCATGCAATATGTCAATTAATATATATATATATATAGGTATGTATAAAACGCAGACAGAGGAGAGAGAGAGATGTAGATAGAGATCGAGAGACCTTCAAACATTCCATGTGAGTTTGAAGCAACAGCCCATATAAAGGATGACTAGAGATTCTCCTTTTGATCAGGATCTCATCATCAATTTCTTCATAAATTGCTTCATGGTTTTCTTTCTCCTTACTAGGAGAATTGATCATGCAACCCTCCATATATATTATCTTCAATTCCAACAGATGGACTAGCTACCTAGCTACCTAAATTAAAGCAAGTACTTGTGCTAAATAAATAAGCAACGTGCATATATCACTACTTTTATACCATTTTTGCTCACATATGACATATATATAAAAGCTCTTACCAGTACTACTATACTTATTAGCTAGGTGTATACCACATGGGATGGAATAGTACTGATGCTCCCATTTTTGGAGTTCACCAATGGAATGACTACTCATGCCTGCATGCTCTGCATATATTTGAATGAATGAATGGTACCATCTGCGGTAGTCAGAACACTAATATAAGTGAATGGGGAAGTGGGTTACTGGGTTTGGCCGTTTCGCTGTCTCCCTCTCTCTTTTTTGCCTTTTTACATGCAAGAAAGCAACATATCAAAGGGGTTTCTCGAGCAATGGGGACCTGCACCACCTGCTTGTTAATTATATATTTATTAATAGACTTAGCACGTACTGTACAATGCCTCCTGATCCTATTCACTCAGTTACAATTAATTGTATCTCAGTTTGCTAGCTGTGTCGATCTCTATCTTTCCTCTTTTACTAGTCAATCACTCAAATCCCTCACTTTTTTAAGCAATACATCCAAATTCCTAACTGTTCACGCAAGGACTAGTTTCTTTTATCAATGTTTGGTCACATTATAAATTTGAGGAAGAGAATGTTTCCACTACTGTTGATGCCACTCATACGAAAATGACTATTCAGTGTGTAATATATCCTATCATAGATTCATAGATTATGTATGTACGTACGCAGACATATCTTGACCCACCAAACTCCAAACTCCAATGCTTTTATTTCCAGGACCATATATAATATAATATTATTCTAAAAGGGAGGAGGTCGGTCGAGGCAGTATGCTGGGCCTGGGCGCAGCTGACAGATGAGCCCAATAGTATATACTGATATGGCCTGTTAATGGCTTAAAGCCCAACACTGCCGCAAACCAAACCCACATGTGAGCATGTGACCAGTTAGTGCACCATAGCGCGATATAGGTTCTGGGTCTCTGCCACAATTCATAAGCCCATGTTTGTTGAGTTCCAAGTCGTTTCAAACCTCAAAGTTCCCAGACGTCCACATTCTTATAATCAAGTTGGAGAAAAAAAAAATTTTAGGAAGATCATATTATGTATATATCTCTAATAAAGGTAAGACTCTTGTAAATACAAGTAGGTCTCAATGTCTCATCTTGTGGTATCAAAAAATAAAAAAATTATTAGGTGTAACCAATTCAACGTGTAAGGATATTATTAGATAGTATATTTATATTAGTAAAATATAATATTAATAACATCCACTCATATTATGACACGTTAAATTTGTTATATCATTTAACGATGTATTGGTTATACAAAACATTTCTCCAAAAGATGATTTTTTTAGCATTATTTTGGAGAAAAACTTTCCAAAAAAAGGAATTGATAATATGAATTGTGGAATCACCAACAAAGAGGGAAGGGGATTTGGGATATTGAGTTTTGATATCCCCTGCCTATCGTCTATGTTGGTGCAAGCACAAATATTCATGATCTTAATTATGGAATAATGTGAGTGATTTCGTTTATGATATTAATATTAAACGCTAGTACTAATTATTACTATATGTTAATACGTTGATGATCATATCGATCACATGGAAATCGAATTAATTGAGATGCTTTTCAGAACAAAAAAAAAAGAAAAAAATTGAGATACTTTTACCGGCCATATATGTAGGGCATGTGCCTGTGGTCTCTGCCGGCGGGCCATATGCATGTATAGGGTATGTAAATGGTAATCTTGTCAGTGGCCAAAAAAGAAATGGTAATCTTGTCTGCAACAGTAACAGTCTCGTCGAACAGATAATGCCAAAATTAAACCAACAAAGACATGTGGGTTTGTACGGATAATGTTTGGAAGCTTTGTTGCAGCGAGTGAGTCTTCGGTGCGGCTTGCCCGTTGGGGCATCTGGTTGGGATTCCACCTCATGTGAGAGATGTCCCAATGGGGCAAGCCTCATACAAGGTTTATCCTTGTTGCAGCATGTATACTGATAAGACATTCATAATTGACTTTTTTTTTATTGATGAACATATATAAATATATTTGAGAAATAAATCTAAATTAATAGATTGAAATTTTGCTTTATTAATAGATATGTTCTATACAAAGAATACAATTTCGGGTTTCGAAAAAATTTTGATGAAAATTTTAATGAAATTTTTTAAATTTTGACAGAAATTAGACGAAAATGACGGAAATTACTATCAAAATATGAAAATTTTAAATAAAATTTTACCATATGTTTATTTAACATATTATCTACTAAATTGATAAAAAAGCTTTGAAAAAATCAAATTATATAATAGGTTTCATGTGATATAAGGTGAATATAATGCGCGCTGAAGCAAATACTGTTAAATAAAATTAGTATAATGAATAAATAAAATTAGTATATTCTTTACAGTGTATACTTTAATTATACACTAAAATCCAAACCCTAATACTCTATATATTCTATATACCCTAATACTCTTTATACTCTTTATACTCTATAATCTATACATTAAACCCTATATACTCTATATTCTTTAAGATATTAGGTTTTAAGCCCTTTAGGATACTTTTAATTATTTTTTATATAGAAATGTATTAAAGTTTAAGGTTTAAAATAACTAAACGAAATCTCAAACTTTTTTTTTTCTTTCTAATTGCCCAAAGGCTCCAAACCTCCCCCCTCCTTTTTTTCCTCGTGCCTCTCTCTTCAGTCTTTTATTTTTTAATCTTTCTTTCTTTTTTTCCCATGCCTCTCACCTAGCCAAGCTTTGTCTTCACTAAGTGTAACAACCCAAATTTTGGATTATGGTAATTTTGTTACTTAAAATTTTCAAATTTGTTTAAAGGAATTAGAAATGTCTTTAAATTTATTTTAATTAACTTAGACCTTTGGTTGTGGTTATAGAACTTAGTTGTGTGGAAATGAATTTTAGAAAATGAAAAATTCACGAATTTGGCGATTATTATTTTTTTCAGAATTAAATTATAAGAGTAGAATTTTTCATAATTTTTTTGAAAGAAATTTGACTATTTTGAAGTTATAGGAAATTAGTACTCATCAATACGAGTCCATAGAATTTTTCGGTGAATTATTTCGAGTCTCGAGCTATTTTTGGTGAATTTCTGAAGTTGGAGAAAATAGAAAATTTCGATAATTTCGATAAGAATTTTCGGCGAAATCTTCCCGAAAAATTATGAAACATGTGTTTCAATTTCGGCACCCTAAAAAAACGAAATTTTCAACGAAATTTAAGACTTTGGTTTTATAATATTCAAATATCCAATATTTTTTTGTCAGTTCTCTCAGTAAGAGAGGTAAGGTTCAGTTACAAGTCTTTATAAGAAGGCTTAAAAGCACCTAGCGTTCGAATGTACGTAATTCACAACATAGAGTTGATATTTAATTAAGAATTATTAGATATTCCATATTCGACTAATTAATTAATTAAATCATGACTCGAATAATGATTCTATATTTTAAAATATAAGACTATAACTTAAAATGTTGAACCCTCTTATAATAAAAATAAAAAGACCAATCAACTAAGAGGATTTATATATATATATATAATTTTTCTCTAATGCTTATTTATGAAGATATAAGTTATGAGTGCACGCTAGCTAGAAAATTATTGTATATATATATATATATATATTAAATGATTATAGACTTTGCATATATATTGCCATTTGCCATGTATGCATGTGAAGATGGATGGATGTGGCAGCTTTCATTTCATAGGCCGTAGTAGTCTACTAGTCTTAGGAGTTTGGAACCCAGTATTCACGGGGGAGGGGGAGGGGGAGTGCATGTTAATTAAGCATACTTGACGACTTCACGTGATGGACCATGTGCTAACTCATCAACCTAAAGGTTAATTTGTTTTTTTTGGTCAACATCAACCTAAAGGTTGAACTTGACTAGTGGGTCATTGCTCCCACAGTCTCACCCTTTACTCATCTCTATTAATTCGAAACCACGTATTTTTTGCCTTTCAATAATTGTTATTTTCGAGGTTGACATGCATGGTCTCCAATATGGCTTAATTCTAAATTTCAGAAATTCGAACAGTAGTGCTCCATGCATGTAATGGCCACTCGATCACATCGATCTGCTTGCACATATATATATATATAATAGTTGATAGTTCCATGCATGTAAGGAATCCAATAGCTACAAACGTATGACTCATGTCTTGTATTAATTGATCCATTATTCCATATATATATTCCAACTACCTTCATATCTATATATATGCACGCTGGCTCATCGCCCTCCTCTAATAATTAATTACAATAGTTAGCTAGCTATATATCTATATACTATAGCAATACTCCATAGTCCATATATATATATATGGGGGCCGGGAACCTTGGCAAATATCTGCATGTGGCATGCTTTGAGTTTGAGCTTCAAGATGTATATATATATGCTCTCCTAATTAATTAATTAGTAGGTAAACTAGCTATCTAGTAATTAATTAAGCTTGTGAAGAGGTCTTTCCAAGTATTATATATATATCCATGCATGCATGTCTAATCTTTTCCATTAATTAATATATATTTAGCTAGTTAGCTAGGCATGTAGCCACCAAAAACAGAAAGATGTAGGAGAACAGGAGTTTCCTATTTGTGGCCTGTTCTTCGTTCTAACCGATCAGTAATTCAGTACAACTGCAACTGCTTGAGATGCAGACTGAAGTTGATTGATTTGAATTCATGACCATATTATATATATGCAATATTCTCAAATATAACTTCTGGCTTTGGTTATGGCTACGTGCACTACTTACTCTCCATTTGCCGGCCCATATGTCACGCATTTTATTCGATCGACACATAACATAACATATCATGAATTCGAATCACACACACACACACACACATATATATATATAAGAGAAAGCTCTTGCTAGCCAAAAGATCATCATTAGTGGAGAAATTAACATATTGCCCACAATTAATATTACACTTGAAATTTCAATTTGGATCTGGATTGGCAGTTGCAGTTAATGTCGACTTTGGGTCTCAACAAGCGCATTCCCCTGCTAATTGCATTTATGCTCATGCTATTCTTCATCATCTCAGTCCTCGTAGCTGATGGTAAACCTATTTAATTATTTAATTATACTACTTTATAAAACTTCCTAGCTAATACCCATTATTTAAAATTAATATTCTTTTTTCTTCTTCTTGTCACACGTACGTACAGCACGAGTTATCAAGGTCGACAACAAAGGTGCAAGTCTTGTTCAAGATGAAGTGGACAGTACCATCAATAGAAACTCATTCAAAACAAAACAAGATCACAATATGAGTGGAGAAGACTTGGACGACTCAGTACCGGTCATGGATTACACCCCAGCTAGAAAGAAGACCCCAATTCATAACTAGCTAGCTAATACATATGCATGCATTTCAATTCTGTGCTCAATCCATCATTACGGGAGCTGCATTTAAAAAAGTAATCATATATATATATATATAATATATGCTCAAGTACTATTGTATGTGTCGTCCTATATATATATGTTGCCTGCATGTATATTAATCCTAATGCAAAATATATATAATTTCTTGTTATATATCTTTTAGGGTTATCTGCTGCTTGTGACCCGAATGAGTCTTATTAGTACCAATGCACCTCATGTGGCCGGAAATAAAGTTCAGAAAAAGAAAAAAAAAATTGCAATATCTGACTCTTTTTTTGCCAGGATTGCAATATATGACTTATAACAGAAAAATATAACTGTTAGTGGTGCATGATGTGGATCCTTAAATTAGCTAGTTCGCAGGTTAATTTTTTATTTCCAAAATAAATCTTTGCTGTCAATTTTTTTTCTTACGAAAATAGGCTCGTTTTTGTTCTTTTTAAGTTAATCGATCGATTGAATAATATCCAGTCGCTTAAGGTTTAAAGATCCCAATTTTTTGTTGTTGGAACTATATAAATGTATTTGCACGCACTATTTTTATTCCTATCTAAAATTGATTCTCGGCCCTTCATGAAGGCTAGATAACTCATTAATTAGGTACAATTAGTACGACTCATCACTCGGAGCCATATATATATGATTGCCCACTATTGGAATATTTGAACTTGATCTTAATAGACATCCTTTTATATATATGTAAGGTGTACATATATGGATATATAGCTTGAAGCTTTTTCATATCATTGCCCCATAATTAAGCCTTGCAAAACCCTTATAGCATCGAGCCTCTTGAGATTAAAACCCCATACTTGGAGATTTCATTGACCATGATCCTATCGGTTATAGTGGATTTAGATAGTTAAGTTAAGAACAATATTAATGTATGATATATTTGCAGTGCACTCACATGCACTCGATCATTCATTGCCCGGCCAACACTGGTAATTAAACTATATTTTGTGGGCATCATCTTGCTCCATTTGATGGATTGAAAAGTTTGTAATTAGACTTTGGAGTAATAATTCCTCTTTAAAAGTGTTGTACTTTCTATCCCACTCCCAAAACTTTGTTTACCGTCTCTCGTATGGTCGTATCTTATATATATACATATATATTCGATATTGTATAAAGCTAGTCTGAATTTTTCAGTACTACATATATTGAGTGGTTGTCAGTCCATCAGTTTAGAGCTAGCTTCGAAAAAGCACCGTGGATGCCATCTATTTATATATAACTTTATTAGAATATATAATACAGCTACTCCAAAAATTTGAATATTCTTACAATTAACTATATATATAGTAATAGTATGCTTGTATAGTAATCCTATAATCCCGATCGAGCTTCTTTCCCCCCCATTTCTCAGACCAAAAAATGGAAACATGCTACCAACAAGGATATATAGTTAGATTTTAATTCACACTATATTTCTTGTTAACTTGTTAAATTGATTTCCAACTACAAGTTAATCTACTAACTAGTAGTGTTTTCTTAAATCTCTTCTCCTTTTCTTTCCCCTCTTTTTGTACAAACGACCTTAATTAATTTGCTCCCCTACACGACATATTGTGCAGGGGAACAGGCCTCTGTGATTCAAAGCATCACAGTTTATATGCTACAGACCATACCAACTTCAACAAGAGCAGCATGAGGAATGTTTAGTGCAACTGGAGGCTCTCTGCAATTTTTATCACAAAACACATAGGTCATGATCAGAAGGCGCTTCAGTACGTTTGAGCCATCACGCACTGCCAAATGCACCTGACCCAGGAAGTATGCAGTGCCACTCTCCCTAGCATCAATTAGTTCTTGTAGCTCCTCCCTAACATATACTCGCATTTTAGGACTATTCGGAGGCAACATGAACCGCACCTTTTTTCTCTTCACTGGAGTAGAAGTACTACAACTCTCAAATGCATCAGTTCCCAGTGGAACGAACCGAGTTTCATTGTTCCCTAAGCTCATAGACTCCTCAAATGCGTTGGTGTCATTTAGAGGAATCAAAGCACTCCCAGTTCCATCTGCTGGTGGCTTTCCAACAACCATCATTCTTCCTTCTGATGAAGTCAGGGATTCAGAATCATTTTCTTCCATGGAAATGAATTCTCCAATTGAACTGATAATCTCTTCTTCGAAATTATCCGTGTCCCTAATGTGATCACAGTATCCATATCTCACGACACAACGATAAATCTTAAGATCTTTTGGCCCGACCCTGCCAATGAGATACCTCCGGCTTGCAGGAACATAAGGCACTGGCAGAGACTTGAAAGACACGAATATCACAACTTGATGAAATGCAGGAAGATTTGTAATGAAGTGTGAGAAGAAAGCTGGAATTCCTGACACTATATCAGTGTAAATGAAACCAATTCCAGGTACCCTGGTAACTCCTAGGGCCGGGCTAATATCTGTAAGCCATTCTGCAGACACCTTGTTTTGTAAATCAAATTCGAGCTTCTTCATGGTTCCGTAATGCCATGAAAGCATGATACTGAAGGACAATGCCAAAAGGACAACCAAATACCAAGCTCCCTTATGGAAATTCAACATACAAGCTAACACGTACATCGCCTCAATAAAGCCAAAGAATATTAGAGAACAGACAGATTCAAACAAATTCTTCTCCCAGTACAGAGCAATTACCAGTGACATGAGACAAGTTGTTACAAGCATTCCAGAAATTACGGCCAAACCTGTGGAGGATTTAACTAATATCCATCAGATAACCATGACACAATTATACAAAAATAGTAAGGATACCAGTAACTGTCATCAAGTTTGTATAATAACAACTTTTTTCTAAATTTTTCATCAATAATTTGCAAATCAATGGCAGATTTCTCAAATGTTGCATGTGAAAAAAGTAAAAGCAAACTTCAGGTAAGATTGCAAGTGTCAATTGGTTCAGTTGTTAAAGTTGTCATACGATTACGGGAGGCCTGATCAATCTTGCCTTCATTGGGGTTTTGGGATTTATGAGACAGGAGAGGGCTACATGGACCAAGTAGGACCATAGAGTTGTCAATCTCTCTTTTTTGGGGAAATTTCATTTACATCAGTCATTCAAAATTCCAGGTACTGTTCCAGAATCTATATTTAGCCATTCACATTCTCCACAGTAATCTGCTTCTTATTCGAACAATCTCAATGACTACTTCATGAAATTGTTTTATGTCAAAGTTGCAATAATTTAAATCATAAATTTTCTAGTGAGGAGTGCAGAGAATGAAATATGGCAGGGTTGCTATACTAGTGCGCTAGTACTATAGAAGGTAGATTGTTGGAATAAATACCTGTAGCACTACCAATTCTCACAATATCATGGAAACCAATTGTAACAGTAAGGCTTAGAATCATCAATAGCCAGTTGATATCTGGAATGTAAACCTGCCCATGTATCTTATCTGATGTATGAATAACTTTAACTCTGGGGAAACAACCGAGTGCCAGGCACTGATTTATGATGGAGAAACTGGCCGTTATGGTTGCTTGGCTTCCTACCACTGAAGCAAGTAGGGATAATGCTATGAACCAGTGGCGAATTGATTCTGGACTTTCCGTGCATTCCATATGTTAGATATAGAAATATGCAGATGAAGCAACCACTGAAGCAAATATAAGCAAGTGTACAACTTACTGGGTATGGATTCACTGAGATGATTGAAATCTTCAGCATGCAAGTTTTTGGAGATATATGCAGCTTGACCGGCATAGCATAAAACCAGGACTGGATAGATCAAGCATACAAATGTAATCTGCAGCAGGGCACCATCCATGAGTTCATTTTAACTTTAAAGTACATTTGATATAAGATTGACAGAATATGAGATATATTATAAACCTTGATTGATTTCTTTTTAAAATGACCTAGATCTGCAAACATTGCCTCTGACCCTGCAAAGGGACAGAATGTCATGATCTAATGAATATATCTGGTTCCAAAAGATTGTGAAATGAAGCTCATAAGATCATAGCTCAAGCACAGTAGAAAAAACCTGCTACACATAAAGCGATGCTGCCTAATGACCTCCAACTGTTGATGTGAATATTCCTAACAAATCTGTACATGTATATGGGGGAGATTGCATTGATAATTTGTTGGTTCCAGTGGAAAATATTATGTATACCCACTCCACCAATAAATATCAGCCAAATAACGACAATTGGAGCAAACATAAACCCAATTTTATGAGTCCCATAGTGCTGCAGCGTGAAGAGGCACACCAATATAGCAGA
The DNA here is from genome assembly GCF_963921425.1 of Dryas octopetala. NCBI lineage: Eukaryota > Viridiplantae > Streptophyta > Magnoliopsida > Rosales > Rosaceae > Dryas > Dryas octopetala. The sequence goes on along the minus strand of NC_141374.1, from coordinate 19,172,870 downwards.
TGCAATGGGAACCGATACATCTGAAACAAATAAGATTACAAGGGAATAAGCTGATAAGTAATTGAGATATATAAATCATAACAATTCCTAGAAACATATCAAAGAACTGACAGCATTAGCACACTAGTTTGCAAGGCTTGTGCAACTTTTTATGCTGGCTTTGCAAAGTTGGATGCATGTCAAATTACTGAAAGAATAAAAGCACTCCAATCTTCATATGGAATTGATAGGCTCAGTATATGTTGTTTACATCTGTATATATATGTTAATTGTCCATGTGTAATGTCAATTTTTTCTTTTAGTTTTTCTTGTATATTCCTTGCTTTCCATTTTACTGGACATGTCCAAGAATGCCCCTAGAAAAATTATGTTGAGTTATCATGCCCAAAGTGCTGAACCTTACTGAGATCAGTGAATAGGAAACAACACGAGCAAGAAGGTGGAACAAATCCAATTGAAGTACCTACTTGATGACCGAATACTCACATTTCTTAAAAGCTTTTGATATGGACTCCTGTTTACTTAGTGAAGATGAAACTGGTAAGAACCACAAGATGCAATTTCAGTGACAGGGTAGTAATTGACTATATAGCTAATTCTCAAATTGAATTTACGGCAAACTCTTACATATGTGTGACATATCCGACAATGATCTTTGAACACCTGATGAAGCTGAATAGACTGGGCAAGGAAGAAAGAAAAGAAAACAAATCATTCAACCTGAATGGCATTAATCATATCAGACAATTTTAATGCAGAAAGTAAATCGTATTATAACTGCCAATAAAATTCAAAGTTTTTTATGAGGATTGCCAAACCAGAAAGAGCTGGGGTAAGCACCCCAACACCAATTGTCATGCAGGAACCGAACAGAGCCAGTAACAACATTAAGTAGTGGCTACTCTTATGTTTTTCAATGGCTCTTCTAGCCCTTGATTCCACCTTTATCTTGAAAGGATTTCCCCTCTCATAATGCATAACCTCATTAGCACTTGTGTCATTTGGAAGCAGACCCACTTTGGAATGTCTACACAAGAGTGAGTACAAAGCAAAAGTACCACCTACAAGTTGGTAAAGTAAAAAATTGATTCAATGCACAATCCTATAAAATAGTTCTTGGAGTTAGAAGGATACTTGACCATTACCTTCTCCATTATCATCAGCTCTTAATACTATAAAGGCATACTTCAGTAAAGAAATGATGCTTATAGTCCAGAAAATAAAGGAGAAAAGTTCATAAACAGTATCCTCTGATCTGATGTCTTCTGCACGAATTGTCCCAAAGACATATAAAGGAGCAGTACTCAGTTGACCATATATTACTCCAAGGCTCTGAAATGACAAAAGAAGCGTATGCTTCCATGTCTCCTGCATATTATCAAAGTCAAAAATTGATGACAACAGCTTTATTTTTCATATTGAGTATGCACTCTCACAGAATCACATTAATTTTCAGTTTTTCACCTAGGGGTGGTGTCATAGGGAGACCCAATTGATTAACTAAAACAAGCTTTTTCTAACTTATGACTCCACCCTAGCTAGGTGTATATGCCAGATATCTAACCCCAATTTGAAAACAAAATGCAGAGGAAAATATACTAAAGCAGTAGAGTATCATGGAAAGTTTAGATCTTGGCTTTTCTTTTCTTGCTAATGGATCATAAATTACTAGCTACAGAAATATCAGAGCATTGCAATTCAACCACCGAAAAAGGAGCGAGAGAGAGAGATGAATGCTTTTACAAGTTGATATATCCATTCAGTACTAAAGCAGGCAATTTTTTATGAATTATGTAGTTAAAAAAGAAGGAAGAAAGCTACCTTGAACTGGTTAGAGAAGGTAGAAGCACTCAGCTGAGGATCCATGTATGTCTGAAATGAGTAGACAGATTGACAAAAAAAGTTGAACTGGATACCAAATGTGTATATAGTAGATTTATATAAGAAAAGACAGAGAGCTGGGAACACCAAGCGACTTGGACAATGCCTTACACGCGGAGTTAACAACGTGAAGGATTACATTTACAGTACGCACACAGAAAGAGAAGGAGAAATCTCACATAGTTTTAAGGTGATACGAGATACTTAGTGTACCAATAAATACAGACGTTTTCTGTTTCTCTTTTTGTTTTTCTTTTTTGAGGGAGATAATTAATTATTTATTTATATGGGTAGTAGGGAGGGAATGCCGGACTGACAGCGACACCTATGGTTTTGAACAAGAAATTTGTTAAACTATTAAAAATAATTTCATTGCTATTATTATTATATAAACGATAGAAAGGCAAATCACATTCACATGCCTTTCCGTATGGAGTTGGGTTGAAGTAGGAACCTCCCACATGTTGTGTGTTTAATGATTTGCCACTTATCTTATTCTTATGAAGAATCTGTGATCCTGGTGTGGTGGACTTGTACTTTGTCCAACTTTAGGTGATTCACCACCTTCTCTTCTGACTCTCTCTGCTTCATCAATCATCACACTAAAATCAAACTAGTCAAAATAAATTAATAATGAAAAGAAAAACATGCCAAGTATACTCCTTGTTTGGTACGAAGGATCAACTACGAGCAACCCACTAAACTGGAATGGATTCTACAATTGATATCCGTGGAAGAAATAATAATTCCATGCAAAGATACACCAAATCCACTTACCACCTCACAGTTCACAATAACACCTGTATTCCAACACCTATCATCCATAAAAGAAAGAGCGAAAACCAGATATGTGATTGTAGCTTTTATAACCAGATACAAAGACGGATTCTATTTGAACCAAAACAAGAAGTTGCTCAAATAAGATGGATAAAAGAATACTTTCATTTCAAAACATTTTGAAGGAGCTAAGTAGCTAACTCAACAATTCTTTAGATTCAACAAGATTTCCCCCGAAAACAAAACAAAAACAAAAAGGCAGGGCATTTACTACAAATGGACCGCTCAGTTGGCGGTCCTAAAATTATCAAATTGATCTGTTGCTTCATTCTATCTTTATTCATAAGCCTTCTCCCAGTCATCAACCACTTCAGACGTATCCGCAATATTTCCTCCCTGCTGCCCTGCTGAAGTCGAGCCACTTGCTTTCGAGTCCAACACTGGATTTACACGACCCAGAGGCTGTTTTCCAGAGTCCTCAATTCTGGGAGATGAAGATGAGCCCAAAGCCATTTCACTGTCTAGTACACTCCATCGATTCAATGAAGCAGCAAGTGGAGCTTCTTTGTTCCACACAGATGCCTGCACATCTACAGAACCAGTAACCCACTCTTCATCACCCCATGAATCTTCCCTCCAACCAGGCTCCTGAATAACAGCTTTCTTCCAAGGATTACCCTTCAGTGCTGTAGACGCTCCCCCTTCCTTAGCTGTCCCCAATCCACCCCAAGCATTAGAACCCGATGATCCCACAGATGCACTGCCATTTGAGATAACAACAATAGCCCCATGATATAGCGTACCATTATCCAACCTCCTCATTGCAGTTGCTGCTCTAGCAGGATCATTGAATACAGCTAATGCATTCTTATCATTCAACCAGACTAGCTCACACTCCCCACCAAACCTCAACACCAGTGCACTTATATCTGCATCTCTAGGGAGATCTGGGAAAGAAACTACAAGCCTAGGATCAATGTCTACTAAGGGATCAAAAGCAGGAGGATGGGGTGCGTTCACCGTAGTGGTACCCTTAACCCCAATCACCCGAGCCGGCGCCTTCGATTTGGGTGTAACATGGACCACAATAAAACGCTTGGGCTCCCAACCAGCTGCTTGAACAGAAAGCTTCCACCTTTCAGCAATCACCCTAACTACATCTCTCTTGTCCTTCAGCATTGGACAGAAAACATGGACCCTGAGGCCACTTGTAGCACCTCTACTCTTGCCAAGCACCAAGTACTTGCATCTCTCCTCCACAGATAATACCCATTTTGGATCACGTCTCAAAAGGTCCGAAAGTAACTCAGAAACAACAGAATTCTCACCAAAATGGAGTGAATCCAAGTTTGGGGGAGTTATATCAAAAGCATCTGCAAGAACCCGTTTTCGCTCCAACTTAGCACACTCATCATCACACATAAGCTTCCTCTGTCCAAGTGGGATCTTCTTGCCGGTTGCTTCAACTGGTTGAAGTGGTACTGGCAACCTTTGGATAATGGAAGCTTCATACACAGTATCAGCATTGAAACTAGCATTGCTGCCACCAGAGTCGCAAGGAACAGTTACTGCTATCCGGCCACAAGAACAACTGATTGTGACAGAGAAATCACATCGTGTATCAGGACAAGGAGCATAAGGGTGACAGAGTGCAGTACATGTATGCCTGCAATCTCTCCTAGGAGCACCACATGTCTGTCCACAAGAAGTCTTTGAGCCTGATTCCACTGACGAGGAAGTATCACAGGGTGATGGGTGACAAGTTCTGCCACAAGCATGCAGACCACACTGCCTTGTCTTCCCACAAAGCTTGTTACATTTGATGTCCTTTGACCCACAAGGAATGTTCCTGAGGACCACATGTCCACCAATGCACTCCTTTGCCACAGGCACCGAACAAGGTGGACAGTCCCCAAAGTGGCAACTGTGAGAAGATGAATGCCCACAAGACTGAGGTACAGAACATGGGAGCTGACATGATGGAGGTGGTGTACCGCAAGGCAATGGAGGAGGGATTGAAGTTCTCCCACATGCGCATGTCAAGTCAGTGAAGATTGTATCAAGGCAGGGAGGGCAGTGACCACTGTGACATAGTGATTCACAAGAATGCTGCCCGCACCTTAATTTCTTCCCACAGGGCATAGAGCAAAAGTGAGGATCCCAATCCCCTGAGAGAAGATTATTCAAATTAGAAAGAGGACAGCACCTCTCACTACACCGGTGTCTTCCACAGTTCTTCTTCCGCCCACAAGGCTTGTCGCAAGTAAATTTCTCATTCTCCATTGTTGTTTTATAGCATTCCACAGTCCGAGAAGTTGATCCACAACGGCATTTTTGGGTGACTTTAACCAAACAAGGTGGGCAATCCCCAGTATGGCACACCTTTTGACACTGGTGCACCTCGCAAGGGAGGGACTTACCACATGTTTGTGAACAGGTAGGAATTGGATCTAAACAACTCTGTCGATCCTCTTGCAAGCTTGTTTTCCCACAGTGGCATGTTTTAATCTTTGTCGGCATTAAATTGCACTCTCCACAGGGGCCTGGATGGCAAATTTCACTGCAGAAATGATTACCGCAGCTAAGTTTTTTTCCACAAGTGGAACTGCACGAGAAAACACCATCTTCTGCTTTCACCTCTCCCTTCACAATCATGTCTCCACAAAGAACAACCTCCACCTTTTTCATGCAAAAGCAGGAAGCATTGACAAGAACCTGACAAGGATCACAAGGACCCACATGGCAAATCCGCTCACAGCGATGACGCCAACAATCAAGAAGCTTATTACAATGCTGACCACAAGTAAGAACAGACGTCCGATCTGAGCATCTTGTCGTAATTATTTTCTTTCCACAAGGGCATAAACGTGGAGGGGCAAATGCTTTGCAAGGAGGGCATGGACCTGGGTGGCACTGCAAAACACACATATGCGGGCAAAGATCATCCTTACTCACACCCTTACCAGGGACCTCCCTCTCAAGTGGCTTCCCACAAGATTCGCCACAAGAATGTGGTGTCAAATACAAATCTGAAGGTGGGTCTGTCCTCTTACCACAAAAGCAAACATACCGAATTTCCTTTGACGATGTGAGCTGTACAGATTGACATCCAGGACACCTCCAATTGAATCCTTGATTCTTCCCTGCAGACATATCAATAGAAGTGGGAGCTCGGGCCCATTTCTTGATGCAATTGAGATGGAAAATAGAGTAACAGCTAGAGCATGACCAGACAGGTGCGGACCTCCTCACCATATCATAACAAATCATGCATTCAACAGTGCCCTTGGTCAGTTTGTCCTGAATTTCTTGCACAAGCTGAGGCAAATTAGAGTCCTTCAATGCCACCCCCTCCTGATTTTCACTCCTTCCCCTCTCTCTTCTATGATTCATTGGCCGAGCCACAGGACCTCTAGAACCAATATTTCCTCCCATATGACCTCTAGAACCATTATCTCCTTTGTGCTGCCGAGTCTCTGATGGATCAGAACTATAGTTGGACTGCCAAGTCTCTGATGGAGCAGAGCTAAAGTGGTACTGCCCTACATTTCCATTTGGGTGGTTTGAATTGAAGCTCGGAAGCGGGTTCAGGGCAGTGGTGGTGGGGTTGATGGTAGTGGGATTGGATCCTCTCGGGACCCATTCTCGCCGAGCAGGCTGAGCAGGAAGCCTAGACCTATCCCTCCGCTCATTCCGGGCCTGAAAACTCATATTCTGCGAAACACCAAAGCCTCAAACCTCCTATTCTCCGACAGTGTGCTGAGCGAGCTAAATCGATCGAACCCAATCACAGACCGAAAGGATTTTCAAAAACACAAGCAAGAACTGCATCGAGAAAAATAATTAAAATCAATTCAGAATTCAACGATCAGCAAACTTGAACAAACAAAACCCTAACCATTCAGTAGTTTACTAAGCTAAATTCATGAATTAAAATCATATCCTTTTCCTAATTCCAATCAACCCTACATTAGTTAACAACCAAAAAATAAATAAAAACCTAGGCAGGATCAACAAAACCTCGGATTGAACTAAAGACAAATAGAAAAATCAAAAATAAATGAAATACCTGATCGGATGGTCCGAAATGGCAAGAAAGAAAGAGAAGATTTTCCCGCACTTTCTGGGAAAGTGGTCTGTGGGTTTCTTTGTTTGCGTTGGTTGCGTAGCGGGTCCCTGAGATTGTGGTTGTAGTTGTCGGATGTATGGCTTCTCTCCTTCCGCAATTGTATTGGGTTTGTCTCAGAGAGAACTGAGAAGAAACCGACCCAGAGAGAAAGTAGATGGAAGAGACGAGTATATATATGATTGGGATTTGGGAGAGAGGCCAAGAGAGAGAGAGAGTAGTTGTGGCGTTGGCTTGGGGATTAAGGAAAAGCGAAAGGGGAAGGCGGTGAGAGTAGTTCGTCACAAAAATCGCATGCTCTCGCCCTCCGTTTACTGCCATTTGTTTCAAGTCCTCTCCAAGTATTTGCGTGGTCGCCACTCTGCCGCCAGGCCCGCCATCGCCTTGCGCCTCACGTTCACCATTGTTCATTGGGCTTCGGCATACCTCTATTTCTTTATTGGGCCTCATCATAGATCGTTCGTCACTCGGTCTTAATTATATTCATTGGGCTCCCTCCAATAGAGGCCCAATAGAATTACGAGCAGGTACATGGAAATCCTAGCATACTGCATACCACATGCAATTTTACTTCATGCTTGTGCAGTTGTGCAGCTTAGCACTCTAGTTTTATATATCCAGAAACAAAAAAAGTAGTAATTTGAGTCATAGTCTTATATGAAATTAATTATTGTGAATTAAAAAAATGATTAATTTATAATAATTTGAATGAATGCATTCTTGTTTGCACATATATTATATATTGGTGGTGTTAAAGAGTATAAAACCAATTTGCATATGGTTTAAGACAATTACTTGAAAGAATCAATTTGCCTTACAAACTGACAAGCTTATCTCATCATTGTCAGTCAAGGTGTTTCAATTTGTTACGTATAATGTGCCACACCGATTTATATTATCAAACAAGGAATCACATAATAAAAAAGGACATGCTATTCACTTTTTTCAATTTTTTTTTCACTGATTTTTCTATTTATTCTTTTTATTTTATTGTGTATTTTTCATGATCGGAATCGATCATTTTTAAATAATTATTTGAAGATTATCTCTACAAAAAATTAACTAAATCTGAAATCATTTGTTTATGTAATTGTTATCAAATAAATTAACGGTGAATCAAATTATTTCTAAAATCGTTTGTTTATTTAATTACAGTTATATAATCAAACAATTTTTTATTTGATTAATTTTTTACAAAGATAATTTTTATAATTAAATCTAAAAAATAAACAATTTTGATCATAAATTTATATTATGAAATAATAATAATTAAAGTTGGTGAAGGAGGCAATAGCATTTCTCTAATTAAAATGCTTGGCTGAGTTTCCCAGGTACAATACTCAGTAGCCGGCCAGTAGGGCACGATCTCAGTTGAGGACTTACTCAGCATTCGGCACCAAATTAACAAGAAACCAAAAAAAGAGGAAAGGACACGTATGCCAGAAAATCCCAAATCAGATAGGAATGAGTTGGCAAATTGGAATTTGTGATAAGACTATAATCTAATAGGACAATGTGCTTAGAATTGGTCTTTTGGGTCCAACGGACAAGTGTTTAATCTGTGACAAGTGCTATCAGAATAATTCAATTTTTTCTCAAATGTCTCACCAAGTTCTCATATAGAGATGTGTGGATGTGAATAATGAACTTTCAACTCGTATGGTAAAGGAACGATGTGAAGTGTAAGAATTGTTAAACATGGTATGTTAGAGTGTAGGAAGCAATTATTTAATTGGATTTTTTTTATATTTAGTACTTAAATTGTGACATTTGTCTTAATGTGGTATCTAAACTTTTATTTGTCCCAATTGAATTAAGTACCTAAACTTTTATTTTATATCTAATAGATACCAAAATGAATTTATGTTAAAATTGTCAACAAAAGTTAGGTTATTTTAATTATTGTCTTTATATGTTTAAAATTATAAAAAAACATAAAACATAAAACAAACAAAAAAACAAAAAATTATAATTAAAATATAATTTTTTTGAAGTGACCATATTGTCCCTAATTTTTGTTAATAATTTTAACAGAAATTCACATTGGTATCTATTAGACACAAAATAAAAGTTTAGGTACTCAATTGAAGACAAATAAAAATTTAGATACCACATTAAGACAAAGGTCAAAGTTTATGTACTAAATATGAAAAAAAAAACCCTATTTAATTTAATCAATGTGGTTACACACTTGAAAATGGATTTACAAAATATGAAAAAAATTTGTAACATTTTACAAAACGGTTTTTCATTTTACAAATTCAAAAAATGACAAAAATGCGTTTGGTTGCTATATTGAGAAAACCGTTTTTGAAAAACACAAAATATAATTTCTAGTTTACAGTGTAAATTCAGAAAATGACTAAATGATGTTTTCAATGAATTTAGAAAACATAGAAAATATGGATACAAATAAAAAAAAAATTTACAACTGAAAAAAAATGTGATATGCACCTCCTCCCCACCTAGCCAGACCCACTTCCGGCGGCAGGCCTACCCCCCTCTGCTACCCACCTCACCCATCCATCTTCATCTCTCGTATATTCCTCTATTTCTTTCTCTCTTTTTCTACTTATCTCTCAAAATATATATTTTGTAATTCCTCTATAGTTTTCAATTATTGCTTCAATAAACGGATCAAGACTCCCCGTAACATCCATGGTAGGAAGCTCACGAGCCTTAACAACCCTTACATAGAGAAAATACATTCGTTCAACTAGATCATAGGTGTTTGCAGTCTTGTCTCCATTAATAATACAGCCACCAACAATTCTTCCACCTCCAAGGTAGTCGTGCCGGCCGATTGTGGGTTGGGTTTTATGAAACTTCTCTCTTTTTTAATTATATATTTTATGAAATTGGTTAATAATAATTTATAATTAATATTTTTTGTAAATATAATTATTTGGTTGTAATAATTGATTAATATCAAATGTGTTTTCATTATTTTTGTTTTATATAATTGTTTTTCAATTACGCTATCAGACGCCTTCTCATATTTTGAAAATGCAAAATTTAATTTGTCATTTTCCTTTTACAATACAATTTTAAAAAAATTATTCTGTACAACGTTAGCACAGACGGGACTTAGACAACTTAAAACTAACCTGCCTACAACAAAAGCCGGTCTATGAAGAAGGGTCTTTGGTTTATAGGAAAACAAGGGAAAAAGAAAGTCGTCTATATATGTATGTTAGCAATTTAGTAGAATGCCAGCAAAACAAAACTGTTAAGCTTTGCTTTTCCTTATAGCTCATATAGTCATATCTGAGTAGATATGACCTCAACTCAATGACTTATTGGATAACTATTTGGCCATACAAAACAACCCAAATTAATGGTTCGTGGATTCCGAGTAGATATGTGGTTGATACACTTCACACTTCAAGGTTTCCTTTTCTTGTAATACAACCTCCACTAATTTTAATTCCCTATTTTTCCTCTTTGTTTAATACAACCTTCACTATTCCCCCCTCATTCTTTCTCTGTAAATTTATATTTTTTTTTTAATTTTTTTTTTTGGTTTGATCTATTATTCTACATTTCTACTTTCCAATTGAATTTTGACCAAGAACAATAGAAAACTTCTACAGTCAAAGGAAGATGATAAATTGTCTAAAAGGGAACCTTTTTCTTGTCACTTGCATTGGATTTTCTGTCTCATATTTGTGTTTATGTTGACTTCTATTATAAATTATCAGTTTAATTATCACCACTAATACATGGAGTTAAGTTTGCCAAATATTAGATATATAGTCCTAAGTACATTTAAGCATAATCACGATCTAGTATTAACATATTTATTAGAAAAACAAAATAATGTACAGGCTGCAAAATTTTGATTTGTATGGATTGTATTTGATAATTTGTAGGTGTCCAGGTTGCTCTACATCGGCCTACACGCTCCAGTCAGCAGTCAGCACCTACCATTCATAACCCAAAGCAACTACAACTTTAATCATCGGTGTTGTTACTGTATTTATTCAATTCTAATACTGATCATTAATTCTCTTAAACTCTAAACTATTTAACTATAAGAGTATCAAAAAAGAGGTAGGAATCCGAATTCTAGTATCCTACGTAATTATTTCAGAATAGCAAGACCGCACTATAAAAGTACAACATAACCCAAACTCCTATGTTCACGTCTCTCTGCAAAGTGTGGACTCGCACTCAGTCTCTCTCACACACATGTTGGTAGATTGACAAAAGGAAAAGGCTATCATATTTATCAAAACCCCAACCCAAAGGCATCGCCATAGCCAAAGCCAAAAGCCTCATCCTATCTTCCTTCCAGTTCCTTGTAAAAATGTCTCTGCTTTCCCATCTTCTTAACCTCGACCTCTCAGATGTCACTGACAAGATTATTGCAGAGTACATATGGTGAGCTTTTTTTTTTTTTTTTTTCCTTTTTTTCAGTCTCTTTCTGGGTTTATCGTTTTCTTGGCAAATGGTTATAATTTGTTAGCAACTCTGTTTTAGCGCGCCTTTCTTTCTGTAGTTGCAATTTTTTCTTGGTTGTTTATATGTTTTCCGTACTATTTTTCTAAAGAAGATTAGTTTTGATTTTGATATGTTTGTTGTTTGTCCTCTATGATTAATCATATAACAGGATCGGTGGATCTGGTATGGACATCAGAAGCAAAGCCAGGGTAACTTTTCTCTATTCCTTTTCTTCTTATTACTATTATATGACACACACATATATATTGATCTGTTTTACTTGCATTTTGCATGAGGCAGACTCTTCCTGGACCAGTCAGTGATCCTTCAAAACTTCCCAAGTGGAACTTTGATGGTTCTAGCACTGGCCAAGCTCCTGGGGAAGACAGTGAAGTCATCCTATAGTATGCTCTCTCTCTCTCTCTCTCTGTTTTTCAAGCCTTTTAATGAAAATTTGCTTATGTTGGTGTTTTAAAATAGTCCACAGGCAATTTTCAAGGACCCATTTAGGAGGGGCAACAATATTCTTGTAAGTCAAGTCCCCTTCACCTTGAGTGATTAATTAATCCATTTTCATTTAATTTTCTTTCTTAAACCATTTATTAATATCTTTCTGTTATTTTTGTTTGTTTAATAATTTTGATTATTATTATTATTATTCACAGGTGATATGTGATGCTTACACCCCTGCTGGAGAGCCAATTCCAACCAATAAGAGGGCTAATGCTGCAAATATTTTCAGCCATCCTGATGTTGTTGCTGAAGTACCCTGGTAACTAAATTGTACCATCTCTTTACCCCTGGGAGAAGTCTGTTTGGGAATTGGGATTCATCATTTATTATATAATATGCTTTAATTAATATAATTTTAAACATACAGGTATGGTATAGAGCAAGAGTACACTTTGTTGCAGAAAGATGTAAATTGGCCAATTGGGTGGCCTCTTGGTGGATATCCTGGACCACAGGTCACATAATTATTCCTTTCTAAATATGGATTTTGTAGTTTGTACCTTTACCTAATTCATTGCCGTTTTATTGTATATGAAACAATTCATTGTATCTCTTTCTTTTTTGCTGGTCCAACATATGCTACTAAAACTAGAAATTTTGTACCAAATAAAAAGGAAGTCTCTTGGAATTATTCTAGTTACCAGTTTTATTGGATGAGAGTTGAAATGGAATATGAGCCTCCTCCTTGTAGATGTGGAGCTGTAACTGTAATTTGTTTTGACAATTTCAGGGACCATACTACTGTGGTGCTGGAGCTGACAAGGCATTTGGTCGTGACATTGTGGATTCTCACTACAAAGCATGTCTTTATGCTGGCATCAACATCAGTGGCATCAATGGTGAAGTTATGCCTGGCCAGGTAAATTAAATATAACTTTCTGCTTTTTGTGTGTTTCAGGATTTTTTTTTTAAATTTTTGCAATCTTCTCTTATCATATTTGCTTTCTATTGTGAAGTGGGAATTCCAAGTTGGCCCTGCAGTTGGCATCTCTGCTGGAGATCAGTTATGGGCTGCTCGTTACATTTTGGAGGTAATTTGATTTTGAGCTACCCAAATGGTTTTGCTTTCTTGTACAATACCACAATGTATGTGGAAAAAATGGCAAAAAAAATTGGAATAGTCCTTGTGATATGTTTCTGTATTACAGAGGATTACAGAGATAGCTGGAGTGGTGCTTTCATTCGATCCCAAACCTATTCAGGTTAGAATAGAGTTACAATCATTCTATTCTTTCATTAATTCACTCTTGCTATTTGGTTCATTTCTTGTTTTAACTTCTTTTGAGGGTATGTGTGACCAGGGTGACTGGAATGGGGCTGGTGCTCACACAAACTACAGGTAGTAATTCTTATATATATATATATATATATTATCTCTTTGCTTCATGAAAAAGTAACATAAATGTCTTTGTTAGACTGGTTTTCCTTTGTTTTCATTCATTGAAAAGTCATATCATGGTAATTCAGCACCAAGTCAATGAGAAGCGAAGGAGGTTATGAAGTGATCAAAAAGGCCATTGAAAAGCTTGGATTGAAGCACAAGGAACACATTGCTGCTTATGGTGAAGGCAATGAGCGCCGGCTCACTGGCCGACATGAAACAGCAGACATCAACAACTTCTTATGGGTACATGTCCTCATCTACACCTCAAAGATTGTAAAGAACCAGTGTAGTTTATACTTGAGCATTAACAAAATGCTAATGTTTTTCCTTAATGGTTTGACAGGGAGTGGCGAATCGCGGAGCCTCCATAAGAGTTGGGAGGGACACAGAGAAGGAGGGTAAAGGTTATTTTGAGGACAGGAGGCCTGCTTCTAACATGGATCCTTATGTTGTGACCTCCATGATTGCTGAAACTACACTTCTCTGGAAACCATAGGCAACAAACAAACCCTTTTGGTTGAAAAGGTTATGGTTGTGGGTTTGTACCGTTAAGAGTCATTACTGTGTTTCCATAGATGGGGGGAGTGAATAAAATTGCATCGGTCCCCTGTTTTAGTAGTAATCATAAGCAGAGCATTTAACCTTGTGGTTGAAGAAGGCTTGTCTTACTTAATAGTGCCTTTGGATGACAATAATAATATTGACGCAACTATTAATGTCTACTTCTTTTTCTTTTCTTCTCCTTTTTTTTCTTGTGTGATGGTTTCACCAATTTCTTTGTGATGATGCCCTGTGATGGTACAAAGACAATTGGAACAGAACAAGAATTCTCTCCTCCCTCAATTTAATAGAAATTTTGTTGGCAATTTAATTTCACTGGATTTACTGGTAAATTGGTAATGAGGGAAAATGAATGAATAAATAGATAAATTAAGCATCCACTCTCTTCAAAACATTACATGTATTAATGTATATGAATGATAATGTTATCTTATCCTGATTTCTGTACATGTGATGGAATATGCCATCATATATTATATTAAATACCCGAAATTCAAGGAAATATTAGGAAAGTCGACAGAGTCTGTTGCAGGGTCCCTATGCAGGGCAGGTATTCAGGGGCAGTGTACATAGAGATGGGTGCCATCACATCGTAAATGTGAAACCCAGTCAGTGAAGTCAAAAATTGATTGCATTGCATTTGGTGCCAAAACCAATTTTGTTGGTTCCCATAAAAAGAAAACGGGAAATTTTATACAACACAAAATTCCAAAATGCAATGAGGCATTGAGGCCTAGGCTCCTTCAATTTGCAGTCTTTTAAGTCGTCAGCGATATCCACATTAGGAGGTTATCTTAAATCTTCATTCTGAAGCCGCAGTCACCAACCCCAACCCACTAAACCACATAATTGCTATGTGGTGCAATGCACTCTCATCAATAGCTATGAAAATGGAATCAAGATGACAAGATATATACATCGTGCATGTGTCACCATGAAATGTCTTGCCTTCTTGCTTCTTTCTTCAACTACCTCCAGCAGGGTGACTAGGGCCTTCTGCTACAGTGCTACCCTTCAAAGCCCTCGTGGTTATTTTATTGAATTGTATATATATATATATATATATTCAAGCTTTATTCTTTGCAGCTTGCCCAAGTAGTAAGTCAATGTGAAATTGTGAATGAATGGGGCAATGTTCTCTAATGTGAATGTTCTTACATGTCTATGTGAAATTGTGAATAAAATTTTTAAGGGAAACTCTTGCATTCCATTTTATGGATTCAAGTCAGTGTGAATGAACTGACCTTGTATGGAACACTCCCCTTGGATCCCATTTTTAATGAATTAATTACTAATGGATTTCCCATAAGAATTTGGATCCTTCTGATACCCGAATTCGTACGAAATGGATATATTTGCTTTCAAACATAGAAATAACACCAACTTTGGCTTTTCATTAGCATAAAATATAAAAGTATCACATACAAACAATCAAGATTGTCCAACGATTTGTGCTTCCAGACTATTCAAATATAAATTTATTTTTTATTTTTTATTTTGTTGCTTTCAAAAATTGAAATAACACCAACCCTTGGTTGGGACACCGGCCGTGGCTCTCATAGAATAAAATAAGAAATAATACATACGAAGAACCAAGAATGTTCAAAGTTCAGCACTTCCTGAAATACTAACCCAACACTGTACATGATTTTAGTTATATCTTCCATCACCAAAGAGAAATTTTTTTTTTTGGTACATACCAAAGAGAAAACTTTGAATTGATAGAATGAATACTTTCAATGCCTTAATTTGTGCGAGTGTGCATATACTTTCATGCTTCAATTGAGCTATTTTAGCCTTAAATATTAAATTATGATCTATAACTGACTGAAGATATTATGTGGAATCAATCAAAAGATCCAAAACTGCAATCTTTGATTCTCAAGGGTCAAAACCAGACATCCAAATTCCAAAAGGACCAAAACTAGAATACCATAAACTAAAAACATGTATTATTTACATGGGGAACAGAGCTAAAAGTACTAGGACAAAAAAACAGGGCAGGCAGAGCAGAAAGAAAACAGAACAAAACCCTCTGTTTTGCAATTCTAGAAAGATGCATAAACTATCCCCCAATCCCAATCCTCATCCTCACTGAATTGTGAATTCCAAGAAATCAAGCCTCCTAAGAGTCACCAACAGAGATGGGTCTGCAAGATATTCCCAAAGGAGATCGAGAGATCTGCCTGGTGATCTCTTTCAGCACAGGTCTCATCTCTGGCTTTCCCGGCAACCAATCAGTGATTTTCTCGGATTCTTGCTTGATCTTTCTCACTTGGCTGTGAACTGGAAAACCCAATTCCTCAAAGCCTTCTATCTTTCTATTGTTGTTGCTGCTGCTATTGCTGTTCCTGTTCTCCATCTTCTTGTGGATTCACAAAAGCCTCTGCCTCCAAGTATAGTTGTACCACTATTCTATCTAAGTATATATCTATATATGTATGTATGTCAATTCTAAAGGGCTTTTGTGAAGTATGTGGGTATATATAGAGGATAAGGTGGTGTAGATTGAGTGGGAGATCAAGTTGGAGACGTAGGAGGGAAGGGAAGAGAGATGTTCGCTGGAAAAGGTCCATCTTTGGATTGGTTTGAGTCGACTCTTTTGGACCCTGTTGAAACATAAAGTTTCGATACTCTGTATGTCACCGCATCATAGACATATGATACAACCACTTGATTGCCACTCATCATGTGCTCTCTCTCCCACTTGATTGATCTAATGGTCACAAGTGCATTTTCATAGCCATTTGATAAACTTTGATTTCAGCCCATCTTTCTTGTTTTATTACTTTTATCTATATTTCTTCGAAGCTAATCTTAATTTTAAATTCATAATCTTTGTATTAAATCCTCATAAATTGATAGATATTAGTATTAACTATATTTAATGGTTCTCCAACTGGGAAGGTACACCAATCAATTATTTGGATCCCCATGATATCTGCAATTAATGAATAGGATTGAGCTTTGTGGTGCAAGTGCAGAGTGTATCAGATAATTACCTTTGGATATTTATTAGTATGTTTTGTGTGTGAACATAGAAGATGAATATGGATATCTTAAGGTCAAAACTCAATTTTATAATTCTATGTTACCAAGAGGTTTCCCAAATGAATACCGAACCTTATAGGGCCAAAGATTCTTTTATTTGACTAGTCCTTAATCTGTCAGATTACTATTAATTGCCCACGGTTTTTAAGTATATCACAATCACCAACACTGATTTACAATTCATTTGGCCAAAAAAAAAATCACTGATTTACAATTATATTTTTCCTTTCACCAACATAGAAAATCAATTACTTGCATTTTAGTTAATCTTTTGACTTGATTATAACTTATATGCTTTACACTTTTATCCTACATATTATTTTCCTCTCAAAACTCTTTTAAATTATTTTTTCCTATTTTATCTATAAATAACAAAAAACCGATATCCAAGCGAATCCTTTATAAACGTTGTGAATATTTTAACCCTGTGATTTATCCTTAAAACGATTTTTGGATAATAATCAGTAAGCCAATTTTTGTTACAGTCAAGTCAACGTTCAACAGCCACGCTTCAACTCTGGGACTCCGGCCACATCCATTTATATCAGGTAAAAGTCAATATTTCCGTTGCCTTCGGCGAGAGGGTAATTCCGTTATTCTACCCAAAATTAGGGGCAAATGTCATTCCACTTACGATGACGTGGAACATTGACGTGGCCTTCAACGCGGTGGGTAAAGGCGGTTAAGTTTGTTAATGTGGCAGCCGGCAGTCGTCAGCGTGAAGTTGCAAATTGTGCCACGCGGCTCAATCTGCTCTCTCTTTTCACGCAATATAGGCCCATCATTTTGCTTTCATCTTATTTTAAAATTCAAACAACACATGTTGACACGTGCATCTTCATCAAAATGCTTGACATATATAATGCATTGATCGTGCTAATCTTTTGAGCTCTTTATGTGGTTAACCTTTTGGAGTGAGATTCAAGTATCATGCTAATCCATTCCTAATTACCTACATGTACTAATTGCAATTACTCTAATATGGAGCACATAATTTATTCATTAATGAGTGAACTTTAAGCATTAGCTTTGTGAACTTTTACTAATATTCTCAATTAGTATTGCATAGCAATATAGCATGCTTTTTTTTTGGGTACAAGCATAGCATGCTTTTTAAGCATTACTAATTTCCTTTTTTGTTTTAACCTTAATTGAGTGAGACTTAAGCATTAAGGTGGTGAATTCTTCGTGTCCAATACTCACTTGTCCCATCACATTAGTTATTTTCAACCATAAATTATGAACATGATGATCATATTATGTAGAATGAAATTGAAATTGGGTCTTTTGGGCATGTCATCATTTACAAAAGAATATTATATCCTTATCATCCATTTTTTTCCAACCAAATTACATGTCTTTTGTCCATTATTATTTGGAAAATGTTTTTTCACACTCTTAGAAAAACTTATTTATCATACTCCTCCCACAATTTATTCTATCATTATTTTAAAATGTTCATGTCATTGTTCTCAAAAGAAAAAAAAAATATGTTCATGTCATCAATGCTATGTTGTAAACGAATTATAAACTTGACTACCATTGGGTATTGGCTATTAAACTCCGACTAAGTAATTATTTGATGGGTCGATGACGTTGGCTTTTTGCAAAGGTAGTGCTATACTAACAAAAATGTTCTTGCTTCTTACCAATAATTATAGTCAGTTGCAAGTTTCAATTGTAATGACCTTGGCCATATATAGTTGAGGTGCAATTTTCATTTTTCAAGTAAAGGTGATGGCCCTAAATTCCTAATGGAGGATGATGATGAATAAAGTTGTAATTGGCTGTGAAAATTAGTGAGAAATTAATTAATGAGGTAAGCAAATAGGTGTTTTTCTTCATAATAGATAGAGATAGAGGTGAAATTTAGGCTGAATGAATCAAAGACTTGACGTGAAGAAATATTTTTAAAACGTGTTAGAGCAGTGAGTGTTAGGTCAGCCTCAAACAAACATGACTGAAGCTTACCTAATTTCCTCCAATGTCATTTTGAATCCTAAATAGGATTCCTATGTATCTGGCCCTACATATTTCTTTATGGGCTCTTTTTTTTTTTTTTTTTTTTGAAGAATTTAATATAGGATTTTTATTACTATTTTCCTCGAGAACAAATTTTCTTATTGTAAAAAAGGCCACAATCTATCCAGAAGATTTTTCAAACTTTTTTATTATTATTATTTTTTTTTGGGCCGATTATCTGGAAGATTGATGTGTTGTGATTTGGTAATAAGCTTAAGCTTTTGAATAAAATAGAACAAACAGAAGAGTTGGGCTGATGAGATTGTCAGTTTAGTTGTACATTGAGTGATGGTCCGGACTCCTCATGGATGAGTTCTCAAATTGGTGGGCTGGACTGACCACACTTTAATTAGAGCTGTTCCTTGTGCTAAACAGAATACTCGATTGGGCTGATACCCATTTGGATCCTTCTTTAATTGGTAAAAATCTTATTAAGTGCTAGTGGGCTTAATTAATTTGAGTCACTAAAAAAAAGAAAAAGGAAAGAGGATCAGATTGATCAAATGGGACCAAATCATGTGAGATAATCAATCATCCTATTAAAGCAAAGGGTAAGTAATTGTTTGTGTTGGACAAGAGTACAAGACATGAGAAAGCTTACAAGGATGCAAAGGCAAAGGCAAAGGCAAAGGCAAAGGTAGGGAGTGCCTATCCTTGTAAGTTGTGTCCCTTACGTAAAGCTACTGATTTTGAAAAGACACATCAAGACAAGAGGGAAAGCTTAGGCACATCCTAACTCTCTTTTTACAAAGTTATATCCCTTTTTTTTTTTTTTTTTTAAATTTATATATATATATCCCTTTTTCCACAACTTGCTCTTATTATTATCTTTCGAGTCTTCTTCCTCGTCAACCCAATATATTATCTGTCATTATGGTTGTATTTTGTACATTATAACTTTGTGCTTGCTAGATTCTCATATTAATTAGTAGTATTGATAAATGGTTTTGATTTAAGAGTTAAGCGTTTTAGGTTTACGACAACATAGTTAGCTTTAGACCAAATCAAACACAATATTAACAACTAATAATCAGTAAGTGGTCCAGGTTTTTATCATATATAATCGCCTCAACACAAAAATTTCTATTATATCTTCATATTATTCTTACTTATGAGTTGCATACATTAGTATATATATCACTTTTACTTCTCTCTTTTTTTTATATGCTTGCAGAGGCATACAATGATATGTTTAGGGCTTTCTGGCAAAAAGTTGGGTTTTCTTTCCCTGGCTTGATCCCACCCTAGGTGCAAAGTAGTGATCTAAATCATCTCACCATGTGCAATGTAATTATTTGAATCAATTCGCTAAAAGAAAAAGTTTGGAATCAAATCCTAGTCTAAGATATTTCAGCTTTTGCTCCCTTAGCTAGAGCTAGAGCCTATATATGAATTCCTTCCATTCTCAAAAGAAAAGAATTGAACACCACAGAAATGGCATCACCAATTAGTGGACTATTGCATGTTGCAGAAAAGGCTATGAAATTAATCAAATTATGATGGTCCTTAAGAACATGATTAACTAATTTATTTTTATTTTTTTTATAACAGGAAAGAATATATTGAGATTGACAGAATTGACTCAATACCAGCTGATTCATACCAATTCCATGGAAGTAAATTTTCAATAATTTGATGGTTGATTCATACATCGCTGCCCCAGTTACCCCAGTTGCCCAGTTGGATTACGAGATGATACAATATATATTAGACTTGTGCATGTATTGAAAATTCAAACTACTCAAACAGCAGTACAATTTTTTTTGTATTTTCAACGTGCTACAAAATGAACAGAGTAATTTACTAATTTATGCCAAGACTCGAGACTAGAGTCGATCACTAGATCATGTCGCAGTCCCTACCCTATTAAAAGATTATTTGTATATATATGCTTTGATACCCTATATTGCACATGGAATTACACATGAGGCAATCCGGTCATATGAAGATCAATTGTCTAGCAATGTTGTTAAAGTTAAAAGTTTTTTAACATTCAATGATAGGTTTACAAAGAAGTCTAACATTTTATATATTGTGTTCGTATATATATAGAATTTGCAATATGCAATATGCAATATTTATATTCTCAAATTAAACATGTAAATCGTTTATATAAAATGATATAAAATGCGTATGTTATAGAATTGTCTACTTTAACATCATGCATGCTAAACTAGATTATTTAACCCGAAATCAAATTAGAATCGAGTTTTTTATATTTATTCAAAATACAAGTAGTTTCCATTTGAAAGTCTCCTTAATCACAATCACCAAATAAAATTCCATTTTATACCACTACCAGCTTGAACAGCTTGAAAGGGGAAGAGAGGTTGATTATTCCTACACGCTTATATTTACCTTTGCTGTGAACATTGAAGCAGACTAGCAGAGTACAGCTGGGTAGTAGTATCTAGTAGTCGAGTAACGAACTTAACCTCCGCATTAGGCATTCATATTGGTCGTATGGAAAGCTTTTTGAATATTGAAAATTTGAAACCGTGTTGTGACTTGTGATGTGGTCGCAGGCTCGCAGCACACATTTTATTATATTTTTCAAAGAAAAACCGAGTGCTACTTAACAGTTATCTAAACGCGTCAGGTACACGTTCGTAGATAGGCCAAGCGCGGAGCGCCCACATGACCCGTTTTATTTTTGTTCTCATCCCCAATCATGCAACATAAAATAGTAAAATACTCACAAGTCGCAATTTCAGAGTTGAAAAATCTTTCTACTCTCGCTCAAGCGCGTTGACTCTACACTTCAGAGTAGATAATATCAACCTTCATTTGCCACTGTAAGAGCATCCTCACTTGACTAATCACTAACCATCAATATTATTTGACTTAAAACTGTTCATTTTCTCTTTAAGGAGGTAGTATAGCCAAGGAATAAAATTTCGGGTTTCGATGAAAATTTCGACGGAAATTTTAAAAATTTTTAAATTTTGACAGAAATTAGATGAAAATGACGAAAATTGCTAGCAAAATACGAAAATTTTGAATGAAACTTTACCATATGTTTATTTAACATATTATCTACTAAATTGATAAAAAAACATTGAAGAAATCAAATTATATAATAGGTTTCATGTGATATAAGGTGAATATAATGCGCGCTGGAGCAAATACTGTTAAACAAAATTAGTATAATGAATAAACAAAATTAATATATTATTTATACTGTATAATTTAATTATATACTAAAATTTAAACCCTAATATTCTATATATTCTATATACCCTAATACTCTTTATACTCTATAATTTATACATTAAACCCTATATACTCTATATTTTTTAGGATATTAGGTTTTAAGCCCTTTAGGATACTTTTAATTTTTTTTTTTATATAGAAATGTATTAAAGTTTAAGGTTTAAAATAACTAAAAGAAATCTCAAACCTTTTTTTTTTTTCTTTCCAATTGTCCAAAGGCCCCAAACCCCCCCTCATTTTTTTTCTTTCCTTCCTTTTTTCCCGTATCTCTTACCTAACCAAGCTTTATCTTCACTAAGTGTAACAACCCAAATTTTGGCTTATGGTAATTTTGTTACTTAAATTTTTCAAATTTTTTTTAAGGTTTGTTTAAAGGAATTAGAAATTTCTTTAAATTTATTTTAACTAACTTAAACCTTTGGTTGTGGTTCTAGAGCTTAGTTGTGTGGAAATGAATTTTAGAAAATGAAAATTCAAGAATTTGACAATTATTATTTTTTTCAAAATTAAATTATAAGAGTCGGATTTTTCATAATTTTTTTGAAAGCAATTTGACTATTTTGAGGTTATAAGAAATTAGTACTCATCAATACGAGTCCGTAGAATTTTTCGGTGAATTATTTAGAGTCTCGAGCTATTTTTGGTTTGAAATTTCGGCGAAATCTTCCCAAAAAATTATTAAACATATGTTTCGATTTTGACACCCTAAAAAAACGAAATTTGCGGCAAAATTTCGCCGAAATTTTTGAAATTTAATTCCTTGGTTGGTATAGCCTTTTTCTTTTTCTTTTTTCTTCTTTAAAAAAAAAAATTTCTTCTAATGTCATATAGTTATGCTAACACAAAATGTTATATCATATTATAGACATCAAAAGAGATATGTCATTAGAACGGTTATCTTTTAGAATTGGAGTTCAACTTCAAAATATTGAGAATACAACAATTTTGGTTACAAAATGCATGAGGGACTAATGAATTAGAGATCACGGATTAATTGAATGCACGTAGAAGGTGATTCTAAACTTCTTGTTGATCTGGTTTCTCAAATACTGCCTATACCATGAAAAGTGCATGATTTCTCAAGATATTTTTCCAGCATATATATTAGAAAGCTAATTTGGTAACATATATATAAGAATGTTCAAAAATTAACTTAGTAAGTTAATATAAAGTTAACCACTCTATTAGCCACAATGCACAATATAATCTCAAAATTCGAACCGTCTATTGTTACTTTAAAGATTATATTTGGTTATCGTATTAACTTTGCTAACCAGTTAGTTTTAGAGCACTCATCAACATATATATATTTTTTTAAAAAATAAAAGTTACATAATAACTATTTATACAAAAATTTGGTGGCCGTATCAAAATTTTGTATTACCACCAAATTTTTGTATTATACTATTAAGTAGTTTTTAAACAAAATACAAAAACTCATCTAGCAAACCCAAACCAAATGTAAAAGGCCATACGGGCCACACCACTATTCTGTAATTAGGAAATTTTTTATTGATTTAAGTGTAATCATCAATCAAATCACAATGAATGAGTTTTAATATACACTAATACACATTTAAGTATCAAATGCACATAAAAAAAGGTAAATAAACACATGATGCCAAAATGCCAAATTAAGGGCATGAGCCATGAGGTCTCACCTTTTGCCTTGATTTTTGTTTCTCTCATAGTCATATCTTTATTTTTCTATTTCTCAAACTAAAAAAAACGAAAAAGATATAAAGGGGGCTTACTAAAAAAGATAAGAGCTCATGAGGTTTATCATAAAGAATAGCTCACACGATCGCGTCTCTAACTTGCGTGGCAAACGTCGTTATCAACTGCTTGTGCATGCGCGTCAGTTGTCATAACAAGGTAAACAGTCGTGGCTTCCTTCTGTCCAGTGCCTATATATCCCAACAATTAACAAAAGGCTTCAGATAGTTAATACAAGATTGAAGCCAGTTTCCCAAATCGTATCCTCACTCACTCAGATTCCATTTCTAACTGAAGCTCTCTCTCTGCGCTTCACATAAGACAATCCATTTTTGGAGTTTCAGTTTCCTAGTTTTTCGATTTTTGGGTCTCTTTTTCTGCTAGAAAAGATTGCATTTTTGCTACACCAAAGGGAAAGTTGTAAGTTGGGAAGTGATGGGTCTCATTCTTTCAAGGACTATTGTAAATTTTATTTTCTCTTCTTCCCTTTTCGCCAAGAAAAATGGTGGAAAGTTCATTCCCATGCAATTTGGGAACATGGTCTCCTTAGTTTCCCGGACCGGAAGGCATTTGCAGCGCTATGATAGCGGTTGTCGCCAAGTTGTAGGGTATGTTTCCCTTCCCCTGTTTCATAGATTTGTCTTAAATCTTTTTTACATATAAAGGTAAACCTTTTGTTTTTGGACGTACTTCAAGATTCTTTTTTCTTAGCCTAGAATTGGGGAAAAAAAATTTAATGAATAAAATCAAGAAATTTGTCAACTGGGTTTTGTTAAATGAATGAACTTTGTGGTCTTTTGAGGTCGAATTTTTGAAATATTGACCATCACTTTTAATTTTGTTATAGTTTATGTTTTGGGATTTGACATGTATCTTGTAATCTAATTTTTGGGGGTAATTTTTGAAATTGTGCAGATGCATACCATACAGATATAAGAAAATCGACCAGTCTTCATCTGTTGAGGAATTAGAAGTTCTTGTGATTAGTTCACAGAAGGGTCAAGGAGTGTTGTTCCCCAAGGTACTACTACTATATACTGTATATGTAGTCTTATGGCTGACTTTCCCATTTTACAGTCGAAGCAGTTTTTTCATTGTCCTTAACGTTTGTACAACTGCAATGTGATTATAGGGTGGTTGGGAAGTTGATGAGTCCATTGAGGAGGCTGCTTTAAGAGAGACGGTAGAGGAAGCCGGTGTCGTTGGCAATCTTGAGGTTGGTATTTGCAAAATCAGTCCTGTATTTTAGTTTGCTTTTCATTGCAATTTATCCATTTATACTCATTCATGGTTTGGATGTACTCGCAGCGTAAATTGGGTAAATGGCGCTACAAGAGCAAAAGCCGGGGTATCATTCATGAGGGATACATGTTCCCTTTGCTTGTCGACAAGCAGTTGGACCTTTGGCCTGAGAAAAATGTCAGGACACGAGAATGGGTATGTGGAATTGCAATTTGATGCTTATTTGTCTCCAAACATCTTTATTTTGACCGAATTCAGTGAAGTATGTTCTAAATGTTTTGGTATTTGATATTTTGTAGATGACCGTTGCTGAAGCTAGAGAAGCATGTAAAAATTGGTGGA
Organism: Dryas octopetala; assembly: GCF_963921425.1. Taxonomy (NCBI): domain Eukaryota; kingdom Viridiplantae; phylum Streptophyta; class Magnoliopsida; order Rosales; family Rosaceae; genus Dryas; species Dryas octopetala. Next base: position 19,147,599 of record NC_141374.1, on the reverse strand, counting down.
TGAGGGAAGCTTTGGATGAGTTTGTTCGTCGACAGATGCACCCCCAACGGATAGTAGAAAAGGATGAAACAAGCTGTACATAGACAGCCAAATCATAGCCTTGTTCTTCTAAAAAAAAAAAACAATTTTGGAGGATGAAACAGAGATGTAGGGAGAGATAAGTTTCCAAAACTCGAAGTAGGAATGAGGAAGTTGAAGATCAGAACTGAAGTTGTTTCCTTCACAAGTAAATGTGGGTGTTACCTCAGACTTTGTTTCTCCCATCTTTTCTTCTCCAGAGAATTGATTGCCAAACTGTACAATGTACCTAGTTGAAGATCTAGAAACAGAACATGTTGTATGTGTACAGTTCCATTTTTTCAATCCAATTCAATTGATTTTGATTCTCTTCTGTGTGAACTTGTGATGGAATCATGAACTTTTTAGTTAACTCGAGTTGAGTATTCTGCGTGCGGGTTTTCTTTTCCGCTTTTTCTTTACCTTTGGAAATTTGATCCTTAGCCATTAGCCACTTCATGAGAAGGGGTGGTTTGCTTGAGGTCCACAAGGCCTAGTGTGACTGGCTTAATATAGCTTGGAATAAGAATTGGAATATGCTTTACCAAACTTGAGAGGACAAATAATACCGATGGACAATATTGGTGGAGTGGTTAGAGGCAATAATGGTTGAGATATTGGAAACCCAGATCAGAAAAGACGATAGTGATGGATTGTCGTTTAATCTACCACTTGTGGGGTAAGAACTAAAGTAATGCTATACAAGCCACAGCTGCAGCAATCAGGTTGCTACAAGTCGTTCTCTCCTCTTTTTTTTTTTTGGCCATGAAAGTCGTTCTCTCCTTTAATCTTTATTGTTTTGTCAAGTGTGCCTACTGTCATATGACTGTATCAGTTTTGTTTTACAGTAGTCATTGTAATCGACATTTTGTTTTGACTCTCTTTGGCTGAGCATATGTAAGTGTTTGTGCAGAGATGCTGAGTCAACAAATATATCTTTTAGAATGGTATACAAACTCAACAAATCTTGATGAATATAAAACATTACGGCTACCCAAATCATTGAGATAGGCATGGAACTCCTCCTTTTATAGGTCTCGCAACGGCTCTATTGTCACCATAACTTTTTTAATACAAAGTCAATTATTAAGGCTTTTGATTATTCCATTTTATTTTGATAATTCAATTGTCAAATACAAATGTGTGACTTGTTAATAAGAATCATATTTTAATAGACGGCATCATTAAACTATTATATAGTTTAGTGAATAACACTTACTCAAAACTTATAAACGTGAGTTGATTAATTTAAAAAAAAAAAAACAAAAAAATTATTCATGGAAGCGGTGGATTATATTTAAAGTTCCTTTTACGAAGTTTAAAATTCGAAAGTGCCTTCACGACAGTTATACTCGTTGGAGGGAAAAAAATAGAAAACGACACCGTTGGACAGTTGTAGCATTACTAAGCGAATGGGAAATGGTGCAGCTTGAAGCGGTGAAAATCTCAGAAATGGCTCTCCGCTACCACTGAATCGAAGATCGAAGCAGTACAAGAATGGGAAGGGTCCCAACTAAGAGCGAGTATGAAAATCTCAGAAATGCTCGAATATTGGAAAACCAGGTGAGGCCCTTCTCTTGTCTCTTTTGTTTTCTTGTTTGAATGTTGAACTGCAACTTGAGGAGGCCGGTGGTTTACTTACAGGCTCGCTTGACTTCGTTGGGACTGCAAAAGACCATCTCCGAGCTCCGCTCCATAGCTTCATCTGCGAAAACAACCAAGACCAATGTCAGAAATTACTGCAAGAAGGTTTATAGCCTCAACTCTTTGCGCCGCTCTGACCGGTTGAAGGGAGTAACTACCTCTCAAGCAAAAACCCCAAACCACACTTCATTTCGACGCTCTGAGAGGTTAAGAGCCGCTTCAGGTCTTTATTTTACTTCCCTTTTGCTCTGTTTGGTACCTGAGAAACGTTTCAAAAGGAAGAGACTTTATGTTTTCTTTTCTTTTTTATAAATTGATTTAGGTGAAGTGGGTGGTTGTAAAGAGAGTAAAAGTGAAGAGAGGAGGCCTGCAAATGCGCCTTTGGTGACAGTGAAGGATTCAGATCTCCAGCTTTCTTTTGATTCTTCGGCTCGGCGTTGCAATAGCAAGGGCCGTGGCAGTGTCCATCACCTTGTTTTTGGGATTTGCTGCCATTATTGCAGGTTTTATGCCTTACCTTTTTGGCCTATTACTATTGTGAAGCAAAAACAGCATACATTTTTGTGGTACTAAGATATTAGATAACTAGATAAGCATGAAGATCATATTGTTGTTTTTGGTTTGATTCTTAGATTTTGGACAGTGAACATCAGTTATTAAGTTATAACTCATCTGGCTTTTGAATATTGGTCCTCTTGATTATCTGTGTGGATCCGTCTGTTTGCCTAGCCTGCTTTTTATGAACCAAAGAATTTTTTAACCCTGCATTTACAAATTTTATCCAGTGATTTACTCATTAGTGGAGGCCGCGGGTAACAAGTTTGCGTCAAATAGTGGTCATACATGAATCATTAGTATCAAACTAACAGGCAGTAAGATCAAATAAGGATAAAAGCTTTGCCAATATGATGTTATATTGTTAACTACTACTGAAGCCCGCCTGCCAAGGCTTTCTTGCTTCCAATTTCAATGATTAGTGAACTAATAATGTGTTGGATGCTTTCAACTTAACGTTACCAAAATTATTCAATAATCTTATTACTAGTCTAAAGCACGCAAGTGCAGGCAAAAGAAGTTGTGTGGGCAAGAAGATTGCAAGCGATGTGGTAATCTTGATATGGATCAACCATGCATTGGTTAGTTCTTTGATGTAATCATTTTTTTCACTTTGACACACTTTTACATGGCTCTGACATTTCTTCATTGGACCTATATAAACAGGAAAGACGGATTGTTCAGTTTGTCATTCTAGTAATGGGGTTCTTTGTCGAGCTTGTCTCAAGGTTAGGTATGGTGAAGGTAAGTCCTTTTATGAAGACAGAAGAAAAAAGCAAGTACATGAATCAGATGAGGAAAGTATCTAAAAGCTTAATTGTATTGCTTTGTTAGAAATGGAGGAAGTGAGAGAAAAGAAAGAATGGATGTGCCCGCATTGCATAGAAGAAAAAGGAGTAAAACCTTATTGGATATGTAACAGGTATTATATATATGATCATGTCAAAATACATTTGCTGATTCAACCTAATGAGCTTTTGTTTGTGGACTGACTGAAGATTTAATGTTATCTTATCCTCTTGAATAATATAATAGTTCAGTGTGCCTAAAGAAGAGAAAGATGGCTCCAACTGGGTTAGCAATATACAGATGTATGTGTCCAGTTCTCTATTGTTGATTCACATGTTTTGGTTCTAGTTCACACATCCATTGCTTATTGCTTAATATACTTCATTATGGACTTACTTCCTTTATTTGTATTCAAATTAAGGTCGGGAGATGGGATATGAGTCAGTGGCACATCTGCTAATGGATGAGCTTCAATGAGCAGACAAGCGCACGAAATGAAGATGAAGATGCCCTCTCTAACATACACCATTATCACATGAGTACCTAGTGTTATAGTTTTGTGTCTTTTGACCCTATGTAGAATTTGTATGGCTGATGTTTTAGGAACAGACCACCTGCTGTGGAATTGATTGTAGTTGGCTCTTACTTTTGTCTTAACGATCATGTAATTAACTAATGAAGCTGTTTTGGACTCACTGATAGTGTCATTCATGGACTCAATGAGCTGCATTGCGCTGATTGTATACCATGCTCTTGTTCAGCAGAAAAGAAAGAAGAAAGAAGAAGAAAAAAGAAATCCCATGACAGTCAAAGTTAGATCAATCATTTACATAACTTCAACCAAGCTACAAAAGAGTGGAGCTTGTGGTTATGAGTATTTATCCCTACACTCATAAATTTCGACTTGATCCTTTCGTTTTCAATATCATTTAATAAATAAAAAGGGTTATAAAAGAGAAATAACAAATAAAGAAAAAATATATATAAAATGCTTGGTCTCCTCCACTATTCCTCTGCGCTTAAAAAATATAAAAGGTAGAAAACCTGACCCTAAAACCTCCGCAAACCCCCGAAAGCAATTAAGCATCTGACATTCCCAGCCGTCGAAGGCCTAAGCAAGCAATGCCCATAATCCAGTTCCCCTGCATCTCTCATCTCCCGCCAGTCCCCAACTCTGCGGTTCCACCCTATTCGTTTCTCAGTTCCAGCGCTTCCACATTTTTCACCAGAAAGAACCCAATCTTCAAACCCAATTACTACGCCCCTTTCATCCGTACGAAGCCTCCGTTCGGTGCCCGTTTGGTCGTCAGGGCCGCCGGAAAAGATTACTATAAGACCCTCAACGTCGGTAGAAATGCCACCTTGCAGGAGATTAAGAGCTCTTATCGCAAGCTCGCTCGTAAGGTAAAGATTACTATATTGACAAATTTTCAGTCCGATTCGAGCCTGAGAATTAAAATGTGAGCTGCTCAAATTAATATGTTTGAAAGCTTAGCAAAAGCTTAGATTTTTCTTTTTGGGAAAGAGGTGATTTTGATGTGAATTATGTTGCAATTAAGCATGAGATATGTCCAATGGGCTGAGACAGTGATTATATATAAATTAATTTCTGTTTTACAAAGTATTGAAATTTGGCATCACAATGTTGGAACAGCATCATCCAGACAAGGGCTCTGGAGCTGACGAGAAGTTTAAAGAGATTAGTGCTGCATATGAGGTATCTCTAATTTTTCTTCCCCCCATAATGCTGTATTGTCATTTTGTCTCTTAACTCTATTTTTTTTTTTACACTTTTCCTTAAAAGATGGATATTTCATTCATTTAGTTGTCAAATACAATATGTTAACCCACGCTTCATATCGCATGAATTTCACTCCATTTGGTGATGTATTGGTTGTGTTGAAAAAAGTTAATTTGGCAGTTATTTTATGAACCTAGTGATTTTATTGCACGATGTATCAGTGCTTCCTTTTTCATTCATATGGTAATGAAGCAGTTGTGTAGGTCCTATCAGATGATGAGAAAAGATCTTTATACGATCGCTTTGGTGAGGAAGGTTTACAAGGAGAAAATGTTTCTTCGACCACTGGTTCAACAGGGGTAAGATCATGGCCAACTCTATTGCTTTCCCCCATGTCCAAATAGGCAAATGACTTCCTGGTCTTTTCAACAATACAGACTTGTGCACATGCACGTGCACATGTTCTTGTGTATTTTACTTAGTAATCTAATTCTTTTGTTTTTCTAATGAACAAATTAATCATTTTAAATTTTTAACTGCATGCTGATGAATTATCAAAATTATTTAGGTGGATCCTTTTGACGTTTTTGATGCATTCTTTGGAGGGTCAGATGGGATTTTTGGAGGAAGCGGTGAACCAGGAGGCATTAACTTCAATATGAGGAACAGGGGAAACCAGGGTCTTGACATTCGGTAATTGTCTAGCTGCACTTTTATTATCGAAGGCAGAAAATTTATGTTTTCCAGGCCTTTCTTTTAATTTCCATGTTGCAGGTTTGATATGTATCTGAGTTTTGAAGAATCCATTTTTGGAGGACAGAGGGAAATTGAAGTCTCTTGTGTTGAGACATGCGATAGTTGTGGTGGAACGGGTGCTAAATCTAATAACTGCATAAAATCGTGTACTGGTTGTGGTGGAAGAGGAGGGGTGATGAAAACTCAGAGAACACCATTTGGCATGATATCACAGGTAAAGAGACCTTTTTAGAACTTTAATAAAGGTAAAACTGACTTAAATTATTTATGGTGTTCATAAATAGTCCAATATGAGCCAATATTATGTATGATAGTTACCAAGTATGTTGGTCAAACATGTATTATGCAATCTGCTTTCTTCCTACCATTCTTTCAAGATCTCACTACTTGTCTTAGAGATATGCTACATAGATGATATTTTATGATTAATAGGTTTCAACCTGCTCAAAGTGTGGTGGTGATGGTAGAATAATCACTGATTCTTGCCAAAGATGCAGTGGCAAAGGGCAAGTACAGTCCAAAAGAACTATAAATGTGACCATCCCAGCTGGCGTTAACAATGGAGCCACGATGCAAATTCAAGGGGAGGGGAATTTCGATAATAAAAGGTGTATATACAGTTAGAAACTTATGTTTACATCAAATATGTTTTGCAATTCCCGTTGTCACTAAAACCAAATTTAGAATAAATACTATCTAGCTTTGGAACCTATTGTGAATCTGTGATCTAGTAGTGGAGTTAATATTGGCTTTTGCAATTCCTTCGAAATTCTCTTCCTCCCTCCTTAATGGGTTATGTATGGTGATACATAGTGCTGATTTGTTTGGCATTTGGTCCTTTATTTAATGTAATTTACTTTTTTGTCCCAATGTAGTGGGTTTATTAGTTTAGAAAATGATAGAATATATGGTAACCATGACATGCACTTTTCCTCTATAAAATGTTATACGTTTAGAATTTTCGAAATCTGTTTTTACTTGCTCAATATTGTTGCTTTATGTGACTTGATGTTAAGGCATACCCTGCACTAATTTCTTTATTATCTACATTTTGGAAGAGGTATAACTGGTGATGTCTACATAGTGCTCCATATAGATGAAAAGGATGGAATTTGGAGGGATGGTCTCAATCTGTACTCAAAGATAAATATTGATTATACAGAGGCCATTTTAGGGACTGTAATAAAGGTAATTCTAGCATTATCACTTTGTGAGGGTGCACTTATCTTATCGGTACTAGAGTGGCATACTAGTGTAAATTTAAAATGCAAAAAACATGGTAATGCAGAAAGTGGATGTTTAAATCACGCTAAGCCAAGTGATATCTCCGCCTCATAAAAATTGTATATAAGCTGTGTGACATTGAAAATTTAAATGAACTTTAGGTAGAAACTGTTGAAGGCTTGAAAGAGCTTCGAATTCCTTCTGGAACTCAGCCTGGAGAAACAGTAAAGTTGCCACATTTGGGGGTTCCAGACATCAACAAACCTTCTGCTCGAGGAGATCATCATTTTGTTGTGAATATTCTGATCCCAAAGATAATCAGGTTGGAGTCCTTAAACTATGTTAGGCTTCCTTCTTTCTTTGAGTTTAAACTTATTAGTTTAACTTGAGCATCCAGCTTGATATCCCAATAACTTGTGTGTTATTTTTCATTTGAATTTATTGTACTTTTAATGACAGTGACACGGAACGTGCACTTGTTGAAGAACTGGCTTCACTTAAGACATCTAAAAAAGGCCATTCAGTTGCTTCCAAAGACACTGGTATAGTTTTCAAGTCTCTTATGAACCACTATCTAATTAGAATAAATGTAGTAGGTGAATATTCTTCTCATGGATTAATCAATGATTTGGGGGACTATTCATGCTTTTAAATATGTTTTTGTACTTATCCAGGGACACAAGATGGGAAGTATGACATGCATAAAACCAGTAACTTTGAAACCAGTGCTTCAAGCCAGGGGACTAAACGTGCTGCATCCTTTTGGAACTCGATAAAGGGTGTATTGGGGTATGCCTCAGTAACAGTTCTTTTCCATAAGTTTTGCTTTTTAGTCTTAAATATGCCTATTCCTTCAATTAAAAGAAGAAAAGTTCCAATACATCAGCCGGTTATATACATTTACATTCCATTCTTCTGGCTGTGTCATTTATTGCACCTCATTACTGGACTTGTAATTATCATGGTGATACCTTTGACCTAGGGTGAGAAATAAATATCTACTTTTAGTGCAAGTATGGTTTTGCATACATACAAGCCTCCTTAACCATTGCCCATCTTGCAGGGGGAGGCAGTCTAGAGAGGGATTCGCATCAGTAAGTGTGGAGAGACCAGCGTTATTGTGGGGATCAAGCAAGCTAGATTCCTCGTATATGGCATCAATTTTTACAGTTTTGGCTGTAACTTGTATTTGTACCTTGCTGGGAAAGATCGGTAACCTCACTTTATTGCAACAAAAGGATGGTTCTTCTCGTACTCATAGAACAAAAAAGACCAACATTAATAGAAATACTTAAATCTAACATTTTAGTTGCTCACTGTGTAATGATTGCCTGCAATGGTAGTAGGTAACATTATATTATACATTGGATTTACCCTGCAATCTTCATCATTTTCCTCTGTATTCCGAATGTGTTTCACGGTCTCGATTGTCAAGGCCCAAGTCTTGCACAGCCGGCGGGGAACTGTATTTGTAAATTCTGATATAAATACAAGAAAATTGTTTTGTTCCTAATTTAAAAAAGTACTGAACTTGCACGCCCACTCTCAGTTCTTTCTTGTCTTATTGGCTTGATTTTAATTTAAGTTAATTGAAAAATTACCAAAAATTCAAAAGTTAGCAATTAAAGGAGAAATTTGGAACAGGATGCATGAAATATCGATTATCGAATTTTAAAGGACTTGGAACAAACAAAACAGTGAACAGTTGCAACAATAAAAATTTCGGTTATGCTTTGTAATAAACAAAACTAATTAGGTTTGATAATATATCCACACATAAAAATAGTTTTTTATAAGGCCCGGTCTAAATCCACCACCCTCGACTGTTGAGTTCACCACCCTATTTCAAAAATTCTAATTTTACCCTTCGGTACATAACCACCAAATGGTCATTCTACGTGTATCTACCAAACTTTGGTAGATTATTCGGTAGTTATCTGCCGAACATTTGTGGAGGTTTCAGTAGATAACTACCGAATGAGTGTTGGTGATTTCATCTTTATTTTACAAGAGAAGGTAAAATAGAAAAAAAGTTGAACAAAATATGTTAGGGTGGTGAACTCAACAGCTAAGGGTAGTGGATTTAGCCTGCGTCTTTTTATAAATATAGCTATATATAGTACTGGGCCGGTAGATGGACTGAGCCCAACTTCAGAATAGGCTAGAAAGCCCAATCCATTAAAAAAAATAAAGGGACAAACCCTAAACCCACCCCATGAAATAGCCAAGGCGCGCATTTGTTCTAGGGTTCTGTCGAGGCCGCGTCTGCGTTACTGCTCAGTGATCTCCATCTCAACGCCGCCGTAGCCATGGTACCTCTCTCTCTCTCTCTCACGGATAAAGCGAAAGTCAAACCTTTACCCTTTCATATTCGTTTTCCATATGTACTTATAGATAAGTTTGCTTCTGCTTTTGATTTTTATTTTGGATCTGTTTATTTAGTGCTTATTGAGAAAATGCGGAGATTGGAAAGCACTGCAAATCTTTATATCAAACATGGAAAGGACTGGTTATATGATCAATTCTATTGATTTTTTTGTTTTTATGTTATGGGTTAAAGTTAGTTTTTAGTATTAGAACTACTGATTAGTTTCTGGTATTAGAATCTACTGAATATACGGTGAAATCATGAATTCGATATTTTTCGAATTTTCGTAAAATTAGTATAAACTTGTGTTAGTTGAGTAGAAAATGGTAATAGACTTATAGTGGTTGGAAACTTTAATATGGAAATGATACATGCTATGAACTTGTAGCCTCCATAAGGCAGACTTCAATTTTATATATAACTGGATATGTATTTGCTGACAATGAGTTGTGCTCAAGCTGTTGGGTACCTATTGGGGGTGGTTTGTAATTTTATAGTGCGTTTTGATATTTGAATACAATTGTTAGATCATAGCATTTAATCGCTCTACACCTTGTATGCAACCTTGTTCTTTTGTTAATTCTCTGTTTTTTGTTAGTAATTTCTTATGATTCATACTGTTATTGGGTTTTATGTCAGATTTTGCATAATCCCCGTGTTATCTTCATTTTGTGTTTGATTTCTTTGTACACGGATCATAACCCATGTCATAATGTTTCAGGTGAACGTTCCCAAGACCAAGAAGACATACTGCAAGAGCAAGGAGTGCAAAAAGCACACCTTGCACAAGGTCACACAATACAAGAAAGGAAAGGATAGCCTTGCTGCTCAGGGAAAGCGTCGCTATGATCGTAAGCAATCAGGGTATGGAGGTCAGACCAAGCCAGTGTTTCACAAGAAGGTAAAGATTAAGTTATTGCCCCATTTGCTTACTGAATATAAGAACAATTGGTAATTAAATATCAAAAGTTTAGTTGTTTGTTTTCAGCAGTATTCATGTTTGACCTTTATATTACTAAACAGGCTAAAACTACGAAGAAGATTGTCCTGAGGCTCCAATGCCAGGGTTGCAAACATGTGTCCCAGCACCCAATCAAGGTTAGTGTTGTGGTGTAATTTGCTTCTTTTTGTTTCTTTTCAAGGCGTTTTCTAATGCTTGATTGTTGCCACTGGTTTCTGCAGAGGTGCAAGCACTTCGAGATTGGTGGAGACAAGAAGGGGAAGGGAACCTCTCTTTTCTAAATGTTTTGTTTTGGTTGTATGTTATGTTGCTTTTCTTTCTCGTTGAAGCTCTAAAGAAGACATGGTAGACTTGTCGTTTTTGTTAGTTCAATGTTAAACATCAAAGTGGTTTTTAACCATATTTTTCTGCTCACTTGAGATTAGTGTTTTAATTCATTGTGCATCTTTATCACCAGTTGTTTTTGTTTCAATCTGTTTGTTTAATATCCATTCCTGTTAAGTAGCCCAAAAAAAAAAAAAACATCCAGTCCTGTTACTGAGAAAAAAAAAAGGCCGAGTGATATGGACTGCAGCCTCACAAAGTCACATACTCACATGCCATCTTTTGGACATAGTTATGGATGGGACATCCCACTTATTTTGGTGGCATTCAAGTCTTCATTGACTTCTTTCTCGTGGGATGCCCAACTGCATCTTTTGTCTTATTACCAAGATATTATGGTGGTCCATGCAATTATGTAGCTTTTATTGGAGTTTGTTTTATGTTGGTATTATTAGTTTGTCTCTGAGTAACCCATTTTCCCAACAATGCTAATACTGTTTACCTCTTTCATGACGTAATTCTGCTTCCTAGTGATTCATCAACTGCATTACAATTTAATGTCCAAGATGACTGAACCGGAAGTTTATTTGTGTGAGTGTGTGTATATGGGTTGTTTACTGCATGGAAAGTACATGTATCGTCATGACCAAGATATATAAGGTTTAACCGAGGGTCTCATGACTTCATTATTGTTCAATTCCACATTCCAAAGAGCACTTGAAAATTTAACGAATTTGTCATGCTATTGTTCTTTGATATTTGACGTATATAAGCAGTAATTTTATGCTTTAGCATCTAAATATTGTTGTTGTTTTTTTTTTTCCATAAAAAGTGAAAAAATATTGTTGTTTTTGTCTTCTCTATGCATGGACCATGGCAAGATATATGTACATCCACTCACGTACTATGTCCCTGTATATATATTTGCTGTCGAGTGTCGAGAACGTTGACTAGACATCTACAATGCAAAGGCATTTTAGAATTTAGCCAATGGATTTATAATGCGACTATCTTATTCTAGAGCAGGCAATGGGAGTTGCTCTTTAATTTGAACAACAACAAGAATGTCAAAAGGTATTTATCAAAACTGAAATAAAAATGAAAACTGAGGACTTAAATATATGCCAATCGATTCCTTTTTCTGGTGATTGTGACTGTAGGCACGCTGCACGCTGCACGTAGCTATCTGACTATGTATGAAAACCTGACTCTACTCTTTTTTTTATATGTCTGCGTTGAATTGCAAGTAAGCTCCGAGCTTTCTTTTCTTAGAAAATAAGTAGCCTTCCTAATCCTACGGACAACAGTAATATTGAAATTGAAGTCAAACATGCATATAAGTGGTACAAGGGTCAGTTTCATTGGTGATACAATTAATTGGGAATTGGGTGTGAGTAGCTATTACGTAGTGCCTAATCATGTGTTTATGGTGAATCATATATGCAAGCAATTGTAGCTACCAAGATACCTAGCTATGCCCTATTTATGTATATATATATATGAAGTAAACCAAAACTAAGATTGCCCTTCTCTGTTCTCTCAGCTAACCTCAGATTTCATGCAATTTCAGTACTAGAAGAAATGTATATGTATATACTGCTCGATCCAACTAATATATGCCTGTCAATGGTAGCTAGCACAAGTTTCACTAGAGTAAGAAGAAATGAAGGAAAATTGAAAATCATAGATCAAATATTTGAGTTGCTATTGTAACTGTCAATTAGTCGAAGCCTCACTATCAGAAAGCAGATAGTAGCTAGGAAATTAATAAGTAGAGTAAATCACATCAATGGGTGTAGAGTAAGGCTTGATGTATCCCATATATGCCCATAAGGCATCATCCCATGGGTGACCTAATTATGACTAAATAGGTAGCACCTCCTACAATGTTCTCTCTCTGCATGTGTATGTGACAGACAGTGTGAGAGATAGAGAAAAGTGAGAAGAGCCGACACAGAAAAAGCTAGCTAGCAAGCAACATGAATATTGGCTTTCCAATTAATTAAGGGCCCTCAATAAACAAGCAGCTAGCTTTTTTTATTCTGCAGGCGTTATTAATTGCCACTGTTGTGAGGTTGGCTGTTGCCAGTACTACTCACTCTTATATATTTTTTACATGCACTTTGTTTACATGCCTTCAACAAAATGCATGTATATGTTATCTAGGTCTTCATATCTATATATGATTATATTCTCACCTCATTACACATGTATTTTCCCCTTGCTTATATATTTTGTTATTTTCTATTGATTAACACCTACTCATGATTGCCTAATTGGTTGGTAAATCACATACTCTATTACTTACTTGATCATCATATCACAATTTCTTGTATCTTTGTATGTTTCTAAACTCCAATAAGAAACACCCACTAATTGTGATTGATTTATCAATTGACTCATACTAAGATTAATAACAAAAATATAGTCTTAACCATAATTGTCTCCATATTCTTTACTATGATGCATCGTTTGATAAAGCCAACATATCCAACTCAGAATATTTCATATATGATATGGAGTGGCGGTAGATGCTCTTCTACAAGGATCCTCCAGAGGAAGCTTCCTCCTCCTAAAATTAATTTATCTCTACACAAAAAAAAAAAAAAAAGAAAAAAAAAAGGAAAAGGCAAACTTGTAACATATTTTGAACTTAAAAAAAAAAGAAAAGAAAAATAGAAGAAGAAGCTTTAGCCTTTTACTCTTTTAGCATGTTGTGAGGTTAATCGATCATTAAGACAACTAGACAAGCTAGCATTTGGAATCTTGGATCCATTATTTCTTATTATAAATTTTTAATTCACATATAGCCATATAGGGTAGACCTGCAAATTAAACTATTGAGTTGGTGGATATACATCATATACGGTACGTCTTAATCACAATTTTAATTATCTCAACCTCAAAATATTAAAATTAGTATTTTCAGAATACATATCTTCTAACGTGGACCTGTCTAAGACATTGGTCCCACCCACGCTTTGCTACACAACAATACATTACAATATTATGAGCCTATGACTCTCAACGGTATGATTTGTCGGTGGGTACCCTAATCATGTCAATGCATCAAACGGCTTACCATGCATGACGAAATATATTGATCATTTCAAACGTACCTGTTTTGATTGATATTTTTTCTCATATAGTAAGTAAAATGTTTACCTTCATTTTTATTTTTCAAATTTTCTATTATTTTATAGCTAATTAGCTATTAATTTAATGGTATTTCTTCCGAATGAAGAAGTTCTAAATTTGAATTCTCCTCCCCATATAATAAAAATTCCACTTTAATCAATATACACATAATATAACATATGTATTTATCGGTTCCGCATATTACCATAGTGTCGACCACTCATCTTCTTTGCCGGTTTTGATTATGAAAAAAAAAAAAAACTTAATGCCTATAATTTGAATTTAAATATCCGTAAGACATAATTTACATTTGGCCAAATAAAGAATCAGTACATGCATTATAATAACAAGAAGGAGGCGACTTTCACTATTATTATATCCTTGCTTACAATGTCCGAGTCCGACAACCCAATGGAATTACCCCAAGAAATAGAAAATGGGCAGTCAAATCTTTAGATAAATTGAAGAGTATCTTAGCAATAGAATATGCATAGCTAATTAGCTACTGAATTATCAATTAAGCAAAGTAGACTTAGTAGTGCCAGATTGTCAACCACTTGGAATTAGACATTTTGTTTTGTCATTGAGTTTGGGCTTTTGAATAAGGAAGGTGGCTCTTAATTATGGACAAAGATGTTGGTAATTGAACAACCAAAATGACAAAATTTTCTTCTTTCTTGGGTTGGAATTAAGTTAATGTAATTTCACTGCTCTCTTCCAAATTATAGCCTCTAATGCAGTCTAAACAATGTACACGTTTCGAAACAATACATATTATATTTGAATTATTATGCAAAACTTTCGACCTTTTAGATCTGGAATTGGAAATAAATGCATTTTATATTTGTACTATAGAAATTTATCGGGTCAGATGGTGTTTTTTTAAACTCTAATTCTTAGCACTTCAGATGTTCTCTAAGAAACCTCTTAAAAAATAGATATTTTTTTTTATTGGTATGAAGAAATGATTCATTCAAAGGCCCGAAGGCAGAAGAAGGTAGGCCCAAAGGCCCCAAACAAAAGAGCACCAAGAGTGGATGGAAATAAATTAATAAAGTTAATTAATTTGTTCCAAGTATAATGGTTTTGTTTATTGAAATGCCAATTCATTTTGATGAAGAAAAAAAAAAATGCCAATTCATTATCTGTGACTGGAGAATGAGTGATACAAGTGGTGACATGCCACCTCGCTGAACAGCTTGTGCCAAGTTGTTTCTGGAATATGTAATGAATGGATAATTAGGTCGTTGTAAATTTGTAATTATAAAACAATATAATAAAATGGCCATATGGGTCTTAAAAGTGCAATCAATAATATATAGTTATATATCACTTCGTCTACCCATTGAATCATTAAATTTTTTATTTTCATTTTTTAAAGAATCAACAATGAGAACTAATGACAATACAAAAATAATTTTTATTGTATTTTTTAAATCAGAAAAATCATATAATTTTTTATTAGAAATCAGAAATCAGAAATCATATTGATTCTCAAAGGAAGCAGAAGCCTAATGAAATTGTTTGCTTTGGCTTACCATGCTTCAAAATGTCATTGTTTTTTTTTTTTGGGTAAAAATTAATTCTTGTCATTTATACGTACAATTTTATGTTACTAAATACGAAATTATTAAGTTTTTATCCATCCAAGTTCATGCATAACATTTCCATAAATGACATCTTCATTGCATTCACAGATAAACATATTATGTCACTTACTAATAATTTATTTCACATAAGTCATTGTTGAAAGAAAAATAATTTTAGAAAAAATAAATGTTAAATACAATGGAAGAGGTAAGAAAAAGAATTCAAAAACACAAAAGCCAATTTATGGATTAATAAAAAATCAGAAAACAAACAAATTCATCTATTTATCGAGAGAGAAAAAAAAAAAAAAACTTAGAATATATCCAGGAAAAAAAAAAGCAAAAAAGAAGAAAAGCAAAAGACAAAAGAAAAGGAAAAAGAAAATGGCAGTTGACTACCACCCACCAGGCCACCAACACTTCTCCCTCACTGTATACAGCTAGGGTTTCTCACTCTATTTGCTTTACTATTTTTTCCCTATTTAGTATTTACTGCACAGCTGGACTCTCTCTCTCTCTCTCTCTCAGTCCAAACTCCAAAGAAAACCAGAAGAGCAACAAAGAGGCCAAAAAGAAAAAAGGAAATGCAGGTCCCAAAACACACTCGCTCCTTATCTGCTCCACTCTCTCTCTCTCTCTCCCCCTCAGAAACCCATACCAAAACTATGCATGAACTTTGAGAGAACAAAACAAAAAAACCCAGAAAACCAGAACCCCCATTTCACCAAAACCAACTGGGTTTTCACCAATATGCATTCCCAAAGCCAAAGGCTTTCCCTTTTTCTTTTCTGTTTGCTGGTTTTGCTTCCTATTGCAAAGCCAGATCTGGGTTCTGACCGAGTTGCTCTTCTGGCTCTGCGCTCAGCCGTGGGTGGCCGTACCCTGCTCTGGAATGTGAACCACACGAGCCCATGTGGATGGGCTGGTGTGAAATGCGAGGGCAACCGTGTCACTGTGCTTCGGCTTCCTGGTGTGGCTCTCTCCGGCAACATACCCACCGGCATTTTCGGCAATCTGACTAGTCTACGCACTCTCAGTCTTCGTCTCAATGCTTTAACTGGTCCTCCACCATCAGATCTCTCTGCCTGCGTTACTCTTCGTAACCTTTACTTGCAGGGCAACTTGTTCTCCGGCGAAATCCCTCAGTTTCTGTACAGTTTGCACGACTTGGTTCGGCTCAACTTGGCGTCCAACAATTTTTCTGGGGAGATCTCTCCGAGTTTCAACAACCTCACCCGGATAAGGACTCTGTACCTCGAAAACAACAAGCTTTCTGGGGCTATTCCCGAGTTGAAACTTCCCAAGCTTGAACAGTTTAATGTATCAAACAATTTGCTAAATGGGTCTGTTCCAAAAAAGTTACAGTCTTACTCTTCGAACTCGTTTCTGGGTAATTTGCTATGTGGGCGTCCCCTTGACAGTGCTTGTCCTGGTGACAATGGAGCTATTCCAAACCCGGATATCAATGGGAACAACAAGAAGAGCAAGCTGTCTGGTGGTGCTATTGCCGGTATTGTGATTGGATCTGTACTGAGTTTTCTTCTGATTGTTATGATTTTGATCTTTTTGTGCCGAAAGAAGAGCAGCAAGAAGACTAGCTCGGTTGACATTGCCACCGTGAAGCACCTGGAAGTCGAGATTTCCGGCGATAAACAGCCAGCGGAGGTGGAGAATGGGGGTTACGGTAATGGTTATTCAGTTGCGGCCGCTGCAGCGGCGGCCATGGTGGGGAATGGTAAGGCAGAATCCAACAATGCCAGTGCTGGTGCTGGTGCTAAGAAGCTGGTCTTTTTTGGCAATGCGGCGAGGGTGTTCGATCTGGAGGACTTGTTGAGAGCTTCAGCGGAGGTTTTGGGGAAAGGGACTTTTGGGACGGCGTACAAGGCGGTTTTGGAGGTTGGGACTGTGGTGGCTGTCAAGAGGCTTAAGGATGTGACTATTACTGAGGGGGAGTTTAGAGAAAAGATTGAATCTGTGGGAGCTATGGATCATGAAAATTTGGTCCCTCTAAGGGCTTATTATTTTAGTAGAGATGAGAAGCTTCTTGTGTATGATTACATGCCGATGGGAAGCTTATCTGCACTTTTGCATGGTGAGTGTTTCTTGTTATTCTATTGCTTCCTTTATTGTTCATATATTGCTCTGCCTTTTCAGTTCTGTGGTTATTACTTTATATCTCTGTGCTTGCATTGTGATGATGATGGCTATGATTTCTTCTGGTACATCGTTTCCTAGGGAAGGTTACTTCAATTTTTGTTTATTTTAGCCGTTTCTCTTTCGTTTAACAAAAACGAGGAAAGCTGGATTACACATGGTATTGTTTTCTTTGAATTGTCCTGAGGTTTTGTTATGCATTGTTTATCATCTTCACAAACACTACTCTACTAGTGTCTGTTTGCTTGAACCCATGTGTCTGTTTTTATATAATTTGTCTCCGTTTCCCTGAAAATATTGAAATCCACTAGTGCATATATTTTCTTCTGAATTTCTTTTGTGTTGGTACTTTGATTTGCATGATCTACCAGTTCTGCTGTATGCATAGTGTTTATATATGTGGTAGATATTTAGAGTTGCTGTGATTTTACAATCATTTCAATATTTATAGATTTCCTATTCGAATTATAATTAGTCAGCAATTCCCTTTTGATTTTTCTTAAAAGAGGGACATCATTAATGGGGAAAACTTCTATCTTTTCATCAGTATTGTTACAATGTATACTTTGGAGCCCATAATACTATTACAGAATTTTAAATCAAGAGAGATACAGAACTATACAAGAGCTTTATGTTTACTACCATCTTGTCTTCTATTTTACACTACAGGAAACAAAGGAGCAGGTAGGACTCCATTGAATTGGGAAATCAGGTCCGGCATTGCCCTTGGAGCTGCCCGTGGCATTGAATACCTACACTCTCAAGGCCTCAGTGTCTCCCATGGAAACATAAAGTCATCCAATATCCTGCTCACAAAATCCTATGAAGCTCGGGTTTCTGATTTCGGCCTAGCACACCTTGTTGGACCCTCTTCCACTCCCAACCGAGTTGCTGGTTACCGGGCACCAGAGGTGACTGATCCTCGCAAGGTATCCCAAAAGGCCGATGTTTATAGCTTTGGGGTATTGCTCTTGGAACTACTTACTGGAAAGCCCCCAACCCATGCACTCTTGAATGAGGAAGGAGTTGACCTCCCAAGGTGGGTTCAGTCCATAGTTAAAGAAGAGTGGACTTCTGAGGTTTTCGATCTTGAGCTCCTCAGGTACCAGAATGTTGAGGAGGAGATGGTTCAGCTCTTGCAACTTGCAATAGATTGTGCAGCACAGTTTCCTGATAATCGACCTTCAATATCTGAAGTGACAAGGCGCATTGAGGAGCTATGTCGTTCTAGCTTGCAAGAAGGTGATGACCAACCGCCTGCAGATCATGTTGATAATTTAGATGATGTGTCTTCTTGGTGAGTTCGTCTGGCCCCCTCCACCATCTTCCCTCATGGATTTGTAGGACATGCTTTGGTTTGTTGTGCCAATACTTTTGCGTGTTAATCTTTGTTTTGTTGTATGTTAAATCTGGGTCTCATTTTACTTTCCTTAGGAGCCAACTGTTATTTTTTCACCCTCTTATTCGCCATTGTACTACTTTTTCCCTTTTCATTAATACACTTTGGGGTGGATATCTGTTCCATTTGTTGTTGGTGGATGATGGTTGCTGTAATTATTACTTCACCTTTTGCCTTTTGCCTTTATCACAACTATTCAACTATTGAAATTGAAATGTTTTAGTTGCTTCATATGTTAGTTGTGATGTCTATTCAACTTTTGCCTTTTCTTTATTTGTTGCTAAACGATATTTTTCAAGTATGAATCACTTTGGTGAAGATCTATGACTTGAGCAAAGCTCGATTGTTATTGTCACAACTTTGAGATGAAAAATGTTATTGTCAAAGTACTACTATATTCATATAAGTGGTTGTGAGGATTGTAGATTATTCTGGCAAATAACAATTTTAGCTCCAGAAAAACATCTTCCAATTTCTTTTTCTCATTTGGTAGTTGGTTAGTGACAAAAGGGTTGTCTTTTTTTTTTTGGTTAACTGGGGGGTCAGAGACCCCAAACAACAAAACTAGGCAGCAACCAAACGAGGTTTACAGACACCCAAAAAATCTTCAAAGAGGCAAGTAAAACACTCCTAGGGAGGCTGGGAAAACTCCACAATGCCAAGATCAAGACCATGGCCCAATTGAGCCAATTTATCAGCAGTGCAGTTCTTCTCTCTAAAGACATGAGAGATCTTACGACAAAAGGGTTGTCTGGTAATACAGCATTGATTTGCTGGAACAGTTCTTTGTTACCACTTACCACACAAACACAATGCTATCATATATAGATTGGTGCTAATGGTGCATGAGTTTCATTCTTTATGATTAAAAACTGAATGTTTGCACAGTTGAAGTGAATTCAAAAAAAATCATGAAAGAATCATTCTTACAAGTCTGCAGTGAAAATCACAAAGCTGCTTAGGGACAATAGTATGGGTTCTTTTACCAGATAATACAGTAATTCAGAATTCAAAAGGTGAGTTGATGTGTACTGTGATGATGATGGTTATGAAGCAAGCTTTATCGTGGACCCAAACTATTGCATTTAAGTGGAGGGTCAGGTGTAAAAAGTGAGCAGACAGTCTGATGTAGTGGTCCTCTACTCCTCTGTGATGGTTAAAATTTTGTTGGCATCCAAAGCCTCAACTCAAGGATTTAAAATATGTGCTCTCGGGTGTATAAAGAAATGGTTACTATAAGAAAATGATAAGAAAACAAAGTTCCATTTTCCAATATGGGATTTTTTTGTCTTGGAGTTGTGCTGTCCTATTCTGCCGTTTTTATTCAAAATCGAAACGGTTCTGAACTAGAAAGGATACAAAAATTTTGTTTTCATAATACAAAATTGGAAACTCCCAGTCCCATGCACAAGTGACAAGTGGCCTAATAAGAGGCTAATGGGAGTAATTCATGATGAAACTTGACCAAGCGAAATTTCGATTAAAACAATTGAGCAATGTGGTTTGAACTTTGAAGTACCTCATTGAAAGGAACTGATATCAGGCTTTAAGGCCTTGTACTCATTTATATTGGGAATGATAAAAGATTTTAGTTGCATAATTTGGGATCTCTCTAACAGTAACAGCTAGAATTGAAAACTGATTTTTGTGAGCACTGTACTCTCCACATGATTTTGGCAATGCAGAACCATAACTATGGTTCATTTCACGGTTGTTAAAGATGGAGGGAAATAAACCTTCCAGATTTCCATAACATTTATTAAGGGTCCGTTTGCTCACATTTGTCAAAATAAAAATTGCTCACATTTTTCGTTTTTTAGTTTTTATTTTCAACTCAAGATAGAGAAGCAAAAGCAAGAGAATAATGAGAAGAGAAATGATAGATGCGAGAAAAAGGAGAAAATGTATATGGAATGCTTCATAAAATAAGAACTAAAACCAAAAAAGAAATTTTGTTCATGTTTTCTCCAAATTTATCTTGCATCTCTCATAGATATTGCAACTCGCAGGAAAGAGCCTGGAGGGAAAGGAAGCCTGGAGAGGATAAATATGGGACTATAACGTCGCTTTAATATCCCTAGAAATACTCGAGTAAGCATTCATGGGACTTCAGGTCCAACTTAATGCCCAACCCACAAACTGTTGGGTGTCCAACAATCCTAGTCAAGCCCAAAGCCACCATATCATTTTCCTCAAACTAAAAAGTCTAAAAAGGTCTAAACCCAAGAGCTCAGTGCTTAGGGCTCAGTGCCTGAGACTCCAAGCCTTTCTAAGCCTTGAGCCTTTTACATACATATACATATCACTATCAATGAAGATTTTCAAAAGATGACACTATATTTGGCCTACATTTTCCAACCTTTTATACAACTTGCACTGGAAACACTTTACAGCAGGTCAAAAAATTGTAGCGAGTAAAATAAAGAAGCTACATTGTGATTGGAACAGAAAGGGATGTGTTGACATGGTTATGGAGTAAACCAACAGTTCAACTTAGGACAAAGATCATAAACCCACATGGGGTTATCAATTAGATTACATCAAAGTTCTCTAAGATACAAAAGATGACTCAACAGTGAAACCCCACGGTGTGGACATGTTTACCTATGTGAGGAAAGAGCACATCCCAACCAGTTTCGGCATTTTGAGTTTTCTGATTCCTCCCATCTCTGCAAATGCAAATTCAGCACTCAAATTGCTAACTGCACATTATATATAAAAGGAAGATGCTATTTGTCCCAATATTTTCTCCCAATTTTTCTTTCCCAACTTACATGGCATTCATTCATTGGACTCTAAGAAAAAAAAATTTAAACCTAAGAAAGAAAAAGATAAACCCTGTAAAGTAAAGTGGTGACAAGTAAGTTTGGGAAACAAAAGTTGGGAAAATTAGTTGGGGCATTAAGCATTTTCCAAAATGAAAACCATGAATTTCGAAGATCATACATGTACAGGGTGTATACAAACAACAAAGAGGTGATTAGGCCCCAAAAACACGCCCAAATCAATTTAGAGTCAAAACCCCAATACCAGCTTTTGACAAGTAGGAGAAGTTTCTATGCACTGGGACCTGATCAAGGATCATCCTTAAAACCCTTTGAAAGCAGATCATAGTTGATTGATGCAAGCTGGGAGAGATTCTGAAGCACAGTCAAAAGAACAAAAAGTAAGATAATTACCAAAAAAAAAAAAAAAAGAATGAAAAATGGAAGTAACAAATATAGGTCTAGGCTAGTATAGAAACCAAATAAGCATAACATGGGAGAGGAAAAAGAGAGGAAAGAAAAAATCAAATAAAAAGCAAAGACAAAACTTCAATTACAGAAGCCATATCAAGCAAAATTGTAGATCCTGCCAAGTCATTTTGCTAACACTGTACATCCAAGTCATTGCTGAGCATACTATCAACAGCTCCATAAAAAAGGCCCAACAATATCATTCCCCATGGAATATATAAACCAGTGTGCTCACATCATGTGAACACCCTATTTACGAAGACTTTAGAACAGTAAGGCTCATATTCCATAAAAGTCAACAATAAAAGATAAGAGATAAAATCATGCCCAAATAACAATACCTTGAGTTGTCAAACGAGAGATAATCATTAAGTTAAGAGATACCTTAAATGAGAAATTACTGAAAGAGTAATTGATAGAAGAGCCAGACTCAAACTCTGTGAGGCCCCCGCATTCATCACCCTGTCAATCAACGTTGCCCAATATCACATCAGTGCTGCAAGCTATATGCAACCACAGAAATTTAAAAATCTTAACATAAATTAAAAGTGCTAGTTTCCAGGACTAAAGTACCACTTCATCATGACGGTTACTCAAGCAACTGCTGCTGCCACTTAAGCTATCAGCATCACTGGAATCATCAAGTTCACTAGCTGGATAAACATTTTCATCTGCAGTATTCCATGAGTAACGACTGGTGAAGTAACTGGTATCCAGTGCACTCTCTGAAGAGGGAACAAACGCAGCCTGTAACAAATGAAAAGTCATATGTGGTGTCAATCTAACCAAAGAATGAAAAATCTGCATCTTCATGTTTATGATTTATGGATATGCTGTATCACACCTTCTGCCTGGCAAGTGTGTCCCAGTTGATATCTTTAAAGAATGGATGCTGCTTCACCTATACCATATCCAGTTCTATCAGTTTATCTATGAGGTTTGTGCGATCATGTATTGGAATCAACTCACAAAAAAACCACAATTACCTCTGATGCTCCTCTAGCTCCAAGTCTCTGATTAGGATCTTCTGTCAGTAACCTAGAAACCGGTTGTGTCAGCATCAACTAAACAAACATACTATCACTAGACATCACATGTCATTTGGTAAGGAAACTTATTCCTTTTAAAGTTCAAATAAGAAAAAATAATAAAATATTTAACACGTGCCTTACTATGTGAATATCCATCACATATTGGACCTTAAACTGGAATTTAGTCTAGATCTAAGGTCGATTTTCAAGCCTACACATGCTGTCATAGAACACTATTCTAAGTTGATACAGAATGGTATTCTAAGTTCTAGGCATTCTTACAAAATGGGAACAGATTTTCTGTGGACATAAGCGACAGGCTCATAACTTGAAGTAGAACTATAGAGCAGTTCAACAATGTTAACATCAGTGTCTTAAAACTAGACCAACAACTGACCGATCCGACCATAATGGATGGGTGTTAATTCCAGTCTGATACATCCCTCTGATAGCTTTTGGTCAACATCCACATTGGACTCATTTACCAATGGTCAACTACAATGGAAAAACGTATTTACTCCTTGTAAAGCAATAATAAAATATATTCTTTTTAAACAATGACAAAACATAGAAAGATCTGTGATGCTTAGCTTACTGATCAATAAGATCTTTTGCTTCACGACTCATCTCTTCAGGTACCCGAGGCCAGGGTATATTACGGTTGAGTATATTATCAAATATTGTCTTCAAGAAAACAAATAAAAAAGGTTAAAAAAAAGCAGCCAAAGAGTTAGACCTCAATCAAACTACGAAACTCACAGACTTGTTGTTGTAAACAAAGCAAACACCAAAACCATGTATTATGACATTTTAGCAGGGAAATAACCTGAGGATGCTCTGCATTGAAGGGTGGAATGCCAACAATCAATTCAAATAAAATGACACCAACGGACCACCAATCTGCAGTTGCACCTGTAGACCATAGAACAGCAACAGATTGTTAATCCTATTATGGAATTAACTGATCAAAGAACAAAGACTACAGAAAGCTGTTTAGAAAAGAAAAAAATACAGGAGCATTATGTATGGTTGCCCTTAAATAGACAAACCAAAGAAGAGAACAGCTAGCTGTTTGGAAAAATAAGTGGGAAAAAAACTAGAGCATTATGGTCGGTTGCCCTTAAATATTGATTAATTCATCTTCCTTTTTTGTCGAAATTAATTCAAATTCAATTCAAGAATTAACCAGTACTAATGATTTAAAGATTCTAGTGCATAGCTGACCATTCATGGCTCCAATTTGGTAAAGCTTCCAGGCAACTAGTATTTCTTTCTTGATCTTGGAGGTTAACGTAAAGTTAAAAAAAGAAAGTTTAAAGACAAAATAAAGAAAATAATAGCACCTTAAACTAAGAAAGGGCTATACAAACCATGTCCTGTTCCCAAAAGTATCTCCGGGGCCAAATAGTCAGGGGTTCCCACAGCAGATCGTTTCTTTCGCCTTTCTCGCTGTTGCTCAGACACAGATAATTCAGGTTCATCTTCCCCAAGTAAGGATGTCCCACTAACTGCTGGACCAGATAAGTCATCAGTGCTGTTGATGAGACCAACCTTTGAGAGCCCAAAGTCTGTCAACTGCTCAGATGGAATACAAAAAGTTAATAATTAAGGGGGGGGGGGGGGGGGGTTAGGTGTATGAGTTTGACAATGTGAATACGAAGTTAGAAAGCCTAGAAACTATAATCTATACTATAACATAACATAACATAACAGCAACAGGTGGTGTTTAGCTCTCGCTTCCCCAACTTTTAAGACCTTAATCCAAGTTAAACATAAGTTTTATTATATTGGGTGATAAGCATCCATACCTTGTAATTAACTGCTACACAATTTGGCACTCTTTCCAACCACAAACTACCGAAATTATTTATTTAAGAGAAAAAAAGAAAAGAAAAAGAACTTGAGAACAATCTCACATGCACTATGCGCTTATGGAAGCGCTAGTGTTCTTGAAATAATTGAAAATATGATACAAACAGTTTCATTTTCTCAAACATCATGCATCAAACTAAAGCTGAACCATGTTCTACCCATTTCCAGCTCTAATAGAGATGGATTTTCAAATTTGTCACTATCTTGCTTCAACTGGAAAACCTAACTATATTAGAACCACTAATGTAGTGACACTGAAATGTGCACCCCAAGCATCTGTCAAAAATGGCAACAGAACAAAAACTAAAAAATAAAGAAATATAGATACCTTAACATGGCCATCATGAGCAATCAACAAATTGTCAGGCTTCAAATCACGATGAACCACATGAAGCGAATGTAAATATTCTAAAGCAAGCACCTGCAAAACAAAAATAGATAAACAGAACCGCAGATTATAAACTTGCACTGTAATGTAACCTGCAAATATATTTCTGAAGAAGATGCAAGCACATACCAGTTCAGCTATATATACGCGAGCAACATCCTCCTCTAAGCAGCCTAAATTTCTTAACAATGAATACAGATCCCCTCCATTTAAATACTCCATGACAAGATACAAGTTTTCACGGCAAGTAAACGAATAGAAGAAGCGAACCTGATAAAGTTCAAGTTCAAGTTAGAATGAAATGAATGTTTCTCAAGGAAAGGTAAAACACTTTGCTAGAACACCTGCTCACCACAAAAGGATTACGGACTGAAATCAAGATGTCACGTTCTGCTAATATACTTTCAACAGCATTCTTACGGATCATATCAGCCTTTTTAAGAACCTGTTGCAAATGTCACAAAATAAGAGTGACAAAATCCTCTTCATGCTCAAAGACATGATAAAAGCAAAACATATTTTTTCTTTTTCTTTTCTTTGGAGGTGGGGGGTGGGTGGGGATAGGAAACACTGAATTTTTTTATGTCTGAAAAAAATTAAACAAAAAAGTGATGGACAAGGTGTCCATCCAAAGTAGCATACCTTTTTATCAATTATGGTACTTGTTATAAAATTGTATATGACTGAGAAACATTAAATTGACGCATGCTACTTCAGAGAAGCTTTCATGGGTTCAATAACAAATTAAAGAAAGAAAGAGGAGAGGGAAGATATTCCAATAAAACCATGCAGAAGACTGGCTATAAATTAGTAAGCCTTTATATGCGTTTCTGAAGTTTGAAAGATAAAATGCCAACTTCTGAAGCATATAACCATGGACAAACATAGGCACAATAAAGTTGAGCATAACAAGAATAAACCACAGAAAATAACTAAAAGCAAAAACTCAGTAAAGAATGCAAAATGATATAGAAGACATAACCAGAAGCTCAACCAAACAAACAGAGAAATAAAGCAATAAAATCATAAAGAAATTATGTGTCTAATTACACTTACTTTAATCGCAAAAAGATCCCCTGTTGTTCTCTTTTTAGCTAAGAAAACTCGTCCAAATGCCCCACGACTTATCGGTTTGATAATTTCAAAGTCATCTATAGATGTTCGGTCCTTGGGAAAATGTATAGGGCTTGTACGAACCACATCATCTTCTAGAGGAGTGTCTTCATCAATTATGGTACTTGATATATCAACCTTTTCATCATCCACTAACTCACAAAGCTGCAAATACTTCTCCCTAGAGTATCACAATCATCACATTGTATAAAAATTTAATTTAAGAAAGAACTGAAAAGGTGGCATGTAGTTTTAAAGATTTTCCAATGAATTGTTCAATCAAACTTTTTAGGCAAAATATAAATACCATAGTTCAAGGTATATTTAATGAACACTTTAGTTGAAGTTTGTAAAAACCAAGAAATATAGCAGCAAGTACCCACCGAATCAGCTTCTCAATGCGTGTCCCAAATGTTTCCACTGTAAGTGCATCAAACTTTCTGCGGTCAATAACAACTCTCAAGTCTTCAAGACAAGACAGTAGATAAGGAATGGTGCGATCATCATCCAAAGGTGTATTAGCCACACAACGGGCAATATCAGCAAGTTCATTCATCTGCGTCATCAAAAGGGAGTTATCTTGATAGCATCAAAAACTAAAACTTTGATACAAAGAAAGTTGGGCATCAGTGAGCATAGCACCAAGACCAGCAAGATGCATACTAAAATTAACTCCGAGTTTTATGCTACTTTGAAGCGTATGAAACTTCTCTGTTTTTATAGAGGGTACAATAGAAACTCCCATCACACATGATATATGTAGAGACTAAAGACACATGCATACATATATTTAGAATTGATGTATGTAGAGATATAACATATATATCCCCTCTTAAGCATATGCAGACACAAATACTGCAGAAGGTGCTTAATATTTTTGAGACAATTAATCTTCATCTTCCTTTTAATATGAAAAACTTAGGACATGGAAATGAGACCAAGATGTTTTCATTGCATTTTGAATTTGACAAAGATGATAGCTCATATAATAAACTGATATTCAAATGACATTCCACTGCATCTCAAGTATCATGAGTATGTGTTTGGGCAACTCCTAGAGCAAAGAAGTATTTGTGAAATAAAAAAGACAAACGAGAAACCTGAGGAAGATCATCATGCTCAGAGAAAGATGCCTTGCCTGCCAGGAGCAAGTCAATCTGACTGGCCCTTGGCGTCAATAACGGAGACCTAGGAGTCATGCTTCCTGCAGACGATGTTGTCATTCCTTGATCAGACTTTGGACCAAAACGAGTTCTACATGACATAGAAGGTAAACCCTTCAGGTCATCCATAAAAGCTGAATTATCGGCTTCAGGAAAACAATCAAGCATGTCCTCAGAGCCTCTGTGGGACCAATCACTGAGTTTTGGAGAAAGAACATCAGATTCTTCGGTCACACTGGAATTTGAGACTTTCGCAACATCTGGACTTCCTACACCATGCTGGATATCCTTTTGAGCAAAGGAGTCCATCATCTTTTCAAGGGTTTCAGAAATTCTGACAAGACGCTCATTGACACTTAGACCCTTCTGATCACATCGATCAGCAACAGCACAAACTTTTAAATGGTCTTCCACATTTGAAGTTGGAACCTCCTCCTCACAAATGCGACAAATTATAGAACTCTCATCAGATCCATTCTGCAGATTTCCCCAACCCCAAGAAGGTTTGTGCTGGTGCTTGGAAGAATGTTCATGAGAATCCTTGGAAGAAGGCTCAGGAGGCTTAACAACAGCCAGATCAATGTCAGAAGTCCCTCTCCTATCGTCTGAAGCCTTCAAATGTTCAACCTTACTATCATTCTGCTCCTTTACTTGAGCAGCTTCTTTCATGCTTTTTCCAACTGGAGTTGGGAATTTCTTCCAAGACGTCATCCGGTCCCTACTAGCAGGAGACTCCAAATTCTTAGAGGGGTGATCGACAGGAGACGAGATTAAATTTCCAGGTTGTATAACATTGTCTCTCTTCCAATCCATACTATGCTGCTCCTGACTGTAAGATTTTCTAGCTGAAGCTGCTTTAGAGGGCTTTGTAACACTCAAACTCTTTGCATCCTTTCCCACACCTGGAGAAATTCTTTTTTCTGCAGAATGCAGAACTCTTGATTGCCGAAGCTGGAAAACCTGTACATCCTCAGCCAATCCACTTTCCTTATGGAACTGCAACAGCCTGGTACACCTTGTGAGTATGAAAAGCATTCGGGTGTGAAGCTGCTTAAGCATACCCGGAGGAAGTTCTTGGCGTCTATCATCCAATTCCTGAACTATGCCTTCACACTGAAGCCAAAACTCTCCAGATGATGTCATTGCACATCTTCGAGCCAAAACTAGCAAGTCCTCAAGCGTTTCCTGCCACTCTGGATGACTGTCTGCATTTTTTTCAAGAATTCCAACCAAATCTGCTGCAAATACAGCCAGATCAGAGTTCACTTCTTCTTTTGCTTTGTCAAATTTTGCCCGAATGGCAACCAAGACTTCCTGCATGTGGAAACATGATTACAAACAGGTCAAACTTCCTAATGCAAATTCATCTATGCATAAAATTGTTATACAACAGGACAGCATAAGTACCTCCAGGTTGTTCAAGCCTCGAGGCTTCCAAAATGGGAAAGGACGTACACCTTTGGAATTCAGTTCATGTGAAAAACTTTTTATATCGGCAGGAAACCTCTTTCTTGGTGCACTCGTTAAACGGAGTATAGCTTGAAAACGGGGAGATTCAGACTCCTTGGGATTTTCACAATCATATGCAGTCTAGAAAGGTAAATATCAGTCTCAAACACATAGTGACAAGAACTGATAGAATGTAGAAAAAGTCGGAAATAATTGAGGTAATAATATATATATATATATTTAGCAGTACCTCTGGTGTACATACATCTGAACTTCTTAAGCCTCCAGAGCGACTCCAGGATGATATGTTTCGCCCTGTTAAGGATAATTGAGGTATCAAAAGCCATTAGTGAGGAAAAACCATAACAGGTATCTCACTCCTTATTGAAGGATGAAGATGTACAAAAACTTCAGCAATTTGCAATGTGATAAAAGTTAAAACGTCAAATAAAAATTAAAGAAACAAGATGTGTCAGCACAAACGTATTGCAATGATATACTATGTTCTTCATAAGTTTTTTTGGCCCTGTGTTCTCATCATGTTTGTGTCTTAGTTTTGAGTGAATACTGCATTAGCCTTCAGTATCATGCCAATTTTACATTTCATGTCCTAGTGGTGAGATATAATTAGAATTATGATCCTTTCAGGTATTGGAAAATTTGTTGCTATAAATTCTCTAGGGGAATTCATCCTCCACCTATTACACGCACATTCATCATCAATGGTCTCCAAAGCTCTACACGTTAGTCCAAATCAATGCCTTTTCTCTCTGTTTTTATATTTCTCTTTTTCTTTTCCTTTTGCTTTCAATTTTTGGGGGCTGCCCTTAGTATATGTATTTGTCTATTTGGGTTGCAGCTTTATATCACTTGTAATGAAAATATACTAAACCCACTCAATGGTAAGCAGCAATAATAATTTAATGATATAGGTCCTTACTGAATCACACATTCCACCCAACATCATTTCTCATTGCTGAATCATATCAAACTTTTGACTGAATACATATAATCTTTTTTTTTTTTTTGGTAGAGACTGAAGACATATATTCCTTTCCACATTACTGCAACTGAAAGTCTTAATTTCTTCCAATGAATGCAGAAATACCTACTTATGATGTCAACAATGCTATACTGGATTGCTTGCTTGACAAACATTTTCAATACCATTAGCTAGTTCATACTTGACAAACATTTTCAATAACACGTGACTCCTAAGCTCAAAACACTATCATTTTCTAGTTAATATGAATTTGGAAACATTTACTAATTTTGTTAGGAGTTCCAAGTCATTTCTGTGGTGATGCCTACAGGAGTGATTTCAATACCAGGTGACTCCTAAGTCCTAAGCTCAAAACACTACCATTAGCTTTAAAGTTTAACCTCAGTACTTAGCGTAACTAAAATATCATAACTTATAAAACAGCACGCATTGTATAATTGTTCAAAACCAATACCAGCTTCAGCCGATGATTCGCCATTCTGTAACCACGATGGCGCCACCATGTTCGGGCTCTGGTCTCTCGAAGGCACGCTTCCAGTTGACATACTATCCAAATTACCGCCATTATCAGCCCAACTCCCACTTGTCGCATTGTCATTAAGCCCAATCCTACTCTGAACCGCCGCCTCCTTCTTCTTCCCCCCACTCCCCGACCCCAAACTCCCACCACCGGCTCCACCGCCCGGCCTCGACAAATTACTCGAACCCAAAGCCGACCCTTTGTCGCCCCGGAACCCGAAAAAGCTCTCCTGTGGCAACGGCCCCGATCTCGTCTTTATCCTATTCAACCCGAGCGACGACGCCAGAATGGGAGACACAGACGCCGGTGGCTCCGCCGCCGCCGCCGATGCAGATGACTTCTTCTGAGTCGTCGAGCTCAAGCCAGCTGAGCTGGACTTTGAGGGCGTTTTGAGCAGAGCTTGACTCTCTTTGCCCTTGGCGTCCTTCTTCTTTGACCCGTCTTTGACTTGCGTTTGGCGACTGGCGCCACCGAAGGCTCCGCCGCCGGAGCTGGTAGTCGGGCCGTGCGGGTCATCTTTGGTGGCGGATTTGGGTTTCTTCTTATCGGATCTGCTTGGGGAGTTGGAGCCCAAAGATCGTGGGCTGTTGGTGTTGCCATCGGGACTGTTGGAGGAGTCTGATTTCTTGGAGGAGAAGAACCTCCCCTTGAACACCATTGTTGTAGTTACCGTATCTATCACTCGATTTTAGGATTTGTGAAATTGATGCAGCCCTAGCATGGGAGCATAGGGCTGCTTGCTTTTACTTTCAGAGAGAGAAAGTAAAGGTATTTTGGAAGTTTCAAATGGATGTTGATGATTTTTTTTTGGTCGAAAATGGATGTTGATAATCTGAATGTTAAGAACAAGGACCAGGTTGAAGACTCCCCCACTCGAAATGTGGATATATCGTCTTAAATTCTCTCAAAGACTCAAACTTCGTAATAACTCACAGATTTTAATTTCAAACTTACTTAATATGTCAACCACGTGTTTTAAGTTTTTTTTTTTTTTTTTTTTTCTTTTATGATTTTAGTTCAGTTTAAAATTTATATTTCTAAATTCTAAAACCTAATTAAAATGCAGCTTAGGGAACATTGAATATATTACAAACATGTTTGCTTTTCAGATGCTGCATTGAAAATTTAGGGGGAATATTGCCATATGTTGTAAACATATTGTGGATAAAGCTTCGCTTGTAAAGAAAAAAGAAAGATATTCAAAAAGATTCTTCATTTAAATTTTGATGAATGTAATTTTTTGATAAAAATAAAGTTACAAAGGGAAATTGTTGGAATTACATTCTGCAAAAAGTACATATAAAGGGAAATAGTTGGGATTACACTCTGCCTAATCTTTTATCACTTGTCATCTAGCATTAAATGGAAAATATATTTTAAAATTGGATATGGTATTTATGTGAACTTGCAAATGACCTGTTGTGTTTAGACTAGTGTTGATTTATATCCCTTTGTGTCTAATTGCTTGCTGCATTAGCACAAAATGTAATCAATACCTACCTTACATGGTTCATAGATTTTCTTAAGTAACAAGAAATCGGAGCATGGTACCTTTCAAACAAAATATTGGCTGGAAAAAAAAACTAAATATTGACTAATGAATAGAAAATAGAAAGAAAATGTTACTTATACTAACTTTTTTTTTTTTTTTTCAACTTATGTGGTATATGATATGCACACACTACATGATTACATGAAAAACACTTATATCGTAGAGTCTATATAAAAATGTCATACAAGTTAAGAGAAAAATGAAGCTAAATAATATTATTTTAAAAGAGAGTAGAGATTGGCTCCTATGGTGTAGAATGAAAAAAAGAATGTCAAATTCATCTTTGATTACATTTTTAGTCAAACAGCAATAAATAGCTATAATATTTCGACCAAAAAAATAAATAGCTATAATCTAAGATAATATGTATGGCCCTTTAAAAAACAGGTAATATGTATGGCATATATTGCACTTCACACATGGAAGATTGAACAAAATATATATTAAAATGCAAATGTAGGTGTGGTTGGAAACTTGGAATTGGTCCCTTATTAGAGTCAGACAATCTAATGATAAGTCTACTTGACATACTTGTACTTCTTTTTCTTTTAGGTTATCTTTTAGGTTAGTCTCGGACCTAATCAATGCGTTTACCAAAGAAAAAGAAAAGGTGTGGCCCGTGTGGGTGATGGAAAGTGTAAGTAGTGAAGGAAGACGTATTTGTTAGCTACTAGTGTACCCGAGCTTTAGCTACACCTCTTATTGGGCTGTGACCTGTCTTGGAGACAAAGTCCCTTTTGACTTGGTGGAATTTGGTTGTATACTTGTATTTTTTTGGATAAGGCTCCTTCAGTTCAGCCCTTCAGCAGCAGCCCAACAGCTTTGGCTCTCTTTGAATAGAGCAAAATTTGCAAAACTTGCATGCAACATGTGTATATAATTTGTATCTCTATCTCCCTAATTATGTAAGAGCGAGGCTATGCAGATCACCATTAGCTGTTGAGTTGACCACCCTAATATATTTTGTCTAACTTTTTTTCTATTTTACTCTTTATTGCAAAAACATGATGAAATCACCCAGATCCATTCGGTGGTCATCTACTGAAACATCCACCAATGTTCGGCAGATAAGTATCGAATAAATACAAATATTTCGGCAGATAACTGTCGAATGTCTTTTTCATTTCCATTCGGTGGTTATCCACCGAATAATCCACCAATGTTCAGCAGATAACTGTCAAATAACTATAAATATTTCGGTAGATAACTGTCGAATGACCCGATGAACAAAATTAAATTTTTTTATTTTAAGGATAAAGTTGAAATTTTGAAATAGGGTGGCCAGAATAACACTGGCCATTATGTAATTTAGCTGGTGATAAGAGAGATACTAGAGTACATATGCACTCGTAATAGGTAAATATTTTTTTCTTTAAATAACTTCGCCCGTTTTGTTTGTGTTTAGTTATCTGTTGGGCCTCGGGCTCTTATTTTGCCTAGAAAAAATGGAGGAAGCAATCCATAAACAACAATTACCCAGTTGGCCAGTTTGAGCCAGGGGCTAAGATGCAACCAGCTTGGATCAAAATCAAACCATAAAGTTCAAGTTGCTTAACATGTGAGCCCGATTAGTTTTGCATAACATCGCTTAACATGTTACTCATCACTTTGCTGTTTAAACAAACCAAGGCCCAATTGAAGCTCCAGTGAATTGGGCTGGGCGGGCCATGACATGGTCCAAGGCTCCAAGTTGACGATATCAAAATTACCTTTTCAATTTATTTTTCCTTTTTATTTAGAGGAAGGAGAAAGCAAATGATATATGAAGGAAAATGCCTAATTGTAGCTATAAGCTCCAAAACTATCCTTCAAATTAAAATAAAAAGAGAAGCAACTATTAGTCCACATACATTGGACAACAGGCTAAACTCTAAAACGATTTCACTCACCAAAGTTTTATAAGTTAATTATTATTTTCATACACTATGTTGTGTCGTAAATTTGTAGTTTTATTTCAATGATCATTTGGTTTAGTTGATAACATATCGTCTCTTTTTATCGAAATAGTTCGATTATGGTAGACCTCGATTATGGTAGACCTCAATTGATTAATAACTTGTAATTTTATTAAAGTATACATATGCCTTGTTTGACCCTTTTTTAGAATTGCATTATTAATTAATAGGGTTTATTTCATATTTAGTACCTAAACTTTGACCCTTGTTTTAATGTGGTACCTAAACTTTTATTTGTCCCAATTGAGTACCTAAACTTTTATTTTGTGTCGAATAGGTACCAAAATGAATTTTTGTGAAAATTGTCAATAAAAATTAGGGGCAATATAGTCAAAGTATATTTTAATTATTTTCTTTATATGTTTAAAATTATTAAAAAAAAACACACAACAAACCAAAAAAATAAAAAATTAAAATATAAATATAAATTTTTTTGAAATGACTATATTGCCCCTAATTTTTGTTGATAATTTCAACAGAAATTCATTTTGGTACCTATTAGACACAAAATAAAAGTTTAGGTACTCAATTGGGACAAATAAAAGTTTAGGTACCACATTAAGACAATGGTCAAAGTTCAGGTACTAAATATGAAAAAAACCCTAATTAATATTATATTTATCAGAAATGAAAATAAATAAATAAACTTATTGGTCACTGTCAACATTGCTGTAAAGTCCAATTAAATACACGTTGGGTTAATGCCAAGATAGATTTTTCTAATGAAGAAAAAAAGGACAAACATGTTGTACAATTCCATTATGAAAAAACAAAGCATTTGGCTTTTTTATCGTGCAACCCACTTATACCTGCACATTAGAATATAGAGTGTGAAAATTTATTCAATTCACAAAGTGTGTCATGCACTTTGTCGAATTAGGAAGTTAGGACCACGAGAAAGCTATTGTATTAGCCTCATTATTGAAAAAAGAAAGAAAGAAGAAAGCTTATTGAATTATGAGAGAGAGAGAGAGAGAGAGAGAGAGAGAGTACGTGTTTATGGAGAATTATAAAAATCTCTGAATATAAATATGCAGTTACGTATTATGTGATGTTTGGTATTGTATAAAATATTTCCCCATTGTTTCTTCGAGCTGATGGATCTGAGAACATACATGCTTATATGATGGAGAAATCAATGTGTTTTGAGGTCAACTCTAACTAAACTGGATTCTTAGCATTATGAAAAGGAAAAAAAACCTTTCTTTCATAAGGGACAAAAAAAACTTATGGGTTTGTGCATTACAGTATTTATATTCATCTTATGGATAAAAAACGTTATATATATAAAAACTACAAATGAATACCAAAATAAATAGCACCGAGCCTAAAAACCCTAGTTAATATTTTTTTTTTGGTGTGGACTTGTTATGAATATGGCTTTTGTAACGACTACATCATTCCAAACCTAAATGCTTATAGTTTATAATCGGAGTGAGATAATATATATAGGTGAGATTTGTATTTTTAAAAGATATGAGTATTATGAGTAGTATGTGAAGTATTTACTTATATAATGTGCATTGTTGTGTTACATTTTCAACCTGAGATATATTTTACATCAATAGCTAGTATCAAGTCTCATAACTATAATAATTTTCATGTGATAAAATTTAAGATATCTCGCCGACTATTATTTTACTTCATCATAATTCCTATGATTCAATCTTCGATCATAATTTTTCTCAAGTCCAGTGGACTAGTCAAGAATATCTCTGAGTTGGTCCACCTTTATTGTATTCATTAGTGTTCCCATCGAGTTATTATTTCTTTCCTACCCTACCTGAGTACTTTCTCTCTTTATCACTTGAGTTAAATTCTCAAGCACTCAAAAATCGGACAATTATTGGCTAGAAACCTAGAACTATATATTTCCTAAAATTCACAAGTGAAAAAAAAGAGAGATTATTATTAGTAAGGAATGTAACTGTTCGTATGACTAATCATCTCGGCATAACGACAAGTCACACAAGGCCCAACACCATGCTGTTTGGGCCTAGACCCAAAAGACTAAGCCCTTCCTGGGCTCCTAGCCCATGATCCACTAGGCTCCGGCCTCATGGGCTCCGGCCCCTGGGCCCCGGCCTCTTAGGCTCCGGCCTCCCAAGCTCAAGCCTCCCGGGCCCCCGGCCCGTGTCAACTAACTCGGATCCTCGAGACCGGTGCCACGTGGCGCTCCTACAGCGCAAGTCACCACAAAGGACACGTGTCGTCACCGGATTGGTTGACACTCTTCCAAAGGTACTATAAAAGAGGTACCTTCTTGTCACAAAAGGACGACTGAAATCATTATTATACTATTCACTCACTCTGCTCTCAGATCTCTCTGAACACTGACTTGAGCGTCGGAGGAACTTTGGCCGGCACCACACCGGTGCCCTTCCCGTTCACTTTTGTGTACCTGTGCAGGGTGCTTGGATATCATTCTCTCTCATTACTCACTAGTCGGACCAGCTACCCGTTCCTGCCCCACTTCGACGTGTCATCCGCTCAGTGGTGGGTCAACAGGCCTACGTGGTTCGACTCGACGTTGACTGCTCTACCATTTTTGGGCATCAACAGTAACATTCTTTGAGAGTCATCTACGTCTTATTCTGACCAATTTAAAAAATTAGTCTGTGTAGGAAAGCTAACCGAAAACACTTTAAATTTTTTAAAAAATTAAAAATTTCTATACGAAGCCCTTACAAAAAGTTACATCACGTGACTGTATTTGATTGCACCTTCGAACTCGTGCCGCATTGCTATCAACTTATCGTGGCGCCACCTGAGTGAGAGAAGTATCCTGAAACGTACGCTCATGCTCACCCACGTGGCCACATGGTGCAAACCTAACGTTATTATAAAAGACAAAAATAATAACAAAAAAGAAAAAATATATATTTTCCCCACGTGTCACGTCGACCGTCACTCCTCAATCTTAAACTTAACTACTGCTACGAGGTACCCAAAGCCACGAGTTGGGTGCCGCACGTGGTTTTCAACTTGCAAATCCCGGTCTCCGACCGAACCAACCGGTCACCACCCCCGCCAAATGACAATCTTTACAATCTGACGGTCCAGATTTAATACTGTCCCCCAATCAAAATGACAAAAATGAAAGACAGGGAGAGGTGGTGTACAAGGATTATATAATTATTGCTCTCATCCATATGCCCTTCTCTTTCTTTTGTTTGGACTTCCTCTATCCAAAGAAGCAAGAATTTAGCTTTTCTTTGTTCATGGTTTAGGAGCTTTCTGTTACTAAATAGTTAAAGGTGTTTGTTCTTATTCTTGTTGGTTTCAAGATTCAACAAAAAGAGCTATTTTTCTTTTTTTGGGTTGGACTTGAAGGTCTTGGAAGTTTATTTTTACTTTTTTTTTTTTTTTTTTTTTTTTTGTGGTGGAAATTAGCTCTGGAATTATTTGTGGGTTTGAGCTGATATATTGGAATGGAGAGGGATTTTTTGGGTTTGAGTTCAATGAATGATTGTGTGACTATGAAAGAGGAGGCCAATGATGAATCCAAGAGCTCAGGTTTGCTTTTCTTGGTTTCTTGCTTCTAACTTGTGTTTCAGTTCTGGGATCACAGTAGCCTAGTAGTATTGAATTTTTAATTGTATGTTAGGCAACTTATTGAGTTTCTTGCACTTTTGGATGGAAATTCACTGTTTTGTAATTGGGATTTTGAGTTTGTGCTCTGTTTGGTTGCTGGAAAATGATGGAAAAGAAACTAATTGAAGTTTTGAGTCTAAACTTTACCTGCTGAGCTTAAAAAAAAGTAGTCGGTTGCAAGTTGAGTTGGGATGATCACTTTAGGATTTTAATTTATATTTTCATTTTCTTAGCCACCAAATTGAGGTTTGGATAACAATTTCCATAGGAAGTCTTAAGAGTACGACATGTACTGATGTACATAACAATATTTATAAGCTGCAAGCCTGCAGTCTTCATAGCAGGATAAAAATTTTTCTGATGAAAAGCATCCATCTTACTGATTTAAAACATTTAGAGTGTTTTGTATTGATTCATGGTAGATATGTACCTAAAGGTAAATTAGGGCTGCTGTCTGCTGTCTGCTGTGTTGACTTGTGGGTCAGTCAGTCAGTCACATAGAAACGTTCAGTTTGTTTTGCCGGTGGTAGGAGCATGGGCTTAGTTGTCTTTTAGTTTAAACTATTTTCTTCTTTCTGCTAAGAGTTTTAAACTAACTTCCTCGGTAAAATGTGCCATTGTTTTGAAATATTTTCTCCATATTTTAGTTTGTTGGGTTGGGCTGATGTATTATGGCAATGTAACACGTTGGCTTGAATATAAAAAACTTGCTACATTAAATTAAGCCTGGCCAGGTGCTACAGCTACAACATTTATAATAAAAAACTTACACAATGAGCTCCATTTATATTAAGATATAATAGATGAATTTAATAGCGTAATCTAGTCGAGCAATTATTTTGATAGCAAGGACTAAAGTTTCTAATTTATATAGTTCTCAAATCTGCTTTTGTGAATAGTAGTGCCTGCCCAGATGCTACCAACTTTTATAATAAAATACTCACTAAATAAACATATGTGATATAAAGTATACTGATTATAATACTTTACTGTCTATCATTTCCTTATCACAGAGTGTGCAGCTCAAATGTTCTGAGAGAGGGTTTTTAAATATTTTGGGAGTTAGCTAATTCATAAAGGTTATTGTTTATTCTTTTTCTCTTCATCTATTTAGAAAATAACGTAAGTTGACAATGTATACTAGATATGGCTGTATTCATATTATTGTTTATTGTGATCTCTTTTGTTAGAGAATTTTATGTTAATAATATATAGTTTGACAGCTGTAGTGAACATAGATGTTGAGAATAATTTGTGCTCTCAGATTTAACTACTATAACTACATTGCAAGAAAAATATGGTTCTTGTTGGCATCTAGACTTGCAGGGCCATTTATTATTCTTTTGCTTTTAACCTAAAATTTACCATATTGCTGTTCTATTGTTTAGGTATTTTGAGCAATCATCAACATGATATGATTGTTAATGGTTGGCTTTATTACATTGGATCCAAAATTTAATTGAAGAATTTATTTGTTCAAACTAATTGGTCTGATATTCCATTTCTATCAATTTTGCAGCACTACTAAGAAGTTCAGGGATGCAGTGGTCATTTTCAAACAAGGTTTCTGCACTTCCTCAATTCCTGTCTTTCAAGGCTCCTCAAGAAGATAGGCCAAGAAAAAATGTTCAAGATGCATCTGCATTTATGACCATATCAACTGCTGATGCTTTTGACTCTAGGCAGAAGCCATTCTCTGGTGTAATCCAGGTATTTCATTTCTTATTTTTTGAATCTTTTTCCCCCCAAAGTTTAGCAAAGTTATGCTGGTCCACAAATTATTATATTCTCAAAGAAATTGAATTATATACAATCCAATCCTTATATATTCCATAATTTGGTGTCAGTATTTAGGATTTCAAAAAATTAATCTTACTTATCTGTTTTGCTGAAGAAACACAAGTAGTAAAGTTTGAATCTTTGTTTTGATTTAATATTGCTTTAATGTAGGTTCCCTTTTGGTCCATATAGTTTGGTTCCGTATGAGCTTATTTGCCTGCATCTTTTGGTTATATTTTTGTAGAAAAATTTCGTACTTGATAAGCAAGCTGGAAATCACTATGCAATGACACAGTATCCCATGCAGCACTTTGATGCACATTCAGTTCATCATCCTCAAGAAGTGAAGATATACCCAGTAGCCAACCAACCCAATCAAAAGATTCCTATGACTTTGAGTACTCCAATTCTCCAATCCCATCATCCTGTTGGGCAGAACATGGTTGGTTCTACAATAAAACCGCAACCACTTGGAGGAGTCCCGATTCTAACTCCCGTATCTGTTCTTTCTTCTAAGAGTTCGATAGTTGGTACCACTGATCTCAGGTACTTTTACACATACCAATTGAAATTGTACAACAGATAGTGAATCACAACTTTGGTAAAAAAGAAATCCTTGATGCTAAGATGAATTTCATATGTAGGAATGCGTCCAAATCTTCTGGGGCTCCTGCTCAGTTAACCATCTTTTATGCTGGTTCTGTGAATGTTTATAATGATGTATCTTCTGAGAGGGTATCTTTCATCTGATTCTTCCGTTTTCTAGATTAAATTTTAGGTGGAAAATTTTGATTTTGATCTCTTTATTTCTCTATTCAGGCCCAGGCTATTATGTTGCTGGCTGGAAATGGATCTTCTCAGACTCATAGTAAGTTACCTTCTACAGCTCAAGTGCAGAAACCATTCCCTAGTCCTTCCACAGGCAATGGTTATTTTGTGAACCAATCCCATGTTTCATCAATCTCTGGACTTCCTAGCCGGCTTTCTGCAACTTCACATGCTAGTTCCCACTCTGGAGGAGCATTTAGTAGCACCAATGAATTAGCTATAGTGAAACCAGCAGGAACTTCAGCATCTCCTATAAATCACTTAGAGCCTTCTAAAATGGCTAGTTCAGTGGGATCTATTATTACAACCTTGATTCCAGCAGGTATAACTTTGTGTATTTTCTTTTATGTATGCTACGGTTACTATTATATCTGTGATAACAATGCCTATTGTTCTCAATTTTCATTGAATTTGTAAAATATCAACATGAAAAATATCTAATTTCTCTGTTTTTGCAGTACCTGTGCCTCAATCACGCAAAGCATCCTTGGCTCGGTTTTTTGAGAAGCGCAAGGAGAGGTAACAACTTCCAAGGGCCCCCCCCCCCCCCCTTCGATAATTTTCAAGAGTCCATTAGAATAAATTTCTGCAGTCCTATTTGCAATAACTCAAGTGGAATGTCATGAATATTTTTTGTACTGTGGGGAAAATGGTTGCTGAGAAATTGATCACATCATTAATGCTTTGCTTATTTAACTTGTATTGTGTCCTGCTGTAGAGCTTGTAAGCCTGACATAGAGCTTTATGTGCGTTTAGGATGATGAACACATTGCCATACAATATCAGCAAAAAGTCTCCAGACTGCAGCACACCTGGATCTGATGGAGTGAGTTTCTCTATCAACTCTTCTGGTTGCTGACTTGCTGTCCTCCCCAAACTATAAATTAGCCCCTAAGGTGTGGGGTGTAGCCAAAGGGAAGAAATGACAAGGTTTCCAACTGCTTCGGAGATGTTGGGAGAGCTCATTATTAACAATTATTTTTTGCTTTTAGTTGTAAGATCAATTTTTTGACCTGAAGGTTTAGATATATATGATATATACGCATATAGTATATGTGGTTCAAGTGTTCTTTTGTTACTTTTTAAATTATGTTGTAAAAAAAATATCTTTTTTGCATTGCAAGAACAATTTAATAGTCGTGAATATGTATTGATATGGACATATGGTTTGATATTAATGGAACAGAATATTTTGCCACAATATCGACTTCGATGACTGTATACATTTCAAAATTATTGCATATAATATAAAGAGTATATACATCTATTAAACTGTATCATGATTTATTTACTATTGTAAACAAGATGTGTAAATATTAGGGGTGGGTATTTTAACCGTGCAACGCCAAAACAGCCGGACTGCATCGGTAAAATACCGTAAAAAATTGTGTTGACCAAAAAAGTCAACATCGCAAAGAAAACCGAACCGTATCGATTTTGGTTCCACATTTCATTTAATCAAATCGCACAGTATAAATAAAACAAATATAGATTTTTATATTTTATACCATTTTGATATACTTTTTATACATATTTATATTATTTTTATATACTTTTTATACACATTTTTATGTTCATTAACTTGTAGTTGTAGTCATTGATTGTATAATTGTATTTGTTTTTAACTTTTAAGTTTTAAACACTAAGCAGGTAAGTAAGTTAAACAAAGTTCAATGTGTGAGCCTTTTTAGTTAAATTCATTGAATCAACTTGTAAACTTGTTTTTTTTTTTTTGCCAAAACTTGTTAATTAGGCTGGGTTTGTATCATTAAAATAATTGGGTTTAGGCTTAAAAAAACAAATCCAAAGCCCAAAAGTGCCAATCTGAATAATAGCCCATTAGGTTCAGAACCGTAGTGGAGAACCGTACCTTGAATGGTTTGGTTTGGTTTGATTTGATTTTTCTCCTCCATTCTCGATTTTTAGCACCAAACTGCACCGTATAAGGACGTCCGGCGCGGCGCACGGTTCCGGGGGTGAATCGGGCTGAACCGCACCGCGCCCACCCTTAGTAAATATTGTAAAGGAGTTGTATGCACTAATTATATGCAAAGTATTTTGAAGATATGCGTTTAATTGTTATAATGAGAGTTGCAAAAGTTTAATAATCTGTAGATGATCCTTTTACTGGAATCAGAAATCCTAGCTTTTATTTGATCAAGGTAAGTTTCAAAATGGAAAACAGTTTTTGTCTTAAATCGTTAAAATCTCAGTAGTGCTATATATTCCATATTTTTATACTATAATTTTATACCACTTTATGTGACAACTTACATGACATTCATACATTGGATACTAAAAAATAAAAAATAAAACCCAAAAAGAAAAAAAAAAAAACTCTGTCTAATAAAATAATGGCACGTAAGATGGTATAAAAATGTGATAAATATAACATTATTCTTAAACAGTAATTAAATCTATTGACCAAAAAAGAAACCCGGTAAACTCCGACGATGATAGTGTCCTACGCGGGTCCATCAGGGCTGCTGTGATGACACGAATCAATTGGCAACGTCTCGGATTGAATCATTTATTCAAAAAACTCGACAAAAGTTGGAGGGTTGATTAACGGAAAAGTCCATCAGAACTAATACATTGCGTCGTACCGAATCCAATTCCAAAAATTCCTCATGCAAACTTCAAGCACCTTCGGCTTCTCTTTAAAAAAGCTGATTCCACAGAGAGAGAGAAAGAGAGAGAAGCATGGATGCTGCAAAGGTAATAGAACTGCAGGAGTTCATTAGTCAATGCAAGTCAAACCCTTCAATCCTCCACAAACCTTCTCTCGCCTTCTTCAAGTCCTATCTCCAAAGGTATACACTTGCTTGTGTTCATCCATCTTAGTATATGTATATATCCTGTGTATGCAAAATTGTGTATGATTGGAATGCAATCGTATGTTTGAGGCAATTGGGTTTCTTTGTTTCAGCCTGGGCGCTCGAATTCCGCTGAACCCGAAAACGGTGAGACCTTGTTCTTTCACAATAAGCTTCAATTTTCATAGCAATTTCAATTTTTTATATGTATGTAGGTATATATGTGTGTGTATGCATATTAGGCGTTATGGACTTACAAAATTTAAGCTGTTCTGGGAACGCTGAGCTTCTAATCAATCAAATTTCCAACTTTCCCACATTTTAAAATTGCATAGGAAAATTTTGGATTTTTTTTTTTAATTTTGTATTTCAAATTTCAGTAGGTTTTACAAGTGACAGGAGTTTGGGAATTTTTATGTATTTGGGTTGCATCCTGTTGTGGTGCTCTTCAATGATATTTTATGTACTAAAGAAGACCAATGAGTAAGACAGACAAGATCATTCATACTGCTACTTTGAAGAAATTCATTATTATTTTGAGCCCACGTTTTTATTTATTTATTTATTATTGTTTATATTTATGTGGTTGTATATTTTGCATGATGTTGCTGTAATGTTGGTTCTGGTAACAGGATAAAGTTGACGGTGACATGTCAGACACTAAAGAATATGTTGATGCCAAAAGACCTGATCCATCCAGGGATGATGATGATGATGACATTGTTGAATCTG
Source organism: Dryas octopetala (assembly GCF_963921425.1). Taxonomy (NCBI): domain Eukaryota; kingdom Viridiplantae; phylum Streptophyta; class Magnoliopsida; order Rosales; family Rosaceae; genus Dryas; species Dryas octopetala. Next base: position 19,103,869 of record NC_141374.1, on the reverse strand, counting down.
ATATCGAGTTAGATGATGCTGATGTTGTGGAGCCTGATGATGATCCTCCAAAAAAGGTTAGGGCTAGAAAAAGATGGCAGTGATGTGGTTGAGGCCTACCATTTCATTATTCATTACCACCCCAACTTCTTTTCCCTTATTTTTTAACCTCTAGAAATGATCCTGCCTTGAAATTGTTTACCTTGTCTATTCTTTAATTGCAGATGGGAAACCCATCAGTTGAAGTTACAGAAGAAATGCAGGATGCTGCACAAATAGAAAAATCAAAAGCTATAGCTGCTAGCTCTGAAGGCATGGCATCAGATTGTTGTGATTACAATTTTTAGTTGAGATTTCTTGGCTTGTATTTTTCCTATCTCTTAATTGGTAGTATATTCTTTTCAGGTAAGCTGGATGAAGCCATAGATCATATAACAGAAGCCATCATGTTGAATCCAACATCAGCAATATTAATAGCAACCAGAGGTAATTTCATTTTTCAAAAGTTAGATTTACCTTTATTTCATTGTGCTTATTGTTTTTGTCCTCATTTTTTTATTCTTTTCTCATTTGTATCATTCTCTTGGAAACCTTGTATCCTTGCTTTCAGCTAGTTTCTTTGTCAAATTGAATAAACCAAATGCGGCAATTCGTGATGCTAATGCAGCGTTAGAGGTTGGTTGATGACCCTTCTGTACTTGTTATTGTGTTCACTGTAGGAGAAGTTTGAATTTCGGACGGTAATGAACATTTGATAAATGAGCTATATATATTTTTTGTAGATTAACCCCAACTCAGCAAAAGGATACAAAATAAGAGGAATGGCAAAGGCCATGTTGGGCCACTGGGAAGGAGCGGCAAGTGATCTGCATGTAGCGTCCATATTAGATCATGATGAGGAGATTGGTTTGCTGCTTAAAAAGGTGATTTCCTTATTCTAGAAGGAGAAGTTTCCAGGGAAACTGTTCCTTAATAATTTAATTTTAAGCGCAGGTTGAACCTAATGTCCACAAAATTGAAGAGCATCGCAGAAAATATGAACGCTTGCATAAAGAAAGGGAGATGAAAAAAGCTGAATGGGAGAGACAGCGACAGGCTGAAGCTCGAGTGAGTAGAGTTAATATCATCTTATGCTTTTGTTAAGAAATATCACATTTCTTTGATAGTCGCATAGTTTTGTAGGCTGCATATGATAGGGTACAAAAAATGAACAACCTGTTGAAGATTAGACTTTGGTACATTTGGCACTGTTTTTTTGGGGTGCTTTTCGTCTTTCTATGTGGGAGTTGGTACATGTTTTAGTTAGGTGGTAGTATTTTTAAGCCATGGCTTGTTCAGGCCGAAGATGGATCTTGGATGAAGTGCATGTGTTATATCCGTTAGGATGATTATATATGAAACCAAAGCATAGGCCTAGATCCAAAAGATGATATAAGAGATAGAAAACCTTCATGCTAAACTAAAATTCTTTCAATTTCATGCAGGAACGGGATGCGTTGTCTGCTCTTAAGGATGGTATGGCATTTGATTGATATGTATTCATATTTAATATGATATTAATATTGCATGTATCTTTATATTCAATGGTGTTTCTAGCTGTGGGGGATTTTTTAATGTTTTTTTTGGGTGTTTGACAGGGGAGGTCATCGGTATACACTCAGCCAGTGAATTAGAGACAAAGTTGAATGCTGCTTCAAAGGCATCACGCCTTGCTATCCTCTACTTCACCGCGACATGGTGTGGTCCTTGCCGTTTCATATCTCCTTTGTATACAAGCTTAGCTGGAAAGTACCCAAAAGTAGTTTTCTTGAAAGTTGATATAGATGAGGCAAGAGATGTGGCTGCACACTGGAATATCAGCAGCGTCCCAGCCTTTTTCTTTGTAAGAAATGGTAAGGAGGTTGACAAGATGGTGGGGGCAGACAAAACTGCACTAGAAAGGAAGATTGCACAATATGCAGGTTCAGTGTGAGCTAATCCTTTTTGGATGCTCTTGGCTTCTGTAATGATACTTTTGAAAGTCATAATTGAAAGAAACGTCCATCTAAGACTAGAAGGATAGTTCTATTCCTAGTTTAAAATGACTGATCAAAGTTGTGTCCTCAAATTACTAATCTGTACATTACACTGGAAATAAAATCCTGCTTTCTGAGCCAGTTGGATCTTTTTAATGGTGTCCATGGGAGAATGCCTGTCTGAAATGATTGTGCTTTTCATGTTTAATTGACTTGCCAAATTTGTACCATTAGCCTTCTGGCGCTGGCAGGTCATTTTCCACTGCTTTTCTTATCATATGAATGTGTTACAACATAGTGGCCAAAAAAAAAAAGAATGTGTTACAACATGAATATCAAATCGGAATGTAAGCTTTATTATTAGTAAAAGTCTTCTAAACAAAAAATGTTCAAACATAGCTTGTATTCACGACCTATGAATTATGTATCGGCTATCATGCCCAGGTTCATTTCAAGGCAAAGTGATACCAAACTTCATTTCCTCTCATTCTTGGAATAGAATCTGAGAACCACGTAGAAAATAAGACCCGGTAAAGAACACCCCAAGCTAGCAAGATAAAGATATCATACCAGATGTTTTTCAAATTGATATCCATCGAGTATATAACATCTTCTGCAATCAACGTGCAATTTGTTGGCAATTGTGTGGTGTTGTGCGTATAACTCAACTTCACGTCTCCTATTGGTCCAGGCGTAAGATCTTCTGGCAAACCTGAGTAGCAACGTATGCCTTGGAATTCGTTTGTTAGCATTGCCTCAAATGGGTACTTAATGGCAGAGATGTAATGCACCCACCTCCAGTAAACTGGTATCTGCTGACGCTTGAGGAAAAACCCACAAGTCAGAAAGAAAAGAGCTGTGGTGGCTATCACAACAGCATACCCTGTGATGTAACTTGGCACCAGTGCGCTCACTAGCATCACATAAGCATTGGTGGTAATCAGTGAGGCATACAGGATTATCCAGAAGTTGAAAAGACTGCTGTTCAGACGAAGCAGGACTTTGGTAATGGCAGCAAATGTCAGACCTTGAACGGCAAAGAAGGGGAGGTAAACAATGAGTGAAGAGATGACGTACGAAGAAGCACGATAAGCATTGTGAGAAGTTTCCCTAATGAAAATGAACCTTTCTTGGATGAATGTCGGGACAGCATCATTGGAGGAAAAGAAAACCAGGCAAACCGAAAAGATGTAGAAGTTGAGAAGCCTGTTTATGTCTTTGAAGGTAGAATGACTCAGATTCTCGAAAAGGGAAGATAGAATGAGTGCCATGACTGCCAGCACAAGCTCACGTGAGAGGAAGAGTTCAGGAGTGCGAACCACATTGAGTGCTGTGCGCCATGAGAGGACTGCAACCTCACGGAGCCATGGGTTTGCAAATTTAGGCCCATGATCTGGCTCATCAAGTACTTCTTCTTCTATATCGAACTCTTCATAAGAAGGTGCATAGGAGGAGTCAATGGAAGGGCTGAAGACTACAGGGGTTTTAGTAGTACTGCGTCTTGGTGGATTTAGTTGAGGTGTTGGATATTGGCTTGACATTTCACTTCTTAGTCCTGACATTGACATTGGTGTCTTTCCAGGGGTCCTTCCCGGAGTCCTAGCTGGAGTCCATGATGGCGGGCGACGAGGGGTTCCTTTGACACCGTGGTATATCCACACAGAGAAGTCTTTGTAGAAGTGTGAAGCTAGACGAGGGTTATAGACACCACTACTCTGCAAGTGCATTGGTGTGTGATGAACTGATTTCCTTTGAAGGGAGTTGTCAAAATCCTCATCCTCATCCTCATCATCATATTCCAACTGGCCAGATTGGTCTGGTCCAGGTGTCCTATTTCCCAAGGAAAATGCTTGACTACGGAGGCTAATCATGTGCTTGGATATTGCAGGGGAGTTTCTATAAGGAGTTCGATTTGGTTCTTTCCGAACTGGGGTTCTGGCCACCTGATCAGGTTTGATGCCATCGCGTTGGAAGACGACGAGGGGGTCTAGTCCCACAGTTGATTCATCATATTCTTTGATCACATCTAGGAGATACTCAAGGCTATTCTCACCATCCGGAACTGGCCTTCCAAATCCAGAAAGGTGGGCACCCAGACCATATGGGCTTCCCAAATATATCAGTCTTCCTCTGCAACCACATTAGGAATATAGCTGAATAAGCAAAATGTCATATTATAAGTCTATGCAACCCCTTAAGCTTTTATAGAGAAGCCAATGATTAGATCATTGCAGATCATTTTCAGCAACATTAATTCTGCTGCATAATTTGATTATTAATTAATTTAATTTGTACCTTGCTAGGATTGTAATGCGGTCCAGGAGCATTTGAATACGATATGAAGGCTGATGAATGGTCATGAGCACGATGCTACCACCTCGAGCTATGTCCTTTACCTTTTCCACAACACTGTAAGCGCTTGTAGAGTCAAGACCAGAAGTTGGTTCGTCAAGAAACAGTAGGGAAGGCTTGTGGATGATGTCGATTCCAATGGACACCCTACGTCTTTCTCCTCCCGACACTCCTCTCCTCCCCTCATCGCCGATATATGTATGTGTTGCACTCTGCATATAATTATTTTACTATGTAACCTCTTCAGAATCATTATATTTGGATATACATGTCTGTTTTAATTTGTACTGTGTGAGTGAGATATCAAGAGAGTTTTAATTACCTGCAAGCCCAGCTGGTCAAGGAGCTCATAGACTCTCTTTCTCTTTTCATCCTTGGAAATAGAGGGAGGAAGCCTAATCTCAGCTGCAAACATGAATGTCTCAAAGACAGTCAACATGGGGAAGAGCTGGTCATCTTGCATCACATAAGACGAAACCATCTTCATGTAGCTTGCAGTAACCTGAAGATTATATATAATCTTTTTTTCTTTTAATTTGTTTCCAAGAAGATAGAAATTAAAAGGATCATATCAATCAATCAGCTATGTACTAACCGTTTTTGCATCAATTCTAACAGAGCCTTCCAAACTCCCCTGAGCAATCCGTCCGGCCAAGGCATCAAGAAATGTGGATTTGCCAGCACCACTAGGCCCCATAATAGCCATGATCTCACCTCTCACTGCCTGGCCAGAGATGTCATTAAGAAGATAAGCCTCTTTCTTAATCCAAACCCCATCTTTTTTTATCTTCTTTGTTACACTGTATGAAAGGTTATTGAACTCAAGGCCATGGCCTGGAATCATCTTCGAGGGTCGAAGAGGCCCAGAAATATTTGCAGCAAGTGATTTGTCCATGTCCAACAGACTCTCAATGCTTCTGTTAGTGTCATTCCGGCCTAGCTTTGCCATTGTGGGATGATGCTCAGAGAGCACTTTTTTGGCCTTCCTTCTTTTTGGCTTGGCCTCAAGAAGTTTTATTAAGACCTGAGAGATTGAGCTGTGAACTGGTATTAAAGAAGGAGAGGCAGATGTGAAATGTGGACAAAAGGTGACTGTTAAAATCAAAGTAATTAAAGGGTTGGACGGTTGTGATAGAGTGGACAAAAGGAAGGAGAATGAGAAATCAGACGGCAAGACTTAAGTAATTAAAACTTTCACTGGGCCTGTCTCTCTCAAGAGCCTTTGGGTTTGTCAGTAACTAGCTTTGATATTCCCGGAAGGTGTTCTGTTTTTGTTTCATTTGCCACAAGAGACAACTAACATCCATTTACTGTCATAAATGGCATTTCCTGGTTTAATTCACTAAGAAGTTATTCTTGTTTCTGTTTGATGCAATGGGTTTGTACTATGAATGTTGCCTCTTAGCTTTCACTGGTGGATTTTCTTAGAACAGCAAAGAGAATTAAAAACATGAAGACAAATTTGAATTTGGTAATACTATTGATTGAACAATTAACATGCATATATGTAGACAACAATCACAACACATGACTTTGGCAATGGCTCCAAAAACTTTTGGTCGATCTCTAAAACTAAAAACATGCATGCCAATTGCAGTGCAAGTAATTTTGTTTTCTTAATGATAATCAAGGGAGTGTGATGTAGCTAGCTGTATTATGGAAGACCTTCTTAAATCAACCAGCTGTGTTTTTATTGTTCTTAAATTAACCTCGCTGGCAGTCTGTCTAGAGAGCATGATCGAGATACCCGTTTTCTTGGAGATCGAGTTGATGCTTTTTGATCTTCCTAAGCTTTCCCTTGTTTTCTTCAGTTTCGGCTCCCACGTAAGACAAGTTTGTAATATTATATAATGTCATGGAAGAAAATATATGAATCTAATGATATGTCTCGAGCAGTACTTCCAAGTTCTATATATATTAATGGAAAAGTATGAAGCTCATGTATACATACATGTCTCAGACAGAATTGCAGAGAAGGAGTGTTTCCAATTAATTTCTATAAGATTCCAATTAAGTTGAGGCACGCATGCACTTAATCGCATACTCTCGGCATTAATTGACATGGTTCAACCTCACCCTTGTGTCGATCAATGACTCGACTCCATGGTTTGATTGAGCCGTGCCAATATCGGGTGCCTTCCTTTGCACATCTATGCTTCATTTAATCAGCTGCTTAATGTGTATTAGGTGTTAATTAAGTTCCGGTGAGAAAAAACAGCTGTGAAGTAAAGTCAGTTGTGAAATAAAACAGTTAAGTGTTTGGTAAACTATGTTTTCAAAAGTGATGTGAGTGCAAAATATAGTATCAAAGTGTTTGGTAAATGTTAATATAAAAATGTTGTGACTGTGTATAATTGCTAAAATGGACATGATGCTGAAAGTGCATTTCATTTATTTGTTTGGTAAAAATAAAATGTTTTTTTACTTGTTTTTGAAATTTTTGACTACAAATTTTTATTAGCATTAATTTTTCTAAGAAACATTATTAAATAAGCATGCCTATTACTTTTTTAAGTATATTATAATTTTAATCGTATAAATAAAATAAAATAATTAATTATATCCCAATATAAAATATAACTAACAATAGCCATATTTTTTTAATTTAAAATAAACAAATAAAAATTATATAAATTAATGAGGATATTTTGGTTACGATAAAATATTCATTGTTGTTGTAAGTCATTGCAGCTTTCAAAAAAGTGGGATGGTGAGAATGGAATATGATAGTCAATGCAATATGTTCATTAGTACCTACAAAAACCAAGAAATATATAATTACTGAAATTGATACGAGTATATTTTCAATTTCCACCAATATCTTATCTGATTTGATTCCACACTCATAGTTAATTTCCATATTTACATATGTATGTAAATCATATGTACATAATTGTTTTTCTTGTGCAATTATGCATGCATGGTTTGTTATCACAAGGTTGTTGACACCTTCAAATGAAAGTCATGGTAAAGGAAAGGAAATTTATGCCCATAACAAAGTGCTCCATAGCCTCCATTTTCACGAATCAAACATGAAAGTTCAGTAGTTGAGTTGTCTGTCTCATACATATTCCAATTAAATTACGTTTATGTGAAAAAAAATATGAAAATAAAGAGGAGGTTAAATGGGGGACATAATGCATAAATAGGAACCATACAAACGGACAAACCTACACTGCACACCTATCAACTGTCCAGCTATAACGAAGTGTAGTACGTGGAGAAAAATTTGTATGTTACAGGCCGGGTATATATCATTACTTGCACATGCCCTTCAATTCTCACATGTTAGTTATATGATTCCACCTTTTGCCATACTATCCAATACGTCATGAACCAGAACAACTTAAAAAAGCTAACCGGCCACCAAAAAAGATTTATTGTATATATGATTATTACATTAAGTCACTAGTATATAGTATATATACAACTGAACTGGCGGAAGGAAAAACACTTTCTTTGCATTTTAAATAACTTCCTTATCAACATGGTTGGTTACCGTGATGTCATGTATGCCTGTCAATATTAGGGTGTTGGACGTTTCATACTTTGTTTTCATGCACACTAGTGCTGCTGCAATTAATTTGTTAAGAGAATTACCCGCTCACTATTCTTTTCTGCTCTGTTTTTTTGTAACTCATACACTACTGATCACCAGTATATAATGATCTTGATTTTGTTAAAACCAAAACACATAGAGCAACATAAAAGGGTACGTATCAACGTACATGCTGTGAATTGTGAAAGACCTGTCCCTATTTACTCGTTAAAAGACCCCATCCCCATGTGTTTCATGATCTCCTAGACTTAGTTAAAAGTCAAAACTTGAATTTATTTTTGATTTTTCAGTAAATAAATAAAAAAAACGAACACAGATAATATCGATCTTCTGAAGATCTAAAATATCTCTAACTGCCAGATGGAAACGGTTTCTCAATGGGAGTGATAGCAGGAGGAAACTCTCCACAAATGGAAGTTATCAGAAGCCCTCTAACCATCGATCGGTCACTATAAATTCATAAGATAGCAACCGCAGACTCGCAGAGAAACCAAACAGCCTCAATTGTTCGAAAAATTAACCTCAAATCAAAACTATGGCTTCCAATCACTTGTTGTTGTTGTTTGTGATGATAATCGGATTATCGGGTTTTGTGGGTTTTTCTGAAGCTGGGAGAGACCCTGGTGTTGTTTTTCATGCAGGAGTAGAAGGTGGCGGTTCGAATGCTTCAATGACATGCGTGCAGAAACTGTTTCCTTGTCAGCCATATTTGAAGAATCCCGAAAAGGCCCCTCCTGCGTGCTGCGTGCCGCTGAAGCAGATGGTGCAGGACGATACCAAGTGCCTCTGTGGCCTCTTCAACAACCCTGACATCTTGAAGGACCTTAACGTAACCCAGAATGATGCCTTGAAGCTTCCCAAGGCTTGTGGCGCAAATGCTGACATTTCTATTTGCAAGAAGGGTAATGAATTAAGCTTCTTTTTTAAAATCAGATCATCCTTATTTGCAATAAGCAGACTTGCAGAACCTTTTTTTTTTTTTTTTTCCCGATATTTATGCCTTTTGAGATTTTCTCTATCCAGAGTTCTGTCAAAGTCTGTTTCTTTTGCCATTTTTTACTCTTCAGTGGCAAGTAAGAGAGATGTCAATCACCTTGTTCACTTGGGAATGTTGAAATGAGTTTGTTAATCGATTTTAACAGATAATTCAAGATATTTATACATATATGATTGTTTATCTCTGTTATTTTCCTTCACAGATGCACAATCACCCCCAACCAGTACACCAGCAACTCCATCTACTCCTGCAGCCTCTAACAATAGTAAGTTACTAGTACATTTTCTTAGCTATAAATCAATACATAAGTGATGGTTGTTGGGTTTCAGATCAGTTGTAATACAGGACAAATAAGTGATGGTTGTTGGGTTTCAGATCAGTTGTAATACAGGACATAAACATCAAACATGCCCTCCCTTGTAAGCTTGACAGTTGGATCAGTGTCTTTGCTCATTGTACTTTTTTCTTCTTTTAGATTCTTCCTCAAGCAGTTCAAAAAGTGCAGCCTTTGCGCCTTCTCATTTTGGTGGATCTGGTTTTGCTGAACTCTTCATGGGTCTAATCATTTCAGCCTTTTTCTTTTAGGAATGTCAATTTGGTCACTTAGTGAAGAGCTATTTTATGACTTAGTTATCTGTTTGATGGTTCTTGTAATCTAATGCCATTACCTTTTGAATATTTAGTTTTGGCAATGGTTCTTAGTTAGAACTTATTTGCATAAAAAGGCTTTCTTTATTCGCTGCAAGCTTTTTTGGTCTGATACTCAGATATGGTCTATTTTGGATGGCACGAGTACTATGAATTTTGTACAAGGAAACCAAAACTTCCATTTCCTGGCCAAGACGGTTCTAATTTGAACTTCAAAATCAGGGTCTTTACTCTGCACTGCACATACTTCCATCATGGTAATACAAGTTTCTTCTTGACTTCTACCAGGACAATTAAGAACAATTGCAGGAATCATTTGGAGATGTTCAAGGTCATTATTTATAAAGTGATATGATTTATCTTACAAACAAAATGAAATGCGCAAAATATGTTTCAAAAGGTTTGCCTAAAATTGAGGTGAAGATATTAAATTGTGACAAAGCATGCAAGGTTCTTATTTCAACCTAATTTTCCTTTTCTTTAGGAAATTGAACCACCCAATTATCTATATTGGATTCAAAATTTAATTTGGTTTCACTTGAATTGTTGGAATTATAATACACATTATAGTTTTAATTTTGTTTTAATTTTGTATGTTAATGGATTTCCCATGAGTTTTATAAGAATAAGATAAAATTTTAAGTACTCAATGTAAAACAAAAGGCATTACTTTTCTTTACAGAAAGATTTTGAACATTTGATAATAACAATTTTAACTAGAAATTTAAAATCCGATAATAACAAATAAAAAAAGAAACAGATCGAATATCACTCATAATTGTTCAAAAATAAATAAATAAATATACGAGCATCTGAATGCATAAGTCGCAAAATGTGAAGCGACAGGTGCAAGCATAGTTGCTCACAAGTCTCTCTTGGCAACGAGAAGGGCTGATTGCGCTAACAGTAATAAACGCATCAATGACGCTCTACTGATTGCCTTGTTTTTATTTTTTGATAATCAAATTCAATAACAAAAATTTAAATAAAACCAGAAAATCACACTCAGTGAAACCAAAGGATGATGATAAAACCAAGAGATAGAGAGAGAAATTTGAACCACTGCCAAGAGTCTGTCACAGCTAACACCAGAGCGTGCCTCTTTCGGCTTTGCAAGATCTGAGAGAATTAATGAAAGGGAATCAAGGTTTATACTTTATATAGATAAAGAGGGGAAACCCTAGTTTGGACTTTGAAGTTGGGCTACAAAAATAATCTTTGGGCTTTCTATTGGGCTTCAAGTTTTGGCTCATTTAAACAAACACATACACAGGCACTCGAAAATTCTGTCGCAAGTCGTAAAGTCATAAACCCCCCTTGGAGAGTTGAGTGCAGGCAGGCCTATATAAGCTTAAGCCCTCATCGATCACAGCAACAAATGCAAACCAGATGTCACAGATTCATCAACATGGCAACCAAGACCTCCATTGCCAAAACCATAACCGAGCTTTATAAATGTAGTGGGTCCCTCTCTTCTCTCCCCAAACATTTGGTCTCGCTTCCACCGTCACTGTCATTATCTTCTTCCTTCTTTAGCTCCTCTCCTGCTGTTTCCTCAGTATCCGAGTCTCAATCAACGCTCTCTTCCCAAGCTCCGGGTGGGTGGATCTCTGTGTTCTTTGTATGTTTTCTGCTTCTGGGTCCGGCTTAGTTTGCCCAAAATATTGATGCTTTATTGTTATTTTGGCTTTGTGGATTATTTTCCTTTATTTTGATCAGAGAGGGAAAGGTCAAGATGGTCAAGATGGTTGCTATTTCTTCCTGGAGCTATCACTTTTGGCCTTGGCACTTGGCAGATTTTCAGAAGGCAGGAGAAGGTGCTGTTTTTCTCTTCCTATTTCAATTCTAAAGTTTTATTTTTTTCTGCTAAATTTGTTAAAGTACTCAATAGTTAAAAATGGCCCCTTTTAACGAGTCTCTTTTGTTACAGATAAAAATGCTAGATTATAGACAGAAGAGGTTGGAAATGGAACCTTTAAAATTGAACAATGTGTCCCCATCAAGTCAAGAATTGGATGATTTGGAGTTTAGGAGGGTGAAATGCAAAGGACATTTTGATGAGAAAAGGTCAATCTATGTGGGCCCTCGTTCAAGAAGCATTTCAGGAGTGACTGAAAATGGCTACTATGTCATCACACCCCTTATGCCGATCCTTGACAATCTTGAGAGGTAAATCAATTGGAGTTTCATAAACTGCCCAAACCATGGTGATATAATGAATCTGCAACATATTAAAGTATTTGCCTTCTTCTCTCATTTTAAGTATGTTAAGGGCCTTGAGTTAATACATCAAACCATTTATGAGTTATTCCTATTTATTGTTACTTATCACAGTCTCTTATGTTGATCCCATATTTTACATTGAAATAATTGTTTCAATTGTCCATTGTAGCTGCACTTTTGGTTGTGAATCATGATTCAAGTACTACTTGAATCCATTAATGTTCCCTACTCTTGTGTACATTGACTCAATTGAACAGTCATTAAATATTTCAAGATTTCTGCTAGACTACAAATTACCAACCGGTTAACTCAAATAGGAGGTAGTAATATTGTTTATGCACTGAGGATAACAATTCAGGAATTTGAGTGGTTTGTTGTGTATCTTTTATAAATTGGTGCATAAATTTCAAACTTGGCTCTGTTGGACTAGGATTATATCCTTGGGTTGGAAAGAAACAGCCTTTTGTACTGGGAAGTTTAGGGTCCTAAGTTCTAACATTATATTAGAGAACTTCAAAATTTCATCACCTCTAGCGTAATATGTGCATACGCTCATTTATCACATCTCATGTTTTCATAGTAATTTTATTTGTCAGTGACTTTCAAACAAATTGCAATGCTTATCTGTTGGCTGATGATCGCATTAAATATACTTTTTCCAGCGTGCAATTGCCAATTTTGGTCAACAGAGGATGGGTCCCCCGAAGTTGGAAAGACAAGTCTTCAGAAGTTTCACAAGATGGTGAACAACCTTCTAAGCTAACACCCTCCTCTGTCAGAGAGGTTGAAACAAGGTCTTGGTGGAGGTTTTGGACCAAGAAGCCTGAAGTTGTTGAGGTTATTTGTTTTCATTATATCAATTGTTTTCTTATGACAGAACATTGAAGGTCTAATCTTAATTTTATGCAACTTACAGGATCAGGCCCTTGCTCTTCCTCCTGTTGAAATTGTTGGAGTAGTTCGAGGGAGTGAGAAGCCTAGCATATTTGTTCCATCAAATGATCCAAACTCCTCCCAGTGGTTCTATGTTGATGTTCCTGCAATTGCTCGTACTTGTGGACTTCCTGAGGATACTATTTACATTGAAGACGTAAATGAAAATGTCAATCTGAGCAACCCTTACCCGGTTCCAAAGGATGTCAGTACCTTGATTCGGAGTTCAGTCATGCCTCAGGACCATCTAAATTATACTTTGACATGGTATACTTTCACATCTTTGTATTATCATATTTACACATGCACATGCGTTACGTGATGCCCCAAGTTCTTTGATGATGAAGGATTTTTCTTTCAGTTCAGTTTGGGAAGATAATGGTAAACAATAAAGAATCAAGAAAACCAACAAGTATTAGGACTCACTGCAACATTTTTCACTAATATTTGTTATATTTTGGGCAGGTATTCCCTGTCTGCAGCAGTTACATTTATGGCTTTCATGAGACTAAAACCGAAAAGGAGCCGGAGATAGCAGAGATTTCATCTTAAGAGATCCCAGTTCTTCTGAACTCTGCCATTTGTATTGATTTTCAAGACTGTTGAGCTATCAAATCAATTCCGCTTTTGTACTGTCCTTATGAAATCAATGTCCATGTTTAGCAGGGCTGATATCCACAGAACGAAAGTTCTTGGGCTAAACAAGAAACAGTATTTTATCTTTTTTTTTTTTTTTTAATTTTCCTGGGGTGGAGGGGGTTCTCCAAGTGGTACAGAGACATGCTATTTTAAAATTGATTATTTCATGTGAGGTTGTAGAAGATCTAAGAACAAGACCAGCCGAAAAGAACCAGACTAGATGGTCGTGATGCGCTTCCTTTTGTACAAGTTAACAAGGAGGAATAAGGTTTATGAGATCTTGTATTCTTGTTCTTGGTAGCTTCTTGTATTCATGATTTTGTTTATTCATTTTTTTTAACACTACCTACATTTGTCTTTACTTTTGGTTCTTAGGGGAGCTCTAGTGTTTGCAAACACTCTTGTATTCTTTTTTTTTTTCTTTCATCTTTTCCTTGTGGGTGGTGCAGGACTCGCACTTTTGTGATTGGAACTCCAAACCCCACTTACATCATGTAAACACCAAAGCCAAAACTGTACGGCTGATGCCAAACATCGATGATGTACACCATCGTATGTATCTTCATAATAAAGCTGAAGGAAATTTGTGCTTAACAATAAGCAATTTACAGGAAACATAAAATGGAGCGGAAGGGGAAGCGAAGACACGACCAAATGTCAATTTTCCTTTCTTGGATGTTTTACACTGTACAAAGTTGTACATGAGAAAAAGAACTGCTAAAATTGAGGATACAAATCAAAGAATGATTACCAGCCAACTCACTATTGCAGACAAACAAACTAACTGAGGAAATTTTTTTTTGAAAGAATGAAATGAATATGAAACTAACAAAAGTTACAAAACCATAAGGCCAAAAACTAAAAACAAAAAAGGCGTCATTTCATGATATACATCTGACAAGCAAAGGATAAGGAGAAAGAGTGATCCCTGCATGGATTGCCTTCAACAATGCCACAAACTCGAATGGACTGTCTTCAGAAAACCACTTGAACTTCCACGTCATTGACCCTGAAGCTGTCCTTTTCTCATTTACACTTGAGTCTTCTTTGTCAGATTTGGCCGAGCGGCATAATTCTGACGTTGCACACTCAACAGCTAAGGTTACACACCGACTTTCCCTGGCCTCAACAACCTGGATTATAGAGTTCAACTATAAATGACCAACTGGAGTATGGTAATTTAAAATGCCAAGACATAAATGGCAATGGCATAAATGCTCAGAAATATGGGTTAAGAAAAGTGAGAGTGTATTTACCAACTCAGATATGTCAGCAATACAGCAACATAAGTCAAGTGAAAAATATGGAGGCAAAGATGCATCCACCGATACAGAGCTAAACTGCTTAAGGTCTTCAAAGCACACAAACACATGCTGTCCAGCTACAAATAATGATCTTGAAAGCCATGATTCATCTGTCAGAATCAAGAAAGACTTAAAAAAAAAAAAACGCATTCTTTGAAAATTAGACTGTAAAAGTGAAAACGTTATCATTTAAGTTAAGCCCCTCATACTGATAATTAAAAAAAATAAATTAGATAGCTTCAATCAAAATAATAGAAGCATCAGAAATTATTAATTTTGAGCAATTTCATGCACATAAAACCTCATTAGAACCTATATGGGAATGAAAACTAGTAAAATTCAAACTTCTGCTATATAGACAGATAGTCAAGATAAGTTGCATAGCCATGAACAATATCATTTTGCACATTACAAGTTTTATCAAACCCATTGTTAGATAATGGGCTCTCCATGCTCAGAATGCTAGCTAAATCTCTAATTGATTGATCAAATCCCTATAGAGATTGAAATTATAGTTTCATTATTAATTTTTTTTTGTCCTTTCTAAGGAATGTGAGATCTATTTTGTTCACTAGACAGCTGCCATATCTATTTTGCCTGTAATTTCATACAGGCATAGCAAAAGCTTCTATTCAGTCGTTGGAACTTGGAAGAATGAAATATGGGCTCCACAAAAGTTTTACTTAAAGTTAGCAGGTTGAGGAATTCAAAACTAACTGTGGTGTAACAAAAGCTATAATATGGGAATTCCCTTATTCTAAGATGCCCTCAACATGTTTACCAAAATGCTTCACTTCGTGTCTCTTTTTTTAAGTATTTTACTTACAAGTGCCGACATGATTACAATCATTGACTATTAACATATAAAACTGATGACCAGATCGAACTATTTAGAAGCATACCTTCATTATTATTACACCAAAATTGCACCATAGAATACTGGAATATGCTCACTTTTGAACCCCCACATATTTGTTTATCAAACAGCTCAACCTGAACCTGCTCCAAACTGCCATTTAAATTTCCAAAACCCCAGTCTATCATAACAAAGAAATCGAAATATGCACATCGGTATGGTACTAGTTGAGTATAAAACCAAATAAACAATAGACACATACATAAATATATGAAGACCAACAAAACTTTCAAAATTATATATTAAAGGGAAAAGGAAAACTACCTTCTCAAACAAAAGTTACCATTTGGAGTATAAGGATCAATAACTTTTAAAGTAGAAAGTAATTGTCTTGAATTTTCAATGCTTCTAGTTTTAAAGAGGTAGGTTGCACTCCCCTCAACATGCAACCTAAGCCAACAGGAGAAAAAATTGTTAGTGCAGCTGTTAAGCTCAATGTTTGCTAAAAGTACCATAATTCACTAACCTCACAACCTGAAGTCCTACACCAACTACAACCTCTCTGATGTCTTCAACCCTGTGGCAACCCTCGAAATTCAAGATAATACCTACAGAACATGATCACATTGAAAATCAGCAGTTATAAAGCTAACCAAACAGCAGAAGAAATTCTCCAAGTAATCATCGTTGAGGACAAAAATTTAATGAAATGTAATGACTTGCAAAGACCTCGTAACCCAACCTGACCCATCATCTGCAATACCAATGAGTAGCACATACAGCTTGTTTTCACTGCTCAGTAATACAGCTACTTCTCTGCATGTATAACAAAAGGATTAAAAGCGCATTAAAGCAGAAAAAATCTGAAAACCTGACCCAACATATATTTATATCTTTTAATAAGATAGTAATTAAAAAATGTTTACCTTTCTCTGTAAAGAGAATCCAGCTCAAGTATACAATAGCAACGCATATACTGCCTACAAATCTCACGATTTCCCAAATCTGCGACATTTACATTGAAATAATTCTCAATAAAATCTTCACTCCTTGGAGATAAGCATTCAGCCCCAAATGATCCATTAGCATTATCAATTAGTGAGAAATTACTTGAATTTGTCAACATTTGTTTCTCATCAATAACTTCATCAAAATCACTCCCATAAAAAGGTGGATTTGCTTGTTTATTTTCCACTCGTGCTACATGATCATCTAGATTGCCATTTGATATTGGCGATGTGTCTGCTTGCCTAACCATGTTATCATCTTCTAGTAGTGTAATAACTCTTCTTTTAGTTTTCTGTCTCCCTATTCTCCTCTCCAACAAATCAGCCTCTTCATCAATGTAATGAACAATTTCACAATCATGAGCACCAGCAGGAACATCATTGGCACATGATTGCAAAGAGTGGTCTGGATTTGAAATTTTCTGCATACTGGAGGTTTGGTTTGCACAAGTTCCAACTGAACATCTGTCATTTTCTCTTACACAAGGAACCCCATTTCTCATGTCATAATACTTAAAAGGACCATAAGATGGGAGTTCTTCAGTGCTCCTATTCAAAAACTTCTCATTCAGCAACTGATGAGCTTCAGGAATTGACTGCCTAGATTCATGGTAATCATCTTCACTACAGCTGGTGTTACTATCAGATGATGCCACTGAATAGGACTCTGCAGATAACTGTAAAATTTCTTCCTCTAAGTTATGGCGACGATGAAGAATGTCCTCTTGATAATGGGGTGGTGATCCTGGGCAAGCAGATGATGAATGAGACTCTGAAATATCATCAATTGAAGTCAATGCAGACATGCTCAAATTTTCAACCATCCTATGACCTCTTTGACTGGCGAATGTGTGACCATGGAAACTTTTAGGTGGCACAGTGACACTACTAGTCCCTTCATGTGAATAAACTTTTAGATTCTCTTTGAGATCTCTACTATTCATGCCAACTGGACCGACCCCACCAGCATTCCCCACTGAACCAATTTGGTCAAAGTGGTGGGCATGCAAAGCAGTAGGCATATCCAAGAAGGAACCATCTGATTCTAAAACATTTGTACAACTCTCATCTCCTGATGCTTGAGCGTAGTCTGAAACATATTTTGAGTTTTCACCAAGCTGCCTCAAGCTTGCCTTGGCTTTTATATAATTTTCCCTCCCGAGATGCACTGTAGTCCCAATATATCTACCACCGTCCACAGAATTCTCAGAAGCATTATCCATCCATTCCTTGAACTCCCGCAACCAAAGAACAGAGCGCTCTTTCTTCATCATCTCAACTCTAGTCATCAGATCAACAACAATTTCAGCTTCATCATCAGATATGACAGTTTCCTCTCTGCTTTGAATCTCAATGTCACAAGACACAGACTCCTGGTCGGAACATAGATACATGCTCCCCTCTTCACTCACAATAGAAGCAAGACGAGATACCTTTTTCTGCAAAAAAGTATCCGTGCAAGATTTTATACATAGCACAAACATTTTATATCAAAAGGCATACATCATTCATTCAACATAATGGAAAAATATTGTTAAAAAAGAGATTAAATTTACACATTAAGCACCTAATGTCAGGCATATTCACTTCACCCTGTAAACTTATGTGTAAGGTAGGCAGAGGTTCAATCAAATTCAGGGGTTAAGAACAATCAATGCTAAACACCATGGGGTTAGTTTGAATTCTTTACTAATACTCGTAAGAAACTCCCAACAACTCTAATAATGACCTACCCTTCTTCTGTGGATACTCGTGGCTCCTTTAGCATCACACTTTGCAGGATAATAAAATCCAAAACTGGCAGGTCTCTTGTGCCTGCTGGCAATAATAAGTTGCCTCTTCCAGAACTCTCTGGTGCTGATTTCCTTATCATCTAACTTCAACTAATCAACCATAAAACAGAAAGAAAACAAGTTTGAAGAGCATGATTAAAAATGACATGAAATATGTAATGAAAGCTTCAAATACTATAGATTAAACAACTTAGGAGTTAACACATTTTCATTCTAAGAGAGAATAAATAGATAAATCATAGCTTACTGTTTCTGGATAAGTGACATAGCTGAATACTTGTGGCCGATACCATCTGGCACAACATAATGGATTTCCTTCCAACCACAAGCCTTGTAGAGATGGAAGTCCGGTAAGGAACTCTAACTCTGAAAAATTGGAAATAATATTGTAGGAAACATCAAGCCCTTCAAGTGACTTCAAATTCTCAATCCCACGCAATGTAGTTAGAGCATTGTTCCTCAAAACAAGTTTAAGTATATGGCAGGTGACCTGCATGGTCCAACAACATCGGAGTATGGGTCCCAATCTAATTCCTAAATAAACAATGTATAGCAAATAACAAAATATTTGGGACTCAAACTAAAAAATAAAAAAAATAAAAAAACTTATCTGAAAATTTATCCAAGTATTCTTTACTTAAATTTAGATTCCAAAAGATAGGATTCTCATAACAATATATGCATAGAGTTTCTCAAAGCAATCAAGTGTCGACTAATGGCCTGAGAATGCTAAAATTCAGTAGTGTACCTGACTAAATGAGGAAATCGTTCTGAGGTGATTGAAACCAAGGTCTAGGTGCTTCAACCTGGCACACTTGCGAAGATTATCAACCTTTGCAAACTTGTTTCGGCTTAGGTCAAGAGTTTCAACAGCGGGAAGAAGTTGCAAAGACTCATCCATGAGAACCAAGCCATTACAAGCACATGAAACAAATGACAAGCGGTTCCATTTTGGTGAATCCTTTATCTCTGCAATTCTACTCGCAAACACATGCCGTAGAGCATCCTAAAGTAATTCATCCAGAATTTGAATAATAACAAAATTTTAGTCGTAAATTCAACAACTTTAAATGCTCATTAAATAGCTGAGAAAACAAAGCAAAATCGATTGAACTCACAGTAGAATTATGACAAATGATCTTCTCCAAGGTGTGCCTCAATTCGAGCAAACCTTTCGCGGCGGAGGTGGACAAATCGCATCCTCGAAGCTCCAAAACCTTGAGTCTCCCAAACGGCCAAAACGACAGCGGCGTAGGGTCTCTCGCCGGAGCCGGCAACACTGAAACGACCTTGAGCGAGGTCAAGAGCCTGAGAATTCTCCTGAGATGCTCGAGCGCTCGGTGGTCGCCGAGGTCCGACACGTAGGCTCGGAGATAGTCGACGGGCGCCCCGGCCAGGAGGCTCTCGAGTTCGTGCAAGGCCTCGAGCCGCGAGTTCGCGTAGTGGAACCCGGCCGGGTTCAGCTTCAGCACTCGGGTTCCGTCGATTAGAGAACCGACCTGTTGCTCCACGAAGTGGACTAGTTTCTCCAGGTACCGATCTCCGGTCACAATCGCCATTCAAATCGGCGGTTATCCGGGTCAATTTCGCGATTTCACCCCGCGGATTCGCATTTTATATAATACGCAGATTAGTGTGTGTAGGTGTATAAATCTAGAGAGAGGAAGAAGAAGAAGAAGAATTTTTTAGAGAGAGAGAGATAGAATCAGAGGCATGGCCGTGGCAGGAGCCTTGAGCCTTGAGCCCGGCTTGGGTTGTGGGAGAAGAAAAACGGTTTAGAAAAACATTAAATGGGTCTAATGATTGGGTTAACACTGATTAGGGAAGTTTCAGAAAAAATTAAATTAAACAAAATATAAAAACAGATGAAGATCCATTTGATGGCGTGATGAATTGGAGACACCTGGCCTACATGCATAACACTTGTGGCCTTGTGGGGCCTACCATGCGTTTGCTGTCAACTTGTTGTAGTTCAGGTGCCATTGGCGGTTTCCCGGTCCGTGTTTGTTTCCGGCTTTTTTTCCACTAGACCGCGTTTTATATTTTCCTTATGAAAATTTGGAAATAAAAGGGAAATTAATAGAATTTCAGCATTGTTTACTTTTTTTTGGAGAAACTCTAGTTACCACCAGTCAACTTTGAGGGCTTGAAGCTTTAGATTGGCATTTGTGGGCTATTCTAGTTCACCAAGTGAGTAATACATTGGATTGGATTGAATAATAGGTGTGATTTGACTATGCATACCCTTACAAATATAAAATGAGTTGATAAATGCATAGTATCGGTAAATATGAGGAATTAAAAATGACCTATAGGTCCCATGGAAGCAGCATGTAGACGCTCGCTGCCCCCATGAGAATAGGGTCTAAATTTATGAGTTAATTACACTTACACCCTCTGAGATAAAATGACATAGGTTAAATTTGTGTAAGTGTATAAATTTAGAGTTAATTTAGAAAGAGATGGAATGGATAAAGAGAATGGTGTATGCCTTGATCAAATTTAACCTATGTCATTTTGGCTTGTGAATGCAACTGGATTACCTTCTCTTAAGTGCCTTACATTTTTTGTGCATAACCCGAATGTGGGAATGCGTAGGTGAAAGGGAAATGGGAAGCTTCATATAATTGGTCCAAAAGAGACACTTAATGGATGATAATTATGTTTTCCACTTGCATGAACACGAATTGTTTATATGAAGTCAAGTCCAACACTCCCATCCTTCCACAAACTCCCCCATTAAGAAATGACAATACATGTTTCCTTCGAAAATTACTCGAAACCATTCCCTATTCCTTGCATGTATAAATTCCATAATGAAGAGGATTTGACATTATCTATCACTTTGCCTGTTGCCGTTTAGCAGAGAGTACAAATGAGGAAACTTCAAAATATATTTGTAAGCTCACTACTCTATATACAGAGTCATTTTATGGCTAAGAATGGTAAAGGTGAGTAACCTTTAATTGACCTGCTCACCTACGCGTCTCTTCTCTTCCTCAACTTGTTCAAGCAATGCTTCTAGTTCTGCCTCTGTTAGGCCATCTAACCTTTTCTGCATATGATTAATAGAAACAAGATTAATTGCCTACACTTTTTCAGTGAAAAACAGAGAGAGGTAAGTAAATAATGATCGAAGTCTTCATGGTATGAAGGCTAAAAATATAAATAAAAAATACTGGGAAGTATATGCCCCTAATAGCTCATAAGCGTCTCACTCAACTCAAATCAGCACACTTAGCTTAATTCTCAGTAGTGATTGCAACATAACAGCATCAGTACTGACCGGTAAGAGGAAACTCATTACCAACTTTGCAGTTGATTGTTTGGAAAGGCAATGCACAACCCCTTTACCTTTCACTAAGTACAATGTATTTTTTGTCATTTCTTTATTCAGATTAGCAGACAATAATCCAAATCCAAATCATTACACATTTGAAAATCGAGCATGTTAAGGGAGAGAGATTCTTATTTTTTAGTTAATACAATGATACAACATTAAAGAATCTTATAGAAGAAAGGGAAAAAGAACTTAATTTGATATAATTATGCTAGATATGAAGAGAAATTTGGAAAGGATACCTGCATGACTTTGCTTTCATAGTCACGTAATTGCTGTGCATATGTCATTTCCTTATTTGAAACCCGAAAAATGTAAGTGGAAATCCATCCAATTGTCAGGCCCAACACCAGTACCAGCTGAACAACGTTCCCAGCTTGTAAAGGATCAACTCCAGCAAACTGCATAAAACATCACAGCAAGAAGCATTACGTGACTAGAGTATGCGCGAGCTTGATGAATGAGTTGGTATGAGCTAGCTTTAGCTTGCAAACAAAAAGAGAAAGATATCAAGGATAGAAGTGTTTTAAAATGATTAAATAAAAGAAGATAGTGAGTACCTCTAATCCACTTTTCAAGGCAATGCCGAAAACAGTTAGTCCAACTCCAATCAATAAAACATCCTTCCTTGAGTATCCAAAAGGCTTTTTCTGCTAAAAGGTAACAACAAAAAGAGATGTTATTATAACATATTTTCTTCCCTGACATTTGTTGGTCCACATCCTAATAATGGTGAAATAAGAAAAAATTTCATTGCTTCTGAGCAAGAGGTCCAATTCTATGAAAATACTGGACATACCAACTTCTTGTCCCTGCGAAGTTAAAATCCGTAATGTATGCAAGAATCAAGAATCATACTTCAGACAATTAACATTTTGTTCAGTTAGTACACAACACATTTTTATCTAGATACATCTTGGCACATCATTGTGCTGACAAGAGAAGCCAGTGGGAAAACCTCATATTCACGTTACAGAAGAAAAAAAATGATACAAAACAAAATCATTCAATAGTAGTTGCTCATACTTGCCTTGGCCTGATCAGAGGAGTCATCTTCACTGCCATTAGGATCCGAAGAACTGCTGCTTCTGGGGATGGTAAAGATCAACTTTTTTGACATCATGTTGTTGATGTTATCAGATCCCTTTCCCCAAAAAAGGGATGTCTCCTTTCTATATAAGCTGCAAGTTATAACTCTGCCTGATGATTCAGTATGTTGCATGGTCAGATAAATGGCTGGTTTTATAAGCAAAAGATTTGATTTATACACAATCATCCATTTCACCCTAAGCCAAGGGATATTTTGCACAAATATAATCAGAAAGTTTAGGAAAAATGTCAAATTTTAACAGGTCTATAGTAGTAAGAATTAAACCCAAAATTAAAATGGAAAATCATTTGCGGTAAACCCAAATAGCTGAAGCTAAAATAATTCAAGAAAAGCAAATACCAGCTGACCTCTCACAAAACCATCAAAAGCTCTGGCCCTCAAGTGCATCAACGGAAGAGCCGAAATACCCACAAAAGAAATCGGTCCTCTTTCAGATACTAAGCTACAATTTGTAGTATTTCCATGTGGAAGAGATGCCATCCTGCAATATTATACAATATAAAACAAATCCAAACAGGAAAAAGGAAAAATAATCAATTTGAGCAATATATGCATGAAACCGTATCAGAATGATTATAGTTAAGTGGCTAAAGTAGACACAAACCTAATAGAAGAACTGAATCCCTTAAAACCGTATCAAAAAAACTAATCCTTCAAAGAAGAAGAAAATGAAGAATGAAGAAAGAGAGAGCACCTGGTAGAGAGAACCAACAGCAGCTAACTGACTGATATCTCCGTTAATGGATTGCAGATAACTGGTATACAGCCCTCCACTCCATCCTTACTCTGATTCAGTAATTTTGTCTCGCATGGTCCCACCCTTTGAAAATCTCAAGTGTCATAGGCAACGTCCATGTCAACATATTTATTTTTTTCTCTTTTCCATTTGATAAATTAATAAGTATTCATAAAAATCATAAAATAATGAGTACATTCACCTCGCATTCATATTTGAAGTAATTTTTAGGCATAAATTTAATTTAGACACATAACTATATAAGCTATTTCAACGGGGTCTATAAATTTTAAAATATTTCAAATATACACCCAATCTATTATCTAAATTGAAAAATGAATTTCTGTCCATTGATTCGTTGAGAGATCAGTTAAATGACAGCTTCACTTTTGCTGACCGGGATTACTTGACGACGTGGCGCTATCTCAGCAAACATTTCCCGCCGAATGAGCGACACGGGCCCACAATTTAATAATAATAGAGAGAAAAAGATAATGAGTTTGTGGGCCCGTGTCAGGAGTTAGGTGGACCCGTGTCGCTCATTTCCCGCCAAATGAGCGACACAGGTCCACCTAACCCCTGACACGGGTCCACAAACTCATTATCTTTTTCTCGCTCGTTGAACACAAGTGAGAGATTTATATTCGAATTTAGGGGAAAACGTGATGTTTTTTGGAGAATAAATGGTCAAGAGAGCGTTCGACGAGCGGGAAGGAGGTGATGGGTGTGTGGGCCCGTGTCAAGTGGACATGTGTTGCTCATTTGGCGGGAAATGTATGCTGAATTGGTGCCACGTCGCCAATTAATCCCCGTTAGCAAAGGTCAAACTGACATTTAACTGATCTCTCAATAAATTGATGGACGAAATTTCATTTTTCAATTTACATAATAAATCAGGTGTATATTTGAAATATTTAAAAATTCGTGAACCCCGTTAAAATAGCATATATAGTTATGTGTCTAAATTGAATTTATGCCTAATTTTTATATTATCCTAACACCATTCTCAGTTTCTCACATTAGATGCTAATTCTCATTTGATTATATTAGGGAAATCGAACTTTGAACTTAGATTAATTCTAATTCTTAACTCACTAACTCAGACTACTTGGACTAACCCTAATAATTTATCACACTCTTAATTCACATACATTATAACGTATGTATATTAACATTAGATATGAATCCTATATATATATATATTTTACTTATTTATGTAATAAGTGAATTAATAACACTATATAACATGTTTCATTCCAAACAAAAATCCATTTAGCAAAATAAGATTACAGCTCTAATTAAGCATACGGCAAAAGCCAGTCCCATTATAAGACCTACTCTCACCAAAAGATTTTTGGACTCATTTGGAAGTTATGGGGCATATTGACCAAGAAAGCCGCTATTTGTTTGACCAAGTGACATAAACTAGCTAAGATTAATTTCCCGACTAATTAATCATACAGTTCAGAACTTCAGATTACAGAATAAGTTGCAAATCATTAGTAACATGGATTATGGAATATTTTGCATGCTAGCGTAGCAGCCTAGCTTGGAAAATGACTGCATAACTAGCAATGACATGACATTGGCAACACTTCTGTACCTAGATATTCGTCTCACATCATGAAAAAATAGGTACACAGATATGTGTATATATATATATATATAGCTCTCCCTCTAGATATATAATATATATATAAATATATATTTGAGGACCCTGTGGTGGGAATAATATCAAAGAAATTGTTGGTTACCATGTCCAATCATTTGTTTGGTGGTGTCCTTAGTGAGCCGTTCTACATTGCCCAGCCGCTGCTCCATGCCTCACCCATGTGCTCTCCTTACTGACAGATTGATGAAAATCCTATTGAAATCGTATATGATTAAAATACACATATGGGAAGGACATATAGTTAGGGTGATTGCTCCACATTGGCTTTCTATCCAATTAATTATTAGTGGGGATTGTCATCTTTAGGATTATCTAATTCAAAACTTCAGGTCCCAGCTTGCAGAAGAACATAAATTGGGATTAAAAGTTGGCAGAGGAGGTATGGAACTTGAATGTTTTGGATGTTACTGAGTGACATGTAAATCCTTGTACCAGTAGCTGAGAAATCGATCCATCTCTAGCTCTTAATTTCTCACTCTCTGAGTCTCTGTCAGCCAACCACCATCATGCATGCACAAATTCATTTATACATATTCAAAGAGACTCTCTCTATAATTACTCTCTCTCTATATATATATATATATATATATATATATATGATCATCAACACCCCATCTAATACCAAACATATATTTCTCTGTCAATTAACTCCATAGAGAACAACCCATTTCTCTACTGTCTCTCTCATGGGGAATGCAGCAGCTTCTTGTGCTCCTTTAATCATCTCAAGTAGTGCAGTAGTAAAGGTGTTATTCTGGGATGGAAGATTGGAAGTGTACACAAGACCAGTGAAAGCAGCAGAGCTAATGTTAGAGAATGCAGGGCAGTTTGTGTGTGACTCCAGCAGCCTACAAGTGGGCAACAGGGTTCATGGGCTTTCAGCTGATGAGGAATTAGAGAGACTCCAATTTTATTTTCTTCTTCCTATGGAGCTGCTCTACTCTGTGCTAACACATGAAGAACTCAGCTCTCTCACTTACAAGGCTTCAAAGGCACTCAAGCATAGAGCTTTCAACAATTTCAGTAAGATTTTTCCAGTCCTCGGCGAGTTTTGTATGTTCCCTAATTCAGAAGACAAGACATTAATGGATAGTGATAGTAGTATTATCAGAAGCCAATTTACAACCCATTCTTCAGAGCCAGTAGACATAAGGTACTCAAAGCAGAGATCATGGAAGCCTGCATTGGAGACCATTGTTGAAACTCCATGTACACATTAATCCTCATCATACATTTTTAATAAAAATGTTTTTGGAGTACGTTATATATTTTGTTGTATTAGATTTAGAAATAATTAATTAAATAGCTTTATAGCTTCATGACCTGGGTCAAATAGATCAACAGATTAACCCAACTGAATCAATGAAGAAATTTCATGAGAATAAATGAAATGAAATGGGAAATTCCCATTTCAACTGAGTCTATGAATTGAAGGTCAGTTCTCCAACATGTACAAGATTCTTTTAGAAAAGTACTTGGCATTATAATGAGTTGTCTTCTTTGTCTTCATCCATTTCTGAAAATGAATGGTGATCGAGTACCCCTCTAGTCTCTACCCTCCTCTGCTCTTCTTTGTCTTCATTCATTTTTGTTGCAATAACTTCCAAGTTTTTAGATTCCGTGATGGTGACATATGAACTGAATAATGTATTCCTTGCATAATATTAGCATAAATAGTGTATAATTTTATCTTTACTATTGATTTTATATAAAGAAATTATAGGCATGATATCAGGTTAAGATTTACATAAACCGTGCTTATACTTTGAATTATATATAAACATCATTCGTTATTGCATTGAAATCCTCACTGATTAATTGGAACGTTGCAAAATTTGTTATTTTTCTAAGGGAATTAATTAATGGTCAAGCTCAAGCCTCAAATGTATAACATATTAAAAATCATTAATGATAGCATCCTTTACTTATTTTTAAAAATCGTTAATGATAGGGCAATTATTGAAATAAATGGGATTTCTATTTCTGCAGATGACCCTTCACTTAATGAACAGACAATAATTGGTCAAATGCTTCTACACCTAGAGAGACCTAATTGTCTTACTCTATGGTCCAATCGCACCCTTTTCAGAAATCCCATCACCAATTAGAGGAGGAAGTACTGAAGTACATGTCCATCACTTTTAATTCCATCCTAGTATAATACTTCAACTATAAAAGAGAGTCTCACATATTATATAAAAATTACTCCTAAGTTGGAATTTGGGTATTATTCATGTTGCAAGGAAATGCAGAGAGTCCCACTAGTCAGTGTGAAGTAGGGGATATAGGAACCAAGTATAGCCAAACCAGACAATTAGGGACCCAATCACCAAATAATTCTATCTTTAGCACCAAAATTGAAATTGTTGCTTCATATCAACTTTGTAAAGCAGCACATTATAGCGTAAATTGTGACTTTTTATAAAGTAAACCACAACTTTTCTCAGAATAATAGTTTAAAATTATTGTTTTGGAAAGTGACTTAGGCTTCTTAAATGTGACATGCAGATGGATGGATGGATGGATGGATAATATAAGATTTTTTTGGTCTAATATAAGATAAAAAAAGAAAAATAGGAAGAAAGCAAACGCCAATGGCCAAAATTCTGCTTTTTTTTCTTTTTTAATATCTTTAGCTTTTTTTCATTTTCACACCAAAACAAAAAAAGTTAACAGTCAAACAAAAAAGAGAGGCAGAATTTTATGCTACACCGCCACTACAGATGGCAGTGAGCGAAACCGGGAATCTACAGAGGACCCCAGCCGTAGATGAAGTCCCATCATCAACATCCGACGGTGGAAGAACCCTTCCATCGGCGAACAAGAGCCGTCCGTTTCTGGGCTGACCCACCATGACCCCTTCAAGCTCCGCAGCCGTATTAAAAAACGCACCGTCCCCGAACCTCCTCTCCACCTCGAGAAACTCGCCGAGCGAGGCCGGCTTGGTGCCGTCGTCCCGGCAGAGGCGCCACCACCTGCGCCGCCGCTCAGCCACCACACCCACAGCCGAAGTAGTAGCGGCGGCGTTCTTCTTCTTGGGCTTCTTGGTCTTCCTCGAGCCGCCGCCGCCGCTTACGCTGGCGTTGGTGGCTTGGGGGTCACCTCGGCGGTGTTGGCTTGGGGCTCTGAAGGTGATGGCTGGGAAGCTCACTCCCATAAGGGTTCCCAAAGTCGTGCTTCGATCGTGAAAGAATGACCCTGTGGACTGTGAGCGAAAATCGAAAAATAAAAAATAATGCGAACAAATTTAAGAAATTGACAAAATTGGTGAAAGAAAAAGAGAGAGAAATTGAATACAGTGGAAATGGGAAATGGGTACCTCAGTGTCGAGATCGGAGGAAGAGATGGAGGAACTGGTGGGGGAGGAGGGTGGAGGTAGCAAGTCATTTCTTGGATCTAACATTTTCTTCTCCTCTTTCTATTTCTGGCTCTGCGTCCGTCTCTGTGTATGGTTCTTCTTCTTGTTGTTTCTTTCTTTTGAAATTTGAAGCTTTATTTATGTGAAAATAAAGTTTGGGCCTTGGGGATCGCTGAGTGTCTGAGATTTCAGAGAGAGATGGTGATAGATGAGATTTAATTTATTTAACAGAAGTTAGATTGTGTTTCAAATCATTAATGGGGCCTTCGGTGCTTGTCCTTTTAGTAATTAAATTTTTTGTATAAATTCAATTTAGACACATAATTATATATGTCATTTTAACGGGGTCTACGAGCTTTAAAATATTTCAAATATACACCCGATCTACTATTTAAATTAAAAAATGAACTTCCGTCCATTGATTCGTTGAAAGATCAGTTAAATGACCGCTTGACTTTTGCTGATCAGGATTACTTGGCGACGTAGCGCCATCTCAGCAAACATTTCCCGCCAAATAAGTGACATGGTGACACCTGTCCACCTAACCCCTAACATGGGCCCACAAACTCATCATCTCTTTCTCGCTCGTCGAACACAGATGAAGGATTTATATTCGAATTTAGGGAAAAACATGATGTTTTTTGGAGACTAAATAGTTAGGAGAGCGTTCGACGAGCGGGAAAGAAGTGATAGGTGTGTGGGCCCGTGTTAGGTGGACATGTGTCGCTCATTTGGCGGGAAATGTATGCTAAGTTGGCACCACGTCGCCAATTAATTCTCGTTAGCAAAAGCCAAGCTGGTATTTAACTGATTTCTCAACAAATTGATGGATGGAAGTCCATTTTTCAATTTAGATAATAAATCGGGTGTATATTTGAAATATTTTAAAGTTCGTGGACCCCGTTGAAATGACATATATAGTTACGTGTCTAAATTAAATTTATGCCTAAATTTTTTTATATGAATTTATTAAATATGAATTAATATTAAATAAGTCCTTTTAGTTTTAGATTTCTATATTACCGCTAGCGCCCTTTACATAATGTATTTTTCAAATAGTCAGTAGCATGACCCTTACATAGTTGATAATGTTTTATGTTTACATTAGAATGGATCAAGCATATTTTCAGTTTCATCGCAGTGAATGATCATTTCATAATTCTAACACATTACTTATTTTTTCACTACTTAAACTAATCCAAGAACTTAAAATGGATCAAACTTGATATGAAAGTGAGTTTATTTGCTTAACCATTTCAAGGTTGTGCTTATTTCATCCTATGTTTATTTTATCATGGGACTTCTTTGCTTTTAAAGTCTTACCAGTACATTTAATCTTTGTTCTATGTTCGACTTGTTTGGTATCATTTCAATTTTTTAATTTAATCTTATGTATTTATTACTCTCATAGGTTCACTGACCAAGGAAAAAAGTTGAAAACTCCTTAGCAGGTTTTGTGATTTTGTCCCAAATAGGAAAGCTGCCGACACCAGTGACCACAAGAGTCATGGTCCTCATGGAAATGGTGTTGTTTTATTACTACTTTAGTCAAAGGAGAACATCAATTAAAAGCATTTGTGATGTACATGGCAATGGTTTCAATTCGAGCCAAAGGAAATGTATGTACCCTTGTCTTCCATTTGAGCCCAAACCAGTTTTAAACTCACCCACATTCCAAACGGTCCAACATTGCTAGTATCATGACATTTTACAAGTCCATTAACTGAACCTGAGCAATACATAGAATGTAGATCCTCAAAAACTCTTTTTAAGGATTTAGGGTCACATGCAATAAGCTGTACAGCTATATTTGGGTCCACAATTCATGTGAAACGTTTCATGCAAAAGTAGCACTCATTAGCATCACATGAAAAGTCATAAGAGATTATCATTCTCCAATGGACCAAAGCTGTTGCTTTGCTACAAATGATCATGGCCTCTGAGAAATCCCATTACTAAGAAAATAGTTCTCGAGGATCAGAGAAGGGTTGTAAATTACAACTCAGCCTTTAATTAAAGACTAATGAAGAACAAAGAAAGAGAAGAGAATCACATATAAGTAATGTGAAGTACAAAAACCTATGGTAACAACTTTCTGATTGACATAATTAATTATCCTTGCAAGCAAAGCTATCATTCATCATACTCGTGCATACCGCTCACTGCTCATTTCCCTTTGACTAGCTCCATAGCTTTCCTATGTCCCATTATTGAGAATGGCAGAATGC
The DNA here is from genome assembly GCF_963921425.1 of Dryas octopetala. Classification (NCBI taxonomy): domain Eukaryota; kingdom Viridiplantae; phylum Streptophyta; class Magnoliopsida; order Rosales; family Rosaceae; genus Dryas; species Dryas octopetala. Next base: position 19,073,119 of record NC_141374.1, on the reverse strand, counting down.
CCTTATCAGAGTACTCCTCTGTTTAATGGTCCCCATGAACAAGTGATAGCTTACAGAAGAGACTTTTACTTTCATGGTTTCACTAGTTTTGGACCCACGAGCTACAATGATCATTATGTGGCCTGCTATTGTTAGGGACTGACATAAGGGTTACTTGGTTATTGGCACAAAGACGATGAGGGGACATGTTTTTGTTTATACTTTATATCAAAGGAAAGGTGCGCTATAGACTATAGTACACAATTAAGAGGGAAACATTCCTGCAGTGTGCAGAACTCATATTGTGGCTCCCTACATTAGAATCTTCTACTAACTTGATTCAAGAATTATACAAAAATTGAAAGTCTTATGGATGCATACCATACAAACAATAATACAAAGATTATACCCTCATTTGCCTCCACCATTGGTGAACTAGCTGGCCCCTCATAGGCGTGCATGATCTCATGAGCATCATAATTTGCTCCCTGACAGTAGCCACCTGCACTGAAGTAGTCAGATTCTCATTATGTTTACCATGTACCATTTATTCATTCATGGAATATAGGTAAGGAACCTAGAAATGCCACATTAAACATGCAACTTTTGTTTAATGTAAGCACACATTATAAGAAAATAAGAAAATATAGCAATTATAATGGGGACCCGACTTCAAAAAAGTTAAGACAATATAGTATCAAAGAATGATCGAATCAACTATTAAACCAGCCAATTTACATGGCATTGTAGATCAACCTTTGTAATCATTGCTTTCTCTGTCGCAATGTATTCCCTACCACACATGCAAGTCATCTTCAAATTGCCTAGATCATTATTTTGGAGTCAGCTGTAGGAGTAAGGTGAAAGACAACAATATCAACCCCTCCAAGTGGCTGCTTTTTGTAATGAAAAATGTAATCTAACGATATATTTCTTTCCTATAAACAAAGTTCCCAATGTACATCAACAAAACCAGAACCCTGAAAAAATTCCAAGTCAAGCTTGAAACTATGTCCACAATCAATTGATCTAAAGGGGAGATAAATCATTGATATAGTCATCCCACATTTCACTTGCAATTGAGTCCCGCAACTCTGAAGTAAATTCTAGTTGTTCTGTCTCAAAAGCAATGTCCATAGCAGAGGCCTCAAAATGCATGATTGGTTGTTCCACCTCTAGTGGGGGCAATGATTCTTCCATTTGCAGTATGGTGTCCTTTTCATACATTTTAAAAAGCCAGTCATCTGGTTTCTCCCTACGGATGTAATTGTGTATGGCACATGCTGCAACAACCAACTTGACTTGTGTTTGTAATGGGTATGGAGGAGCTGACATCAATATAGGGAAGCGTGCCTTTAAAGCCCCAAAAGTACGATCAGATGCATTTCGTAGCAATGAGTGTCGTTGATTGAATAGCTCTTTCGCATCTTGAGGGTGATAACCGCTAGGAAACTCTTTTGAGTGATAAGGTACACCAGGATATGGAGCAATGAAACCAGGCATGTTTGCATATTTGTTGTCCACAAGGTAGTATCTACCTGCACAATAACAAATGTTGTACCGAAATGTGCTAGTAAGATTATAGGAGTTGTCAAATACTCACAGAATAAGATAATTTCCATTTTTTTGAAACTAGTTGGGGTTATCTCTAATGCGGATATGTGAGATAGCGTCCGAAAACGCCCAAGGTCAGCGTTGGAACGCTGTTTCCCATCCTTCCAGTATTAGAGAATTCTTATTTCCAATTTATATATATTTTTGACAGTACATTTCTTTCAAGAAACCATTGTCTAACAAATAAACTATATTCCGTTAAACAAAATTCAATCTGCTGAAGTTATACAATTATAAAAATGTAAATCCACCACATCTACCCTGATTATCATGTGAACTAGCCAAGACAGAACTGGTCTCTGTATTTGAGCAGGAATTACTTCTACTATTTATAAGACATTGCCAAAAAGATCTATCTTTTAATTCCCAATCTGTTGCAAGTGAACATTAATAATGAAAAGTTAGAAACAGCATCCTATGGAAGCCATTGCCCCAGTGCTTTTGGGATCAATGACCCCACACAATATTTCAAGCTATTTCTTCTGCCACCAAAACATGAAATGTGTTAGAGCATCTCCAAGGGAGATGTCAAATTTGCATTTGATGTCCTATGTGGCAATTTGAAGTTCAATGTCAAATTTCTCCTCTCTCCAACCAATGTATCACATTATAACTATGTATGAAACCCACCTATAGGAAAAAAAAAATTAAAACGTTTGCAATTTTGTTCTTTAATGAATTATGGAGCCCACAGATTAATTTTAAAAAAAGAAGAAGAAATGCTGCTGAAGCAAGGAAAGGCAATTTTGAGGTTCAAGAAGTAGATGTCAAATCCACTTCCTAAGAGACACTTCAGTTGGAGTGATTTTTTCACCCTAGCATTTGATGCCTTGGGTGGAGATGCTTTTACAGAGTTCATATTGTGGCTTGATTGGAATTTCATGGAAGAGGAAATGATAACTTTGTCCAATTGAAAATCATACATACAAGGATATTTGGTTGAATGACATTAATTGTGATTTATTAATTAGGCAAGCACATTTATGTCCAAAATGCATGACTCTCTTTACACCAGTATGCTGCATTTTATATATAGTAAAATAGACAACAGAATGATAACTATAAAAAGAAGCAGACGTTTTAAATGCTATGCAAAAAGTTTTAAATAAAGTTTTTTTTTTCAAGAAAAAAGGTAGTTTGCCACTTTAACTGGGTGTTCAATAGTTCAAGCCGGTTAGCAGTACCTTCTGGAATCTGCAATTTGTTTCGTCTTGTGAGTGCAGAATTTAAAACTTGCAAATCTGATGCAGAGCCTTCCCAGCCTGCCAAGACATAATGGAACTTGAGTTCAAGTGAAAAAGCAGCCAGAACATTTTGTGAAAGTAAGCCATTCTTGTTGCGGAAAGGTCCTTGCTCATCTACGCCCACCATCACGGGAATGTGTATGCCATCAACTGCTCCCACACAATCCTATAAGATTAAAATTTTGAATGTGAGAATTACATAGAAAAAGCGAACATTTTATAAATAAATGTTGCTCTAGTAGTAGTGGTTGTCCATTGAATATCTGGTTCTATGGACATGGTTTTGGATTTTTGCTCGAAATATAAGTCCTTTAAAATTGTTAAAGGTGTCTCTAAACTTGTCGTATAGGACTTACTTTTGAGATAATTATACTTAACAATTTCAGAAGCAAGACTACAAGACTATAGGCATTTAATGAGACAAAAATTTGAGGTCTAGATCCTTAAGCTAATGGTTGGGAAAGATAGTTCATGTACCATACAAAGTAAGACATTGAATGTGCACATCATGTTGCTATGTATTACTTTTGGTAAAGAATAAAATCATGGAAGTGAGACTCGCATATAAAGGAGATACTAATCAGACTTAATTACCATGGGATTTACCTTAAAATATGGATAGAATCTAGGATCATCTGAAATTTCAGCAGGAACATCTGATCCTGGAGGCTGAAAAAAATCTAATGAAATTGCCATTATTGCATTCAAGACATTGTTGAAATGACGGCTGATAGTTTCTCCTGAATAACGGAACAACTCTTGAACAGCTCGAGTCCGTAGATTATGACCAACTATGAACATGAAAATGGCTAATTGCTCTTCAATCTTGATTCGATTTGTGTGGCGTAGTAAGCCTTTTCCTTGCAAAATATCACACAGCTTGTAGAAGACATGCTTATCCATGCGAAAATTTTCTTGACAACGTTCATTTTGACCATTAAGTACTTCATCTACAAATTTTGCCCCTGTAGATGCTAAAGCACGACTCAGTTCCTTTGGTATATAATTCCCATAGACTCCATCCTTTTCATCATCAGAGCTCTCCATTACAAAACTAACCTTTGCACAGAAATGTATGCATCAAATATCAGCAAGCATTTAGATGGAGTTAAATGTAAAAAAATGATAAAGCACAAGGAACAGATTCCATATTTAGAAGAGCATACATCAATGCAAAAGTATCATTTCCCAACAACTCTTACAGTCTTACCCAACTAAATTTATATCGAAATACATGACTTCCAATATTAAAAAAGTCATATATGAATAAGAAATAACGCTAAACCCCATAAACCAAAGGGGAGCCATTTCCTCATAAGCATTCTGCTATACTGATACTCTTGCAAATCACCTTAAAACCAAGTACAGTGGTTCACACACAGAGAGTCATTGTCTTAAAATGATGTTAGGACTCGAAAATCACTTGTCTCCTTCACCCCACATCAAAAGGTAAGAGATGGTATGCACTTATGATTCAGAAATAAAATAAAATGAATAAATTAAGAAACAAAAGAAATGGCACAAGATAAAGAGTAAATTATGAGGTTTAGACTTTGACCCAAGTCTGGAAGTGAAGACTGAGATAGAACCCTCTAACAGAAAAAATGAAGAACTGCAAAAAAGCACTGCGGCCTCACTCTCTGGAACTCAACTCCTTTACACTGAGATAGGACTCTCGAATTGGATATGACTCTAACCCTCAACTCAACTCAAGTAAACCTTCATTTAAACTAATTGAGGAGTCACCTACATCAATATTGTTTTAAAATTCAGCCCCCTCTAAGGTCATATTCCTTGTTACAAACCTAATGATCGTATAGTTGCTCATAAGGAAATTAGATCCTCGAACATCAATGAAAATTGACAATCAGAAGGTAATACCATTCCACATTCCATTTCTTTTATTCTCTTTTCCTTAATAACATTAAAATAACACACACCTCTACAAGAGACATACTTAAATACATATGCAAGTACCTGCATAAGCACACACGTTCACACACGCGCGCGAACACACACATATGCAAATGAAGGTGCTAAGAGATGGTAGTACACGAAGCGTATACTTCCTTCACATTAATACATGCGCGTGTAAGTACCTGCATAAGCACACACGCACACACATACAAATGAAGGTGCAGAGATGGCAGTGCGCGAAAAGTATACTTCCTTCACATTAATACATGCACGTGTAAGTACCTGCATAAGCACACACACACACACATATAAAAAAAAGGTGCTAAGAGATTGGTAGTACACGAAACGTATACTTCCTTCACATTAATACATGCACGTCCACAATCCAAGAAGCCTCCAAGAAAGAGGGGAAACTAAAGTAATATCGAAACCAAGACCACGCCAACTAAGACATATCTCAGAAAAAGGACACAATTTAAACGAATGACAACAATTATTATCGATATAAAAGTAATAATACCAAAACATGCAACTACAGATAGGGTAACAAAAAGATATATGTAGGCAGCTGCCAAACTTGCCCACAAGTTTTATCAAACTTGCAAATAAAGAAAACCTCCCAATAAGGGGACAAGTAATATTTCTGTTAGCTAAGTCCATAATCTTTTTCTTTCTTTTTTCATTTATTTTGTGAATTCTAATTGATTATTCTTCTTCCATTTTATAACATACCTATATGTCTACACCTCCAAGGCCAACGAATCACAAACAGGGAATTACATATTTGAAGAAGCAAGAACCTCAAGAATTCTATATCTCAAAGAAAGAGAACCTCTACAATTACAAATGGAACAAAATTAACCAAATGTAAAATCAAATACAAAATTTGCATTGTAAGTTCAATAACCGAAATGACCCAAATGAGAATATCAAAATTAAACCGATACCTGAGAAGAGCTACTGGTTTAATGGCAAACGAGGTCGATGGTGGGTTGGGGAAAGGGAGAGAAATGTGAGTGATGAAAGTATTGTTGGGTCTTTGGATTTGGGGGAGTAACGCAGTGAGTAACGTAACGTTCTCTGAGTACGGTTTTGTACTTTTCCAGTCAAGCTTGCAAACTGCAGAATCACTGTGGAGGGTACTTGTCTCTCTCTGCGCGCTCATGACCCTCGTGCTATTGGTGAGTGTGTTTTTTTATATATATGATAAGTGAAAGTGCGAAACTCTCTGACTCTGTGGGCTCTGGGCCGAAGCCCAATTTCTATTGGACTGTGTTTTCCCAAAGCCCAGATATGGCCTCCAAAAGGCGCGTTCTTTAAAAAAGCCATTTTTTGGCCCATAAGAAATACCTATATAAAAGGGATGGCCCAATGATTAATTCTTGAAAACTGAAAACAGAAGTTTCTGTTTGGCTGTGGTTTTCTCTTTTTAAAAAACTAAATAAATAAACATGTTTTTAATAGTTTTCAAACCTGTTTTCTATATAATTCTGTAAATAATTACGTGTTTTTCATATTGTTTTCTGTTTTTGAGAACATAGATTAAACTGTTTTCGAATTAAAATATTTTCCATCAAGTTGAGAAAAAAGATTAATTGGACCAAGATTAGTGTGTTCCAAAGTTTCAAAGAGCATGCATGTGATTGTAAAAGGAATACTTGGTTTCTTACACGTAATTAAGAAGTTATTTTCTTTACTGATTTGATTTTTCTTTTTAAGATTAGGCCTAAACATTGTCTTAATTATAAGCTTAAATTTATAGATTAGTCGACCACAGTGTTCACCTAAATTCATGCAATTGCTTAATTTAATAACAATGTCACACTTGAAATCAAAGGTACGTTTACAACGTCTTAATTTCACGATCGTGCATCATCTCTAATAATGAAGCCAAGAAAGTCATTGAATCTTTGCAGAAGTGAAATTTCCTATGCAGTACGTACATGCAACTATATATGAAGCTTCCAAGCTTTAAGTTCTTTGTTTCGATCCTCTCCTTTCGTTTTTCTTAATTACTTTCCAAACATTACACATACTCTACGTATACATGCACACCAAAACTGATTTGCTTGTTTTTTGTCTTTTTCTTATTCTGCAGTTGCTACGAAGCTTCTTAGTCGTTTCTCTTCATCAAAGTTATATCCCATGCTTGCATATATGATGCATGGCATGGGCAATTGTTTTCATGCCAAATTTGATGTCCGAAACAAATCTGCGTAAAACTTATGTATTCCTTTTGTTGGAAAAGGTTATTTATTATGTGTATGTAAGTAGTAAAACTTTTATGTAATTAGTGTATAAAATTATCAGATTCAATCAGGTGTGGATGAGCGAACGTGCGAACATGTGGTATAGTATTCTTCTTTATTATATATATGAAAAGTAAAATTCTTATATAATGAATATATAAAGTTATTATCTCTTATTATATATAAACCTATAAGGTAAAATATAATAGGTAAATTTTTCTCATTACATTATAATAGGTAAATTATAATAGGTAAATTTTTCTCATTACATATAAAAGGTTACAAAAACTTAAATATAATGGTACTATCATGTCCATTTTATTAAAAAGATGGTGTTATTGTTATTTTATTTTTTAAGAGGAACGTAATTATTGTTAAACGAAATTAAATCATCTAAATTCAAAACTTTATGGGATTTGCGTGACAGAAAATATAGATAATGATGATATCACAGACATTAATATCTTTTTATATATTTGTTGTACACGCTGGGACTGTATGGTGCCGACGTGGTGTATGAGGATTGAATCTTAGTACAGATAAGCATGTTCCTAGTCCATGTCTCGTCATCGCTATGAGGGCGTGGTCACGTGGATGCATGAATGCCAAATACAAGACGAATCCTACGCGCAACCGTCCAAATAAGGTAAGCATATTCCTAGTCGATGTCTCGTCATCGCTAGTCGCTGCCCCACCACTTTCCAGATGTTATTTCCACTTTGAGAGCAGTTTTGCTCACCTCCTTTAACTCAGGTGTATGCTCACCTCCCATCTAAAATACTGCCACATGTTTAAAAAACTAACCATGAGTTAACTATTGTATTTAATTATTTATGATGTTATAATGATGAGAGAGAAAAATAATTTGACAACTCCTTTCTTATTTTATCCTTATCTTTTATTACTCAACTTTTTTTTATCATCTGTTAATTTCTCTTTTCTCTTTTATTTAATTATTTCTAATAATTTTTACTTTTTTTTTGTTTTTTTGCTCTTCTCCGGTACGCCTCTAGTATTCAAAAAATCACATCCATTTTTTTTGGGTCTTCTCATGTATACACATTTATCTATTTTTTTAATTAATTAAAAAATAAAAATATTCTAACAACACATTTGTAATTCGAAGAAAAAAATCATTTGCAAAGTTTAATCTAAAATGTTGGCCAAACAAAAATCTAAAACAACTCATTTACATACATAGAAAATCCAATAAAAAAGTTACATGAGTTCAAAAAAAAAAAAATTATGTCGTTGCAACTATTCTTCTCTCTCCAAATGCTGCAACAGCTTGGATTGACCTAAGAATTTGTTTAATCTGAAAAGGTCATGTATGAGACAAGAAAGAAAAATTCTTAGGCAAAAAAAAAAAGTGTTGTTGGATTATTTTTTTTAATTAATTAAAAAAGTAGATAAAATGTGTATACATGAGAAGACCCAAAAAAATTGGATGTGGTTTTTTGGGTACTGGAGGCATACTAGAAAAGAGCAAAAAAAAAAAGCAAAAATTATTAAATGCATGTGGTTTTTTAGATACTAGAGGCGTACTGGAGAAGAGCAAAAAAACAAAAAAAGCAAAAATTATTAGAAATAATTAAATAAAAATTAATAGGTAATAAAAAAAGTTGAGTAATAAAAGATAAGTAGAAAAGAGTTGTCAAATTATTTTTCTCTCTCATCATTATAATATCATAAATAATTAAATACAATAGATTAACTCATGGTTAATTTTTTAAACACATGGCAGCATTTTAGATGGGAGGTGAGCATACACCTGAGTTAAAGGAGGTGAGCAAAACTGCTCTCTTCCACTTTTCACCTAACAGTTCAATAAAAAAACATCTTTTAAGTTCTTAAATATTTTTCAAAGATCATATTTTAGGGTAGTTATTGTTGATTTGGAGGGTATTTTTAACTCAGATTTTAATCAATTTTAAAATTTATAAAATTTATCAAAATTCAAGGAAATTGACTGAAATTCTCATAGAATTTGTTATGCATAAAAAATTTATTTAAATCCATTAAAATCCATCACTTAATAAAATTCATGAATATTTTAAGACGCTTAAATTTTATTGAAATTCATGCATTAAAATATGAGTTAGAGACACCTTAATTTTTTAAAAATCTATTAAAATCCTAATTGAAGACACTTAGATTTCATTAAATTTTTAAAATTCATTAAAATCTAAGTTGAGGACAATCCCTTAAATTTGTAAATGTTTAAATTAATAATTTATTGATTTGTTGTATTTAATTTAACCGTTAAGTACAATAATTATTATTTCTTTCTTTTTAATGAAGTGCGATGAGTATTCATAAATGCTCCAAATTTTATCCTTCAAATAGACAACACTTTGTTATTTTATTTCAAAAGTAATTACAAATACCCCACTTAATGGCCATCCATTTTCATCTTAGATATCTATCTTCTTTACGCATGCTCTCTATTACAATTCCAATCACACTAATGTACACTACATATGTGTGATGCGCGCATCAACTCTTTTTTTATTATAATAGATGTAAACTTGTTTTTGTTGGTTTAAATAAAATACAATTTGACATTCTTGTGTTTAATGTTTGAGATGTTGTAGTCATGCATGCAAGTGCGTACATCATATACTAGTCATGCATACATCATATATAATTTGAGACAAAATGATTATTTGGCTCGGTTGTTAGCTTATTTGGAGCTTTCTCAAAAAATAAAGTACAAGTAAAAAATGAAAATATTCATATAGCCGCGGATATGTAAATTTTTACTCATGAGATAAAATGGAAAAACATACTTGGTCCTCCTTTCTACTCATCTCTTTGAAACCTTTATACAAAAACATTACCCTAAATATAAGGGTCAAACTAAAATATAAGGGATAAAACACTATAGGAAAAGAAAATTAAGTTAATGGGAGCAATTGACCCCTTTTACTCCTTAGTGGATCTACCAACATATACTGATATACAATACATTCATGTGTGATAAAACTATTTTTTCCTTGGTACAAAACTTTAGTTATGTATGATGTATCAATAAAAAGAGCCATACATTTTTCTTTCAACTTAATTTCTCTTTATTCATTTCCTAAACTGAATTTAAACAGATATGTATCAATACTCAACTTTCTTGTATTTTAAGAATCATTCCATATATTCCCTGCCTATTTTATTTTTTATTTTTTTTGGGTTTGAGTCCCCTGCATATTTTACACTTGGTTAGGCAGCCTTTAATAATTATATGAATTGCGCACTGTCGTTTTTGAAGAAAACAAACGAAAATTTAGGAGAATAACATATGAATGACGTCAACTCTGCAAAAACAGCGAGTGTTGGTTTTTCAAGTACGTTGGGCGCGTGTACGGACAGTCCCCACGACGGAAACGTGTATGCCTAGGCCACTCTACAAGTCTGCATCATGTTGTATATATTTTCATCCATTTCAAGCATTTTTACACTTAAACAAAGCTTAAATTCAGTCCACTCCTTGCAAAAACTAAGCAAATCAAAGCAGAGCAAAGCAAAGGGGTGTAGCTGCAATGGCGTTTCGTGGTGTTGTTGGGTTCGTGGGCTTGGATGACTTGAGCTTGGACTTGGCTGCTTCACTTCTCCGCAATGGCTACAAAGTCCAAGCATTCGAGGTTTCTTTCTTTTTGTTTGCTCAATTTGCTATCGTTTTTAGTCTATTTGTATTCTGCCTTTTGGTTTGGTTTGCTCAATTTCCTGGAAATAAAAAGAATAATTAAGAATCTTGGTTAGGAATTAAGAATTTCATTTCCGGAAATTCTAAGTGTTACATATTTAATGACGTAAGCACTTGGGGTTCTTAGTATTAGCTGCGATGACAATAATCTGCAAGAGTAGGACCAATGTGAATGTTGGTGGTGTCCCTTTGGCCACCCATACCCACCTGATATTTTGATTTCTATGGTTTAGGCAAACTGGGTATTGCAAGTAGGATCTAAGTCATTGTTGACGTGGGCACTTTTGGGCCTTTGGCAATGCATTTGTGAAATTGTATAAATTGACACCATTTTGAGTTTCATGGGACCTGGTAAACATTCAATCAGATGCTGGATGGTGGAGCCGAGGCTTTAATTGTACCTTGATATGGTCGGAATTTGGATCTGTCTTAAAGGGCATGCCCGCCTGGTTGTACCTCAGTGATGCATTCAGCCATTTTTAGTGCCCTGCTTTGTTACATATGGGGCCCAATTGGGTTTTCTGACTTTCTCCAACTCCAGTTATGAAGGAAAGAAAGAAAAACCACATGAAATATGTTCCCGTTAAATGTTTCTGGTCTGTCGGAGATATACCAGAAAAGACACCTGTGACCTGTGTACTGCTAAAGTTGTAATGTGGATTATGCAGCTACTCACGGATGATACTGCAGTCACAATATATGTCCACTCTCTCCCTAGATTAAATAATTTATTCACTTTAACTGGGTTAGAGGTCTTGGTTGTTAAAGTTTGGGCAAGATTTGGGTACAGTTGCGTATGTTAAGGTTAATTTCTATGGTTTTGATAATAAGATAAAATTTGAGTAATTATTCAATGGATATTGGTTAATAGTTCAAATATGTAAGAAAGGAAAAGGAAATGAAAAGTACTGACTCTAATGTGTAAGTTAAATCAATTTCATGGAGATTTATCAATATCTCAAGATTTATAAAAAAATCTCTAAGAGGAAGGGAATTTAGGCTGAAATTTAGAATATATTAAAAAAGTTGAATTTTTGAATCTTAAAATACTTATTGATCCTTATGAGATGATAGATTTAATTTCATCTGAATGCTAATAGGTGAATTTTCTTAATCTATCTAATGAAACTAATTAATCTGAATTTTTTCCTTAATATCTATAATTTGAAGGGTTCTTCTATTATTTGGCCCAGCCATTGTGCATGAAAAATGAGATGTGTACACAATTTTATTAATAGAAGATTAAGAGGCATTTAATTGTTCTTTGTTCATAGAAAGGATTAAGAAAATCAAGGTTATATCATATATGATGTGACTTCATACTTAAAATGAGAAATGGCTAAGTTTCTTCATCATGTAAGTTTAGTAGTCTAATTAATTTTTGCTCTATGTATCTGCAAGGTAATTATCTCGTTGGTAGCTCACTCTAAGAAACAATAACTCTTTTGGGGAGTGGTGTTAATTTTTAATGCAACTGTTCCATCTGCAGATGCATGAGCCTTTGATAAATGAGTTTTTAAAGCTAGGGGGGATTAGATGTGGCAGCGCAAAGGAGGCAGGGAAAGGTAAAGCAATATACATCATCATATTGATATATTTATTTGGATTGTAAGTGACATTTGGTGATTTAGAGATAAAATTCAAAGCTCTGCTTAGATTTAATCATAGAGTCATTATAATTTTTATGCCTTCTTATGGCATTTGTTGTCTCTGATATTCATTGAGAATGTGCCTTTTCTGGTTCAACATGACCATTTCTGAGGATTAACTTTCCATCTTACTTTGAAAAAAACGGGTTGACATACTAATGTTTCCCTCTCTCTTCTTTCTTTCTTTCTTTTCTTTTCTTCTATGGCTTGCAGACATTGCAGCTTTGATTGTGTTAATATCTCAAGCAGATCAAATTAATAATGTAACTTCTGGAAATGAGGGTGCTTTGAAAGGTCTTTTTCGAAGCTTCTTTACATTATTTCCCATATCCCATATTTTTTTCCAGTTACTTTATTGATATTCTGACTGTGTAACGGTATGTGAATGCAGGATTGCAGAAGGATACTGTTGTCATTTTTCGTTCAACATTATTATCATCGTATATTCAGAATCTGGATTTCACAGGCAATTTGAACCCTAATATTGTTGGCACTATATGATGTGTTTTCTGGAAATGAGTTTCTATCTTGTAATCTTTGTTCCCTGTTTGACTGCTGAGTATACATCTTTTTAGTAATGGTTTTTTCTGCTACTTGGTGAGGCATCTTGGTCTTCATTTGGTTGTGACCATTATTTTGGTCATTTTGCCAACTTCACTCATATATCTATTTTTTGACTATTTGTAATGTCTCATCCCTTCAAGAGGGACCTCATCAATGAGCAAAAATGAATGAACTCATGCTTTTTTTGAATTTTTTTTTTTATAGATTAATTGAATACTTACAATATACAATCATCCATTTCCTTCTGGATCTATAATGTTTATTTTGAAATTTGAGCTAACGCTTTTACTTTTATTGCAGATGAAATTTGAGCTAACGCCTTTACTTTTATTGCAGATGATTGCGAGACAGCTTATCTTGTAGATATATACGCCACAAAGGGCGTATCTGATGGTTTAAATGGAAAAATCATGGTAAGATTACTTGCTCATCCTTAGCCTTCTCCTTTCTTGCTTGTAGTGGTGGATGTGATGGTTCTCCCCTCCCCCTTCCCCCCAAATCATCTAGTCTATTTTGGGTGGAGTGCTGATGTTTTTATAACTCCTTAGATTGCTTCCTCAGGAAGGTCAGACGCTATTTTAAAGGCACGGCCTGTTCTCTCTGGTAAATATTGATTCAAATAAATGAAAATACTCATACTGGAAGATACTTTTGATAAGCCTTTATTTCTAATGTCTTTATTTCATCTCAGTCAAATTACTTTCTCTTGCTTACAGCAATGTGTGAAAATCTTTACACTTTTGAGGGTGAAGTTGGTGCTGGAAGGTGCGTGTTATTCTTCATCTTGTGAACCTTTTTACATAATTAAGAATACAATTAGACTGCATTTTCTTGATGTGTATATGTGCAAGTTTTCTCCATATAAAAGTGAAAAACGTACATTTTGTTTGTCCTTAATGTGTTTTTTTGAAGGAAATAATTACTCAATTAATTTTTGAGATTTTGTGGTTGTGTTCAAAATCCAAATATATATTATATATATTTATCTCATGATATTCTAGTTTTCTTCATATTGCAGCAAAATTAAGATGATTAAGGAACTGCTTGAGGGTATTCATCTTGTTGCTTCTGTGGAGGCTATTTCTCTCGGTGCTAAAGCTGGTATTCATCCGTGGATAATCTATGATATCATATCTAATGCTGCGGGAAACTCATGGTTTGTGCTTGTGCTTTAAAGTTGTTATCTATATCTCTTTCATGACAATGTTTCATGTTTTAAAGTCAAACTTACAACACAATTTTGTACTTTAAGTGCTATACCTTAATGTAGCTCACTAAATATTTAGGATGCTATTTGTTTTCCAAATTTTTCTGAACTCTTGTCGAGAGGATTCAGATTGTTCAGATATAAACATTTTATCTGTAGTGAAGACACATCAGATTTAGGTTTATGAGAATATCATCAGACCTAATATAAATTACTCAGTTTTTTTTTTTAATTTTTAATTTTTAATTTTTTTTTTATTTTATGGTTTTAGGGAATAGAAACAGCAAATATATCTACAGTCTAAATTTATGTGCTGGAGCAATTTTCTTCTGTATCCAGTAATGATTAATGAGATACTTATATTATGTTAACGTATGTTTTTATCATTTCATATTATGCCACCATTTTAAGTATTTATTATTGATTTAATTGATTATCCATTTCATATTATGCCACCATTTGGGGGTTGGAATCATGCCACCATTTTGTGTTAACGTATGTTTTCTGATTGCAGGGTTTTTAAGAATCATGTCCCTGAGTTGTTAAGGGGTACTGCCAAAGATAATTTACAAAACACTCTTGTTCAAAAATTGGTAAGATATACTGCAATCACTCTTGTTTCAAGCTTTGTATCACTGCCTCACTGGGTTCTGTTCTAAGTGCACTTTTTGTCTTTTATATTTGGATCAACTTCAATCAATGGCATTGGGTGTTTTCTGTCTAAAGAATCTCAAAATCACATTATAATCTTTCTTGGCGTTTGAATTGTTGAACTTTTAGTATAGTCTTTTTCTTGGTGCCTTTAATTGTGTTTTCTCATTACATAAGACTCATGAAATTTTCCATGTTAAAGCGGGTTATATTGGATCTGGCCAAATCGCTTACTTTTCCTCTCCCACTTTTAGCAGTTGCTCATCAACAACTTATTCTTGGTACGGAATCCTTAAACCCTATCAAATTACTTGGTACTGTTTGATATTTGGAAGACCTGCTTTGTGCTTAATACTTTCTCATACATATCCTTTTTCAGGGTCTTCACATGGTAACACAGATGATGAAGATGCCACGTTGATTAAGGTTATTTTATATTGTTTAGCTAAAAAGAAAATCTGATTAGAGGTTTTTTGTGGCCTGAGTTCCTCCCGTGTTACATTAAAAGTGTTTTGAAAGATGCGTTTCATTTATTAACAGCTACTTGTTCTTTCTTATTTGTACACTGTACAACTGTTGTACAGGTTTGGGAAAAGAAACTTGGAGTGAGAATTTCAGATGCAGCAAATGATGAGGCTTACATCCCTGAGCAATTGGCAAGCCACATTGTTGCCAAATCAGATACTGTGAACCGAATTGGATTCATTGGTCTTGGAGCAATGGGATTTGGCATGGCAACTCACCTTTTAAAATCAAACTTTTCTGTTCTGGGTTATGATGTAATTCCTCAGATTGCATTCTTATTTCATTAAAGATGTTGGACTAAATATATTGATTTAAGGTGCATATTTAGACTATAGTTTAAGATACCACTAGAACTGATCTACTTTTCCACCTTCTTTTGGATGCAGGTATATAAACCAACACTAACTCGATTTGCCGATGCTGGTGGCTTGGTTGGAAGCTCTCCAGCAGAAGTATGTAAAGGTAATTGGAGGCATATTAAAAGTTCTAGAAGTAGAAAGCAATAGATAAATTAATGTTCTATAAAGCAGTTTATCCCTACTTCACAAATTCTTCTAAACCTTTTTTTTCCTTGTCTTAATGTCGAAAGTGATTCATTGCATGATTGTAAAATCTCATGCCTCAAAATGTATTTCAAATTATATATCATTTGATTTAGTTTTTTTGGGTAATTGGGTAATTTGCCTAAGTATATCCATGGAGAGCTAGAATTGGATTTCGGCCCCATATCAACTATTGAATCTCTAATTAAGTTTAGGGTTTAGCATGGACACATGATGGTTTATTAAGAATAAAGAAGTGAGGATATAAAAATCAAATGGGGCATTAAAGCTTCATCACTTGACAAGACTTACATGGTTAAAGACCCATTTAAAAATTAGTTTATGAATTACTGGTTCCTTCTATTGATTATAGAATTATGAGAGAATCTTTGAAGCATGTACATTGATACATGAGCAGAAGCCTGAAGATTGGCCTTTTACATTATCTTTTGCATTGCAGGTATAAATCACCTCTGTATAGTTTCCATATTACCATATTAGTATTATGGTTAAGTAGATGCTATTTTGTATTCTATTTAAAAGAAAATTTCAGTTATATATAATGTCCGTATTTGGTGCAATAACCTATTTGTTTCTGATGCATATTCTCTCTAGATGTTGATGTACTGGTAATAATGGTCACAAATGAAGCTCAAGCTGAGAGCGCTTTATATGGAGATTTTGGTGCTATTTCAGGTAAACAAATTCTTCTCAGATACCTACTCTGTTTTTCATTAGCACTAACCCCATATTCGTGTGTTTTATAGCACTTCCATCTGGAGCTTCTATTATCCTTACATCCACTGTCTCTCCTGGATTTGTGAGCCGACTAGATCAACGCTTGCAAAGTATGTCTGTATGTGATGTTCTTTTACACACACACACACATGCATATATATATATATATATGTAAATATATACATACTTATCTAGATATCTATAGAAATACAGATATATAACCATATATTTCTGTCCCAGTTTTTGGCTGTATCTTACTTTTCGTTCCAAACCTTATTTAGTTTATTTATTGATTTTATATTTCCTCGGACCATGTTATTATGCTTTACTTTGTGTTGAAATCTTAGTATTCCTTATGCAAATGTTATAGATGAAGGAAAGAGTTTGAAGTTGGTGGATGCTCCTGTTTCGGGTGGTGTTGTGAAAGCCTCCATGGGGACACTTACGGTGTGCAAAAACAACCATTGCTTTTATCCCAATAGCTTGTGTGAATATCGCTAACCGATCTTTGAACTTATGTGTCTTCCTCAGATTATGGCATCTGGTACAGATGAAGCTCTTAAGAGTACCGGTTCAGTACTCTCAGGTACTAAGCATGTACTATAAGGTTCATCAGTAGAATTTCAGTTTTTGGGCTGTAGGGTTCTGATAAATAACTTTGTAATTGATACTTGGCTATTTACTATGAACAGCATTAAGCGAGAAGCTTTATGTTATCAAAGGAGGTTGTGGGGCTGGAAGGTGGGTCAATGTTTGTTTATATCATGCATTTCATTGCCTATTCACATGATTATAGGTCTATGATATATCCACTTTATTGTTGTATATTTGTTCAATTTATGATGCATATCGTTCTGGTTTTCCTGAGGAAGTGAAATTTTCATTACTCTATTCCTCTCATATTTTGTTCTCCAGTTGTGTAAAGATGGTTAATCAACTGCTTGCTGGAGTTCATATAGCGTCAGGAGCTGAGGCAATAGCATTTGGAGCTCGATTGGGTCTTAATACAAGGATGTTGTTTGATTTCATCACAAATAGTGAGGGATCATCCTGGTAACTGCTTCCTTGATCTAGCTCTTAATTTCTGAAACCTTAAATTTGTTTCATTGAACATGCAAATGTTTCATCTAATTGTTTCTATGATTCTTTGGTCCTCCTACTCTGAGAGGAGATGTGTTGTTGATGTCCAATGTCCACCATGATAAATTGTTTTGGTTTAATACGGTTTCCATTAGGATGTGAGCAAATAATTGTTCTCCTTCTCACATGTGAGCCTCTCTCACCACCAGCAGGTCCAGCACGTGGAATTCAACACTAATTTGGAGATTGCAAGTTGCAATCATAAAGATTCAAACTTAAAATCTCTTTTGATACCATGATAAATTGTGTTGGTTAACACCACTCTCAAAAACTTAAGCTTGAAAAAATTTATGTTACAGGATGTTTGAAAATCGTGTTCCGCACATGCTGGACAATGATTATACACCACATTCTGCGCTTGATATCTTCGTGAAGGATTTGGTCAGACTGACATCCACTCCATCCAGAATTTTTCAATAGAAACAATTTATAATTATAGTAATACGTGATTTTCTGGTTACTATAATCATATCCTATATATCTACAGGGAATTGTTTCTCTTGAATGCTCATTCCGAAAAGTTCCACTTCATCTTTCGACTGTTGCCCATCAACTATTCCTGTCAGGTGCTGTTTACTTTTCTCTCTCTTTAAATACATATGGGCTTATGCTCTATCTTTTAGTTTCTCAGACTGTGGAGACATATTCCATGAGTTATTGGGGATATTTAATAGTCATGTGGTCAAGCACATTTCTCATCAACATAATAACATGTCAGAATATGTACTTTTCAAAATTCTTAAAATCTAAAGCTTTAATGAGATGGAATGGTAAAGATTAGTCTATTCTTATGACATTTGGTGTAAAGTCTTCTGTAGAAAACTGTCAGGTGATAAACATAATACTGAAATGTGTAACAGAAACCAGAAATACATACTTGTAAGTTGTACATACCTGGGAAGAGAATTCATACATACAGAAACCAGAAACCAGAAACCAGAAATACATACCTGGGAAGAGAATTCTTTTGCATTTAATCTGACTAAAGCTGGCCCTTGGATTCCTTTTTAAGTTTTTAGCTTGCATATGGAAACTAATACTTGATGCAACTGTTTACCAGGTTCTGCTGCAGGCTGGGGTCGGCAAGATGATGCTGGTGTGGTTAAGGTATGGGCAAGTCTTGTTAGTCTTTTCTTTCTTCTGAACGAAGATAGTTTATTCAGTAAATCTAAACATAAGACATGAAAGAGTATCTAACCATAATTCCAGACATAATAAATCTTTCTGCTGTTAGCTTTTCCTTGCTGGAAACCTTTTGACATATAGCTCATTTTGATTTTACTATATAAGTTGAAACATAAAATAATGGATACAAGGCAAGAGAACTCTTAGCAATCCCCCTCCAGGAGGGTCTGATACCACTAGTAGGTTTTTATAAAAGCAGATCCATCATAGAGATTAATGACAAAATAAATCTCTCTCACACACACACACAAGAGAGCACAAAATTGAACATAGTTTGTCACAATCTTGCCTATGTCCAAGGACAAGAGAATCCACTACAATATAGTGAATTACAGAGATATCAGAGTACTACAACAAACCTGAGCACTGAAATCATGATCTTCTGTATCTCACTTGTGGTTTCTCAAATCTTCCTTACCTGTCTATCAATGTGAAACGACTCCCTCACATTCCTGATTATTGGCTAACCACATACTAATACATTCACCACAAATTACTACCTTGAGATCTCCAGTTCAGTATTATTTAACATATCTTATCAAAATTGAGCAGTGGAACTTATCTTTTGAATCCATTCTGCCTGTATCCTGCATTTACTGTAGCCTTGCAGAAAGGTACCACCATGCCAAAAGGGCTGGTGGTGGCAGCCAGTGGTTTAACTAGTACTTTGGTATGCCTGTAGGTTTATGAGATACTCACAGGTGTTAAAGTAGAAGGAAAACTTCCGGTTGTTAAGAAAGACTTTGTCTTGCAATCTCTTCCAGTTGAGTGGCCAGTAGATCCCATTGGTGAAATACAGAGACTAAATCAGGCCACTTCAAAGACTTTGGTTGTTCTTGATGATGATCCAACTGGAACTCAAACTGTACATGATATTGAGGTCTTAACTGAATGGTGAGTGTCTTTAATTGTCTTATGTGTAACTCTGTAAAGGTAGAAGGAAGCCATGTATACCATTTTATTATAAAACGAGAAGACATTCCCGAGTTGTTATAAACTGTTATTTGTTCTTTTCAGGACTGTTGAATCACTAATTGAGCAGTTCAGAAAAAATCCTACATGCTTTTTCATTTTGACCAACTCTAGGTCCATGAGTTCTGAGAAGGTAAAGACCTTTGTGTAAACAGTTAAACACAATCATTGTTCAATCGATAAATCATGTTTCTGATAAAAAAAAAGTATTTCCTCGTTCAAAAATGTGCATCTTACTCCAAGGAATGCTTTTTTTTTTCTTTAATTGCTTCCTAGCCATATTCATTAGTGTAGAATTTTTGTTTTTACAGGCCACTGCATTAATTAAAGACATCTGCAGAAACCTACATACTGCAGCCAAATCAATTGAGAACGCTGATTATACAGTAGTTTTGAGAGGTGATTCAACTTTGCGTGGCCATTTCCCAGAGGCAAGTACTATAACTTTTACTATATTTAATTATTTACATCATAGAGTCAGTCAACACTATTGAGACTTCTCACATCATGGAATGTGGTCTGTTTAGGAAGCTGATGCCGCTGTTTCAGTATTGGGTGAGATGGATGCATGGATCATCTGCCCCTTTTTTCTCCAAGGAGGGCGTTATACTATTGGAGATATACACTACGTTGCAGATTCTGATCAGTAATATCCATCTCTCTTTGTGTGAAAATTCATAATAATGATTTAATGCTGAATATAACATTGCTCATGGTTCATGGGGTCTTTAGGCTTATCCCTGCAGCGGATACAGGATTCGCTAAAGATGCTGCTTTTGGCTACAAATCTTCAAACCTGCGTGAGGTCTAATTTTTATATTATGCTTGAAATGAACAGCTTTAAATATCACTCTGGATCTTAGTTTGAATTGTAATTTGCAACTTCTCTGATAGTGGGTTGAGGAGAAAACAGCTGGCCGCATACCAGCCAGCAGTGTTACATCTATATCTATCCAACTTCTAAGAAAATGTGGGCCAGATGCTGTTTGTGAGCGTCTATGCAGTTTGCAGAAGGTACAGAGTAACCACACAGAAACCTGCAATCACTCACTCTCTTTCACTCTCTCTCTCTCTCTCTCTCTCTCTCTCTCTCTCTCTCTCTCATTCATTCAAAATACATGAATTGCTTATATATCTCTACCAGTATGATTTCTGAGCTATTAATAATATATGGTTTAATCATGGATGAAGGTGTATCCAAATGCATCCACATGAGTAGCATAGAATGAATAAAATCAACAGTATTTCAATCGAATCCCCTTCTTGGTAGAGGCTTAGTTGCTTTGATTAGCTTGGGGACATAGATTTAAACTGCTATATTATTAGGGAACATTCTAAGATTGGCTTCCTTTTTAAATAAAAATTGTACTGTCTGTAACCGATTTGATGTGAAACAAGTGTGTGATTAAGCAAACATTACAAAGATCAAAGAAAAACAATCCCTGCGACAAATGAAGTTACTGATAAAAAATAGCATGTTCTGCCACTCTATGCCTGTTACTAGCGGTTACAAGATCCGTAATTTTTATTGGTTTACATAAGAAACAAATTCATGTCCGGAGAAATAGAATTTTGATAGATAGAAACATCTGCATAAGGATGAGAAAATGGTAGGATCAACAAGAAAAGTGAGACACACTAAGCCGGGGGAGTCTTGATAAAAACATCTAGCATCTTATCTTTTTTATTTTGAATAGTGGGTTTTATGAGTACAAATTGCAACATTGTTTGTCAAACTTTCTGTGTAAGGCATGTCTTAGTAATTATGAATGAAATATCTCGTAGTGACATATTAGGTACTTATATCCTATGATTCTAATTTGTCAAATGGAACAGGGATCAACGTGCATAGTCAATGCAGCTAGCGAAAGAGACATGGCTGTTTTTGCAGCTGGAATGATCAAGGCAATTCCCTACTATTCTTATACCTTATTATTTTTTTCCATATCCCTCTGGTATATTTTGATCAAATTGTGGGAGGTCCTTTTATGAGTTTGTGTTTGATGTGACAGGCGGAACTGAAAGGCAAGCGTTTCTTATGCCGCACTGCTGCTAGTTTTGTTTCTGCCAGGATTGGAATTATCCCCAAAGCTCCAATTTTGCCTAAGGATCTAGGAATAAACAAGGAAAGGAATGGTGGTCTGATAGTTGTTGGGTCGTATGTTCCAAAAACAACAGAACAGGTTAAACTGGTTATCTGGATATTTATTGTGTGACTTC
Organism: Dryas octopetala; assembly: GCF_963921425.1. NCBI lineage: Eukaryota > Viridiplantae > Streptophyta > Magnoliopsida > Rosales > Rosaceae > Dryas > Dryas octopetala. Next base: position 19,051,026 of record NC_141374.1, on the reverse strand, counting down.
CTGTCCACTTTGTTAATATTATTTTTATGGCTCACACAGTCACACTTATAATTCACAGGTTGAAGAGCTTAAATTACAATGCGGACAGATTTTGAGAAGCATTGAGGTGACTAAAGACAATTTCTGTCTGTTGTGAATTTAATTGCTCATTGTTAAGTTATTGTTGATTCCAAACACAAAACTGTAATATATCGTTTTCTGTGTTAGTCTTTCTAAACAGGCAATTACAAATAAAATTATCCTATTATTTACAGATATTATGATTAACGCTGAAATAGGAGTTTGGAACAGAACTTGCTTGCAATTGTTGGCCATTGGAAACTGATTCAGATTTTGCCTAACCAGCACATTCTGACCTCTTGAAAATTCCAAGTCCATATATTATGTAACTTTATTTTGTGAGCACAAGGTCTCTGAATATGCCTTCTTCACCATCAATAGGTTTCTGTTGCTAAGGTTGCCATGAGGACTACGGAAGAGAGGGAGGAGGAAATCAGAAGGGCAGCTGAGATGGCAGATGTTTTTCTTACAGCTCAGAAGGACACTCTAATAATGACCAGTCGGGAGCTTATCACTGGCAAAAGTTAGTCTCCTTTTTTCCTTTGCAAGAACTACATTGAGAGCTTGCTCAGCTATTGTCTATATTGAATTGGCCAAAAAAAAAAAACACAATTTTTTTCCCTTTTTGTTTTCCAATATAACATTTGTTAACTGTACCTGCTAATTGTCTCCATTTGTTAGAGTGAATTTGTTCGACCTTTTTTTTTTGGTATCTGTTGTAAGACTAAACAATGGAAAGTTTTAGTAAATTATTTAATTATATAAAATATATATAAGTTTTATCCTGAAGTGGCAATTTATTTTCCATTGGGCAGCTCCCTCTGAGAGTTTGGAAATCAACTTCAAAGTTAGCTCTGCGCTGGTGGAAATAGTTAGACGAATAACTAAAAAACCTCGTTACATTCTTGCAAAGGTACTTCTACGTGTTCCTCTCTCTCTCTCCCTCTAGCATGCATAAACACACTTTTGCATTGTCAGAGCTGCCTTTCCTCTCCAAACTACAATCCCTTACTTAAACTTAGGGGTTCAATTGAAAAATAAAACCCCATATGTAATGCAACATTCAGTTATTGATGCAAAACTTTTAAGGGCATAGAGTTTTAATCCACAAGATTCAGAGTGGAGGTGAATCACTGGGCTGATCCATGGGTGACTTTTTCACACCATCCGCAGATTGTGTTTTTCCTCTTACTCATGAGAAAAGAAAACAAAGAGTCCTAGAGAGGTTAGGACTTGAACATGAAACTTAACCCAAAATTGCCTTAATATGACTCAATACCATTCATCTAATGCTGTTGCTTATACATAATGAATTCATAAATATCGTCACTATATTTGTATGCATGCTTCATATGCTATGGACTTATGAAATCTTAAAAATCACCACTGTTGTACCTGGTTCTGTCATGCTGAATTTTATACTCTACTTAGGGTGGAATCACATCCTCTGATCTTGCTACGAAAGCTCTTGAAGCAAAATGTGCCAAAATAGTGGGGCAAGCCTTGCCTGGTGTTCCCTTATGGCAGCTAGGTCCCGAAAGTAGGCATCTGGGAGTTCCATACATTGTTTTTCCTGGTGAGTTTTGGAGTTTTCAAATATTCTTGTGCTAGATTTACTAAAAGTGTATGGTGTGGTGGAATATAAAAATTGTAGTTGGTCCACATCCTAAAAGTTTAAGCTTTTGAAGACAATGGTAACTCAACAAAATGTATCATGGCATCAGGGCCAGAGATTCTGAATTCAAATCTCTGAAATTGTACACTCAATTTTACATTGAATTTCACATGTTAGGATCTCTAGTGGTGGGGAGACACCTACTCGTGAGGGAGAGTGTTAGAATACAAAAATAAAAGTTGCCCCACATCCTCATTCTTACAGCTTAAGCTTTTTGGAACAGTTGTAAACTAACAAAACTTATCATATTGGACTTATGATACTTAGATCTTCTTAAAATTCTCCATTCTTAGGTAATGTTGGTGACAGCAGAGCATTGGCAGAGCTAGTCAAATCCTGGGCTCGTCCAGTGAGACTTTCATCAACCAAAGAGCTCCTTCTGGTAAGGATCATTATTTGAAGTTTCATAACTTTTTAAAAAAATAAATAAATAAATAAATTGGGGGAGGGGGTATCTGAACTTGGAATCTCTCCAACATTGTGGAAAGAAATACCACTTGACCGATAGCTAGTTGGTACATAACTATTTTTTCCCTTGCATACTAACAATTTAATCTATTTAAAGAATGCAGAAAAGGGTGGATATGCTGTTGGAGCATTCAATGTTTATAATTTGGAAGGAGCAGAGGCGGTTGTTGCTGCAGCAGAGGAAGAGCAAAGTCCTGCTATATTACAGGTTAGAAGCAGTAGAGTATTGGATGAATGTAGTAGATATTGCGAATAGCCCAATGTTCCTACTTCCTACATTACATATTGCGTGATTATTTCTCTGACTTGTCCTCACAAGTATGAGTTTCAAACTTAAGCTTGGATATATGGCTTGTCTATAAAAGCAACTCCCCAAGATCTACACTCACATTACCCAACTATATGCTGGTTGCTAGGTCCTAATCAAACCAAAGATCCTTTTAAGTAACTTTTAAGATTCGAAGGACAATAATACTGATGCAACTTAATCTTTTCTAAGCACACAATTTAGAAATTCTCAAATGTCCCAAATTGCCGCATGAGGTGATTTCACAATTAGACATTCACTGATTGTCAATTATTTATCCAGATCCATCCTGGTGCCTTGAAGCAAGGAGGGATCCCGTTGGTTGCATGTTGTATCTCTGCTGCTGAACAAGCCAGTGTAAGTGGCATACCACATCCTAAACATGTGTTTTCAAGTTATGACTTTTTGTTATTTTATTTTAATTTTAGGCTGTCATCTGAATTGATGTTCTAAAACTGATTTCTGAAGGTATCCTAAGATAGAAGCCTTTTTTTTTTTAATTGAAATTTCTTAGAAGTTCTAAAAAATGATTGAATATATATGATTTTTATTTTCATTCGAATGTTTGCCTATATAATATTGAAATTTTTCTACATCGACTTTACGTCGTTATTACTGAACTGCTGGTTTTACGGTAGGTTCCCATAACTGTGCACTTTGATCACGGAACTTTAAAGCAAGATCTGGTGGAAGCTCTTGAGTTGGTAAGTTGACTTTTTACCATTTGATCTCATGTTGCATTGTTTTGTAGTCAGAATGTAATCTCTTTAACATTATAGAGCGTTATTAATTGTTTTGCATTCTTGAATTCTTGAATTTATCCTTGCCAGGGTTTTGATTCAGTCATGGTGGATGGATCACATCTTTCCTTTACAGAAAATGTTTCATACACTAAGTTTGTAGCATTCCTGGCTCACTCTAAAGGCTTTCTAGTAGAAGCTGAACTAGGGAGATTGTCTGGGACAGAAGATGATTTGACTGTTGAGGATTATGAAGCAAGGCTGACTGATGTTAAGCAGGTTATCTTTTTCTTCCTAAGTTTTTGAAATCATCTTTCCTTTTTTGTTAAACATTTCCAAACTCACCAAAAGGCCTCAAGAATTTCAGGCTCAAGAGTTCATTGATGAAACTGGTATAGATGCTTTGGCAGTGTGCATCGGAAATGTGCATGGGAAATACCCTGCAAGTGGCCCAAATCTGAGACTTGATTTGCTTAAGGTCAAGTATATTAAACGTATTCCTAATAATTCCATTAAGGTTGAGATAATTACTTATTGACTTTTGTGCTATTACTGGTTATTGGTCTGAATTCTAATTTCATACTACATGGGTATGCCAGCCCTCTCCCCCCACCCAATTCCTCATTATCTCGGTTACTGATTTCAATTTCCCCTTATTAGGATTTGCATGCTTTGAGTTCGAAGAAAGGAGTCTTCCTGGTGCTTCACGGAGCTTCTGGTTTGTCTAAGGAACTTATAAAGGTAAAAAGTTTATATATATGTACTAACTTGAGAAACAATTTGGGTTCTTAGGCTTTCATTTAAAAGTTGAAGATCCTCAACGATGTTTCCATCTGTATTTGAATTCTGCTCTGTAGGAGCTTAAACTGACAGTGTTGAAAAAACATTGATGGCTGATAATGTGTATATGAACTGTTTGACTCCTTGAACAGGAATGCATAGAGCATGGTGTGAGAAAGTTCAATGTAAATACTGAGGTGCGGAAAGCTTACATGGACTCCCTTAGGGACCCTAAGAAAGATCTAGTCCATGTTATGGCATCTGCAAAAGAAGCCATGAAAGCAGTGATTGCAGAGAAAATGCATCTATTTGGTTCAGCAGGAAAGGCATGATGGTCTCTGCAATTATTAGTGAGCATCAACTGAGTTCTGTGGTATTTTTTTTCTTGTCTTCTCCCCTGCTTTATGTTTCATCTGTAATTATAGTAATTGGGAATGGTTTCTTGAAGCCAATATTAATTTTAAGTCACCTATTCAGGGACGTAGGACTTTACATTAGGTGATAAATCGTGAATTGATTTGTAAGATGCATCACATACGAGCATGTAATCACATGTTCCCAACAGTTGAAATTATTGTAGAAGTAATAAAAACAGCTCATATAATAATTGGGGACCTAATAAAGAACAGTCTTTTCAATTTTCTTTGGTTCATCTTGAATCTTGATTATGATGTTTGCTATATTGGAATGCAGAAAAGTTGCCTAAGGAAGAAGATATAGTTTATGAGATAAACCAACAAATTCTAAAATAACATATCTTTAAAACTCAGACCACATAGTAGAAGACATATACAAGAATTTTGATATACCTTCCTAATGACAACTTAAGTTTGAATATGATAAGTACTGCCTGATCATTTGGCCTAATCTATCCTCCATCCTGAAGTCCTCTGCTTTTGCTCTTGGCTTTCTTGGTTTCAAACTGATGCAACAGTGTTCTTTCTCTTTCTTTTCCAGCCTTAACCCTGTGAATGCTCTCTATGAGTATGCGTTTATTTCTGAAAACATTACCCTTCACCTTCATGTACATGTTGTGGTACAGCTGCCCATCTATTTTCTCAAATTCCCGGTACTTGCGGAGCAAACTCCGCAATACTCTTGTTCTTCTGATCCACAGAACCTTTGATGGCAGCCTTGCCTCCTTGGTTCCCTTTCGCCTTCCATAACCGGAGTGCCTACCTTTCTTCTTTGATTCATGGGCTTCCTTAGAGCGTGCCTTCGAGTGGATTTTCATTGGTTTCCTGAGGATCAAGCCATCCTTTACAAGCTTCCTAATGCTCATCCCTGCAATTCACAGTGCTTGCCTGATTATCCAATACTATATATTGAGTAAGAAAGAATATTTGAAATTAATACGTACTGGAATTGGCCATGGAAATGTCATTGGTCTGGTTGGGATCGAGCCACGCTCTTTTCTTACCACAGTTGAGTATGTTTGCGGCCAGCCGCTTTTGCAGCCTCAGTGACACCATTGGTATATATGTATACTTGTTTCTTTTCTCTACTGCTACTGCAAGTAGTTTTGATATGAATTATAGTAAGTAGAAATTAGTCTTGCTAGCTGTGCACAAGTAATTAAGAGCTAGCAAAAGTTGTATGCATGCAAGTAGAATAGAAATTTGATTGTAAGAGTAAGATGGATATACAGAACAAGAAATGGAAGAGAGATTGTGATTCTGTGTATGTGTGAAGGTACTCGAGAGGAGAGTAATACTATATAGATGCTGTATATATTCCAATTAATTATTCATTCCCAGCAATAATTAATTATATTTATGCAAAAGAAATGAATATAAATTGCCGAAACATTTGAAATGTATGCAGATGTTACTTGGGAAGCAAGTGATGGTGAATCACGTGCAGTCGAAAAGAATTTAAAATTTGTTTTCTTTGTTTCTTTTCTTGGGGCCAAAGTATGAGTGTGTGTATGACCAACGTTGTCCAATATAGAATAACTCGTGAACAGCCACACATTTGTCTGGGATCATTGAGGTCCGTTCCCAGTATATATGGCTTCTCTACTGAAAATTAACTCCATAAATATTGTTGGTTAGACATAAATCACGAAAAATTCATGCAAAGAAATTTTTATGTGTCCTCTGTTTTTATTGACCAAAGATTATTTAATGGAAAAACTTTTCCGCAGGTAACTGCGTAAGAAAAACTTAAACAAATCATCCACTTCATCAATGATTTTTATTTTTTTTTTCAGTATTTTGTTAAATAGATTCAAAATTATTTTTTTTATTTTTTTATTCAGTAATGCTACACTTACCACATTTTTATACCACAATTTCATACCACTTTACATGGCATTCATGCATTGGATACTAAAAAATAAAAAATAAAACCTTAAAAAGAAAAAAGAAATATCCTTCCAGTAAAGTAATGACACATAAAATGGTATACAAATGTGAAAAAAAATGTAAGACAATTAACATTATTGTAAAACGAAATAATAAATCGGTTGTTTTATTTATTAAAAGAGAAAAAAAATTGGAGGATAAGTACGATGTACCAGATCAGAGAGATCGCAGGGAGAGAATCAGGTAAAACTAGGAAACATGTCGCAACATAACTCGGAGAGATGACGTCACTCCTTGATCACACAATACATACGTACATACATACATACGGATATATATCCGTAATAGAGTAAGCATCAGAATCTAATCCAATATAAACGGCAGTGTCTCTCTGTTACGCTCTTGGCTCACTTATCAGTGGAACACTAACGATGGCGGATCAGAACCAGAAAGCAGAAATCTTTGAACTCAACAATGGGACCATGCGTGTTCTCATCTCCAACTATGGCTGCACCATCACCTCCTTGTCTGTTCCTGGAAAGGATGGTACATAATTACTTTTCTTAATCTTCTGTTTGATAGTCAGTTTCATTGTATATCAATCTTTTTTTTTTTTTTGGTTGTGTTTTGGTCATTCTAAAAAATATTGCTGATGTTTGGATTGGATGATGAATTTTGAAGGAAAATCGGCTGATGTTGTTCTTGGATTCGACTCCGTTGACCCGTATATGGTAAATTTTATTCACTCTTTCTTAAAAAAAAATGGATTCTGGGTGTATTGATTGCATGATTAAGCTTTTTCATGAGAAAACAAAGCGAAACAGTTGTTGTACTTGGCGATTTGTTGAACCAAAAAGAAAAAAAGTTAGGTGATCTGATGCGAATGCTATCTACACTTTTCTTTGGCACTATCAGTTGATTTTTTGTCATTGGTTATATAACATTGCCTATGAATATAGTGGTTTTAGCCCCATTTGATGATTTATTGGGATTTAAATGTTAGAGTTTTACATGGTATAATCAGTTGAATTTTTTGTTTTAATTTGTATTTTCCTCTTTGAATGTCAATGCATGTGTGATCAGAAAGGGCTTGCTCCTTATTTTGGCTGCATTGTGGGTCGGGTCGCAAATAGAATCAAAGAAGGAAAGTTTACACTCAACGGAACTGAGTACTCTTTGCCTATCAACAAACCTCCAAACAGTCTCCATGGTATGGAATTGTCCAACTTTTCATTCGCAATGCCATTCTTGCTTTGAACTTTCATTAAATCTCTGGTTTCTCTTAAGGCTTGTTATTAATATTATATCATAGTATTTACTGAAAAATCTTGTACACTAAAAAGAAAGGTTTTGTTTGTTTTGTTTTATAATAGTATCAATAGCTCTTGTATTTTACCTTCCTTAATCCACTTTCTTGAAGAATGTATTAGCTATGGTGTTTAGAAGATGGGTCTGATTGTGTGATCAATGATCTGTGGTTGCCTTTGTTTATTTTTGCACAACAGAAATCATGTGGTACACATCCTGCTGATATTTTTTGTTCACTCTACTTAGGTGGTCACAAGGGGTATGATAAGCAGATATGGGAGGTAGCAGAACATAAAAAAGGCGATAACCCATCCATCACTTTTAAATATCATAGTCATGATGGGGAGGAAGGTTCTCTCTCTCACTCTCTGTCTATCTATCTATCATATTTATCTCTTTCTCCCTTCCCTCTCTCAGTTTTATGTTTTTCCTTGAAATAGGTTACCCAGGGAAACTTTCTGTGACTGCAACTTATACACTTACTTCAAGCACAACAATGAGACTTGACATGGAAGCAGTGGCTGAGAACAAGCCCACCCCAGTCAGCTTAGCTCAGCACACCTACTGGAACTTGGCTGGTCATAACTCGGGAAACATACTTGACCATACAATTCAAATATGGGGAAACCATGTTACCCCTGTGGATGAAAACACAGTCCCAACAGGTGAAATCAAGCCAGTTAAAGGCACCCCCTTTGATTTCACCACTGAGAAGAGGATTGGTGAGTCCATCCATGAGGTCGGTATAGGGTATGACCACAACTATGTGCTTGACTGTGGAGAAGAGAAAGAAGGTCTGAAACATGCTGCAAAGGTGAGAGACCCATCCAGCTCAAGGGTCCTTAACCTATGGAGCAATGCCCCTGGGGTGCAGTTTTACACTGGGAATTATGTCAATGGGGTTGTCGGTAAAGAAGGTGCTGTTTATGGAAAGCATGCAGGGCTCTGTTTGGAGACACAGGGGTTCCCAAATGCAATCAACACACCGAACTTCCCATCTGTTGTTGTTCAACCTGGTGAGAAGTACAGACACAGCATGTTGTTTGAGTTTTCAGTTGAGTGAAGTGCAAGTCATTTTGCTGTACTCTTTTGAGGAGTGGATATCGGAATGTGATTTATATTTGGTTTGCTTCCTGCCAAGTGTTTTGAACCTGAATGATGGTATATCCCCTCAATAATATAAAGGATGAGATGCTTCTATTTATACGGATATCAGAGGTTGCTCTTCTATTCGTTTTGAATGAATAACTGTTCATGAGAGTCTATTAGGCCGGAATACATAGCTTTCCTGGCTGTGGAACTTCCTTCGTAAAGTCTACACTTGTTTAAATTTTCGTTTTCTTGAACTAAACGATCAGTTTATGTAGAGAAGCATTTGATCCACATAAAATAGTTCGAACAACAAAATAAACTAATATAAATCATTTGAAAAAAAAAAAAAAAAAAATCCATGACAATCATGCTGAGTCTGCTTTGGCTTTCCACAACATCCCAAAGTGAATCGCTGAAATAAAGTACTAAGAAAACGTTAGCTACATGGAGCTCTAAAGTGAAGCACAGCCCTTGGTGTGTGACGGTAACACCATGTTTCTAAAAATTATGAATGAATGAAATGTTGTTGTATAAATGATAAAGGATTAAGCAGTGGTCTTATTATTGCTGGACTTACATGAGTAGATACATGAGGTTACACTGTATAATTCTTCCTTTTCATATGTTGCCCACACGTGCAACACGTATGAATCTTGAACATTCGAACGGTCATCGTTGAAACTTGAAAGAGAACGTGATTCAAACGGTCAGATGTGCTCATGTTTTTTTTTTAGTAAGGGAACCGAAACCCAAAACACAACCACAAACAACAGCCAAAGACACCTAGAAGTCCTTTAAGAAATAGGGCCCAATATGAGAAGGGGTTCAGTCCAATGACCAGCAACCACGCTCAAGGCCCAAAGCATACGAGGAGAGCCCCTCAGCGGTTCTATTATTCTCCGTGTAAACGTGTTTCAAGTTCAAGCGGTAAAGTTTCCATTGCAAGCTGAAATTCAGGATGGAAAAAAGACAGTTAGATAGAAGTCATAGATGGAAAAAAGACAGTTAGATAGAACAAATACCTATCACTCTCATTTAAGCTGAAATGATGCTTACCCATAGTCTGGGAGTTGTAGGATCAGATTTTGAATGCAATTTGGCTACCTCTGACTGGAAGCGTATGACTATGGCAACCTTAAATTCAATTGAAAAAGGACTGCACAAATAGAATTATGTTGCTAATGACAGTTAGAATATAACTCTAAATTGCTCTATTTTGGTCTTCGCTACAAAAATTATTCTAGGTGGAAACTTACCCTGCTAAGACTGTAGGACAAGTCAAAAGACGGGGAAGTATAACATAAATGGGCAGAGTCATATTATGACAGACATCTCCATCTGCTATCTGATATAGGAAGAGTAAGGCCAACAAATATGTTAATGAGAAGTAAGTTAGTTAAATACATCGACAAGATGTGGAAAGGTGAATGCCTGTGTAGTCTGAACCAGAGATGTTTCAGTTACAATTTTCTCCCCGTGAAGGATTGACTCTACACGAAGCAAGTGTAGGTCAATGGAACAAATCGGAACTGCAGATGCTTCTACTGTTAGCTCACCAGTAATGGGATCCGATAAAGAACATTGAGTAGACATTTTTCCAATAACCCGAAATCCACCTATTCAGCAATACCTCTCATCAGTAATAGGATCATGTCATGACATATTCACCATATTTTAAATATAATAAGCGACGTCAAATTAGAAGTTAAATGCAACACAACTAGTTTCTAAATGGTGCATTCTTTTATTATGCATGCAAAAGAAATTGAACATTCATTAAAGATGAAAACAATACTTCAAAGTTTTAAGAAGAAAGGGGTGGTAGATAATGCAAGTTAAGCAGCAACCTGACTTTAATTCAGGAAGCAGCGGGTGTCTTTGAGTATCCTGAGTGATGTAAAAGATGACCATCTCAGGAGAAACTGGTCGCTGAAGAAGATCAGCTAAAAATACAAAATAACCAAAGCAGTAACTTTAAATAAGTATCTAGATGGAATTACAAAGAAAGAATAAAATCAAATAAAATCCTTATCTATATAGTCAATATATACCTTTATCACTTTCAACTATGAACTCCATTGTTGTAGATAATGATTTATACAGGTATCCTCTCGATATATCTACAGTTAATAAATACTATGGAACAAAGCTTTTTATCATGTTTCAGATAAATATGGAAAGAAAAAATGCATTAAAAAGGTGGGAATTTGGAATCAAATCTAAAGATATTCTCAACTCAGAGTGGAAGCACTGAACATTTGCACTTATTTAAGACAGAAATATGCACCTGAATGTTAATATTTGCTCCATGGAAGGTCTCATAGAACCTTTCTAGGTTATCTTCTCCTGGCTGCCTGATATTCATGGAAAAGGGAACCTGCAACAAACATGAACAGCTATAATTTGCAAATGATACAACTGGAATTCACATTCAACCAAACCAAAAGAGAATATGCAAGTTTTACTAAGATCAAAGCAGCTTGAAATCCACCATAATTTATTGTAACTCGAAAAGTGAAAGGGGCCATTGCATTCAAACTAATTGGGTATAAAAACAGGAGTAAAGGCAGAAACTGAAACCAGACTACTAGAGAAAGATTTGACCAAAAACACAGACAAATACTACATAAGTAAACGCTAACCGCCTAAAAGATAAAATGTTTAGTGGAAACAAGGGATAATAAAGGCGGTTATGCAGCAAAAATGAACAGGTTTTAATCACGGACTAGAAGATTTGTATAAGTTTCGCTACATCAGCAAATCTTACAACATTTGGCAATCACAAAAACCGAAAGTGTGTGGTTTGAATGTTCAATTCCAGAAGACAATAATTTTTCACCAGGGTAGCACACATATTTGGAATATCAGAGTGTCTCAAATTTAAAATAGTGTTCCAAATTTAAAAGCACTTTTAAATTGAATTATTTATCACAGATACCTCTGATGTGCCTGAAGCAATCTTTCCAGAAGGTCTAACCTCAATAATTTTATTCCTGCTACCAAGTGAGAAAAGGAGAAGAAGCACATGAGAACCAAATGCAACATAATAGTAGCAAAGCAATGCCCAAGAGCTATGGAAATCTCACTCACACAATGGTGATAGGCTTGGCAACACCAACTAAACTCTCGATAACTCCCGCCGATCCTCCACGAACCTTTAGAAAAGTATAGCAGTGATAAACCAGAGTAATGGAAAATAAGAGTTTTAATACTGTTTTTTCTTTTCTTTTCCTTTCATTGATTTTCTCGGGAAGCAAACAGAGGGTGAAATCCGAACCTGCAAGTTGACAGATCCGTTAACAGAGAGGCGAATTCCATAGTGAGAGATTGAAGAAGGTGACTTCACTACGATTTTACCCTCAACAAGTTCCTGAAATTCCAGTATCATCATCTCATCGTCATCATCATCATCATCACCATCATATATGATATATAAATACATATATTTACAAGTTGTATAACTATTTGAGAGAGGGTTTGCCCAAGAAAAAAATTGAGAGAGAGACGGAGAGAGCAATTACAGAAGGGCGATAAACACGGCTGGTTCGGGAAAGCTTGAGCTCAATCGACATTGTTAACGACGCAGCAGCAAGTCAGAAACAGCGTATATGTACACAAAGTGTGACTGCTAACGTGGCACAATGTGATTGGCTTTGTAACCACATTCTACGTGGCAAGTACCAACCGAAACAAAAATACAACTAACCTTGATCCCAATATTACCCCTCTCTCAACTTCCCAAAGTCCCAATTTTTCTTCTTCTTCTTCTTCTTCTTCTTCTTCTCCATTCTTTTACTGGAAAAGCAATGAATTTTGCAGCTCGGAAACTCATTTTCGCTCTCCTGATTTTCTCTCTCTACCCTCTCACTCTCCTCGCTCGTCCCTTCGTCCTCGTACTCTCTCAAGACGACCTCTTAGACACCCCCAACTCCCCCGACGACTCACGACCGCCCTCCGACTCAACTCAGAATGACTCGCCCGACTGGGACGAGTTCGGCGACTCCGCCTCGCCCCAGTCCGAGGAGGAGCTCGACCCGGGCTCCTGGCGCCCAATCTTTGAACCCGACCCGTTTAAGCCCGACCCGGCCGCCCAGCACGACGAGCGCTACTACTCCAGCGTGTCGAAACTGATCAAGTCCGTCAGCTCCGGCGATCCGACGCTCATGGACGATGCCGTTTCCGAGATCGAGGCCTCCGCTTCCCGCGGTGTTCCTCACGCGCGGTCCGTGCTGGGGTTTCTGTACGGTACGGGTCAGATGAGAAAGCAAAACAAAGCCAAGGCCTTGATGTACCATTACTTTGCTGCCGAGGGTGGTAACATGCAGTCAAAGATGGCTCTCGCTTACACTTACTTTAGGCAAGATGTATGGAAAACCCTACTCTTCCAATCTCGATCTCTGTTTGGCTGCGGAGGTAAATGAAATTCCAGGATTGATTTTGTTTTTCTTTGGTTTGGTTGGGTTTGCAGATGTTTGATACAGCGGTTAAGCTTTATTCGGAATTAGCCGAGGCAGCTGTGAATAGCTTCTTGATTTCGAAGGACTCGCCGATGATGGAGCCGGTGAGGATACACATTGGAGCTGAGGAGAATAAGGAGGCATTGAGGAAAAGCCGAGGTGAAGAAGACGAGGACTTTCAGATTTTGGAGTATCAAGCTCAGAAGGGAAACGCTGCGGCAATGTATAGGGTCGGTCTCTTTTACTATTTTGGGCTTAGAGGGTTGCGCCGTGACCATTCCAAGGCATTGTCGTGGTTTTTGAAGTCGGTGGAGAAGGGCGAGCCGAAGGCTATGGAGTTCCTTGGGGAGATTTATGCTAGAGGAGCTGGGGTTGAGAGGAATTACACCAAGGCTCTGGAGTGGCTTACACTCGCATCCAAACAGGAGCTTTATTCGGCCTATAACGGAATGGGTTATTTATATGTTCAAGGATATGGGGTGGAGAAGAAAAACTACACCAAAGTAAGAATGCACCTTTGTTCTGTCTCTATCTGTGTTTTAAAGCTTTATGCATTAAGAATGGTCGAGCTTTATCTGTGTTCTGTCTCTATATGTTATGTTTTGTAAACTGTGTTAGTGATTGTTGTCACCGTTGTCACATTGTTAGTTGTAATAATTTCCTGGAGTATTTTTTCTGGACTTTTCTTAATGATTTTCCATAAGTAGCATTTAAAACATTCACCTGTGTCAAGTTCCATTGTTAGGTTGATTCATGTGTGATCCATGTGTAATCCTTTTCATTACAGGCAAAAGAGTATTTTGAGAAGGCTGCTGATAATCAAGACGCCGGCGGGCACTATAACCTAGGAGTAATTTTTCTCAAAGGCATTGGGGTAAAGAGAGATGTGAAACTTGCATGTCAATACTTTATAGTGGCTGCTAATGCTGGTCAACCCAAGGCATTCTACCAGCTGGGGAAGATGTTTCATACTGGAGTGGGGCTTAAGAAAAATCTTGCCAGGGTAAACTCACAATTCTTTTTTGTTTTAGTTTGGCTTGTTCTTAGTTTTTCATGTTCTTTATCTTGTTTAAGGGGTCTACATGCCGTCTCTTTTTTTCTGTTTGCAGTTCCTTTCTTTTCCCCCCCTAAAGAACAAAATATAAAACAGGAGGTTTTTAGAAGATTAAATTTTCTTTTCCTAATAGTTTTTTGAAACCAAATAGCGATCTAAATAAATGATATTAAGATGCACCAACACAGGTATGGACTTACTAATTCCAATTCGTGATCAAAACTTAATTGGTTTCAGGCTACTGTATTATACAAACTAGTTGCAGAAAGGGGGCCATGGAGTTCCTTGTCCAGATGGGCACTGGAATCATACTTAAAAGGGGATGTGGGCAAGGCATTCTTCTTGTATTCAAGAATGGCTGAGTTAGGCTATGAGGTTGCCCAAAGTAACGCTGCATGGATTCTTGACAAATATGGAGAGCGTAGCATGTGCATAGGAGAATCTGGTTTCTGCACAGATGCAGAAAGGCATCAGCGTGCACATTCCTTGTGGTGGCAGGCATCTGAGCAGGGTAACGAACATGCTGCTTTGTTGATTGGGGATGCGTATTATTATGGTCAGGTAGGTGTCTCAAGATGAAAGATGTTTGTCATTACTCTAGGTTCCGGATATATCATTTGAGTAATGCAGCTTGATCTCTGCTTGACTGTTTTTGTTTTCCTTGCTCCTTTCTTAGGGTACTGAGAGAGATTATGACCGTGCCGCAGAGGCTTACAAACATGCCAGGTCCCAATCTAATGCACAAGCCATGTTCAACCTTGGTTACATGCATGAGCATGGACAAGGGCTGCCTTTGGATCTTCATCTTGCGAAGCGTTACTATGACCAAGCCGTAGAGATTGATCCGGCAGCAAAGTTGCCTGTCACACTTGCCCTTGCAAGTTTATGGATACGAAAAAATTATGCCGACGGTTTCCTGGTTAGTTCTTTTTGTTTGGTTTACTTTCTGCCTTCTTGCATAATAGTTGTAGTAACTAGTAATCACTAGTCAGTGGTATCCTGCAATTTTCACTCTTAGAATAATGTTTAAGTGTCTCAAAGTGTAACATTTGGCTTACAGTTGGACCTAGCTTCCTTTTAATGCCATTATAGTGTTATCTGCCAGTTCAGAAGTTTCTTAATATGTGTTAGACTTTTCTGATTCTTATTCCTGTAGACTAGTCTTCTGAATGTGAGAAATTGTTCTATTTACTCACATGAATTAATATGAACGCTGAAATAGTACTGTCTGTTTATCCAACACCTGTTGGGATTTAATGGCCATTTTTCCTTGATCTATCAAGGTTCTCAATTGTTGGACTAGCATGAGCTTTCTTTTTCTTGTAATAAATTTTTTTTTGAGTCCCACTCATCTCCAACTAAAACCCAGACTCCATATTCTCTTTTTTCATTTTCAGTCATCAGAAGATAAAATAAATTCCTTGCTCCCTGTGTGGAATGTAAATGTTACTAAATTGGCACCATGGAGAGCAGGATGAGTTCTGGAAACTTTTCCTTTGGAATACTATATGTTACCAGCAAAGTTCATTATTCCTTCAAAAATATTATTGTTTGCCAAAGTATTAGGACGTATAGGAATTAACCATGCTGGATTGTTTGGAAACCAAGTGCCCAAGTTTTTATGCAAAGTGTATCAAGTGGCAAAATTATGGCATAATTTAGTGAAATTAAGCATTGCTCATAATCCTTTTTCTTTCTAATTGTAAATCCCTATAAATCCGCAATATGCATGTAATAAATTCTTCCTTTTGGAGTGCATGCTTGATTTGTACCTTTTATCTATTCCAAAATCCTTAGCTCTCTTGAACCTTCATTCATTGGTTTTCTTTTTCTCCTTTTGGGTCTATATGTAGGTCCATTTGATCGATTCATTGCCTGAAGTCTATCCGAAAGTGGAAGAATGGGTAGATAATGTGCTGCTGGAAGAAGGAAATGCTACAATATTGACTCTTTTTGTTTGTCTCCTTACTGTCCTATATCTTCGCGAGCGACAACGCAGGCATGCTGTTGCTGCCCCTGGTGGGATGGCTGTTCCGCACCACCCAATTGAGCATGTTGCACCTGCACCCAATTAGTTTTGTTGGCATTGGTGGTCTTCAGGATCTACAAGGCTCTTTTAGCTGTTCTATCTGTTAAGAACAAATATTTTCCTCTAGAATACATGATGTACAGGTATCCGGTGCTCCTTAAATTTATTTGGCAAAAAGCTTTCGTTGTTATAGGACGAATTGTACCATAGAGAAATTTGAGCAAAGTAGAACATAACAATGCTTTTCCCTCGCATATATAAATTTTTTTTTTGGGTCTGAATTGCCTCTAATTCAAAAACCATGTATTTCGCATTAGATTTTATTACCAGTCAATTTTGGTTGGGGTAGAAATGTAGAATCCTTTCCAGTGTTGATCTGTTTAAATTGGTTCAATCTGTTTAAATTGGTTCATTAACATCAAAGAACAAAAGCCAAAGCTACAATGTGTAAGATAAAGAGATTATCTTCGTATTTTTTAGTAGTTAAGTCTCCGAGGAACATTATTCAACTGATGATGTACTTTTAACTTGAGTTGAATCTCATTCTTGACTGTGAACATACATGGCTGTTTTTGGCGGCTGAAACTCTGGTAATACCGTAATAGCATTTGTAAGTTAAATTTACGTTTATTATATTCTGAAGCAGTAAAAAATCAACCACTTAAGGACAATAAAGACAGGAAAATCTTTTTCTCTCCAGAAAGAAAGATAAATATATTAATATACAGAAAAACAGCAAAGAGATGTAGCATCAAAAGTTCCTTCTAAACAAAATATACGTGTGTTCCTTGTAATGAAAATATACAAATGTTCCTCCTAAGCAAAATATACAAAGGTTCCCAGAAACAAGTCTGGGAAAAGTTCCCAGCGGAGAATTTATTATATAGATTTCCAACCATGACAGGAGATTTAGTTCAAGCCACCAATTTGGTGCCAGAGATTCGGTAGTGCCTACTTCCCCATTTGTCCTTTTCATCTAGAAAATCAAAATTTAGGCAAAAATGCACCCAAGGTGGATTCCTAGGAATGTCATCAATTTCTTCCCCGTAATTATTTGTAGCCACTCCTAGCAGTGCATTTCTTTTCCTCGTCAATACCTCAACAGAGGAATGACCATCAAAAAATTTCATCTATCATAAGTGAAGATGACAATCAGAAATGACAAATCACAGAAATAAGATGGATCATATAATCTTTACAAACACAAGTCAAATAATCAATACAAGTTCTTACCCCATCTTCCGCATACAGAAAAGCATGAATTCTAGCAGTCGAGTCCTCCAGCGTGAACCTAATTCTGCCAACCATCCCGACAGGAAAGCGAAAGTCCTTAGCCTGACAAGGAAAAGCTGCTACGACTCGAACTATGCACCTGAAACTGCCTGTACCCTGCAAGATTTGGTATACATAAAGCAGTAAGATGGTGTGCTGTTACAGTTGATACATAGAGACTGCAAATTGATGATATAAATTTATAAAGTTTAAAATTGAAGAATTTGGAAGATGATCAAATGATCATTTATATTTGTATAAGAGTCTATCTATAGCAAAATTATAGCAATAGTAATTATGGAATAACATATACATAAGAATATCAACAGATAAAAAGCGCTCAGAGTCACTGCAGTTAGCGAAGCATGAATCTATATTAGAAATATAAAAAGGGGGAAAGGAAGAAAAATGCTATAAGATTTAAACCAAAAAATGAAGCATATAAAAACAATCTAGGCATCTGAATACGAAAGTACATTAATATGGGGAAAATTCTGCAAAAAATATGGGCTACATGAAATAGATAGGATACCTCTGAACTTGTGAGGACATCCATTAAGGTATGAAATGGTGCATGGTCATCATCAACCTCTGAGGCAGGAAATGAACATTCATAAAAGATCATCATAAGAGAAGTATGAAATATAGAGCTGATAATTTCCAAGAGTTGAGACAGAGAACTAAGTAAATGAGAAATCCAAAAAACTCATTTATCACTAAGAAACCAACAATGTGGTACCTGTGATATGGGAAGACCGAGGAGAGCTCGGTAATGGCATCCGCCTCAAACTTATTGGACTCTGCAATAATCGCTCGTCATATAACCTGACCCATATAAATAAGCAAGGGAATTTTGCATCAGATTTTTACCAATTTATGCAACATAATGATGCAATACATAATAATATAAATGATAAACGTGTGCTAAAACTAAAAGTAACCTTTGTCGCTCTAGTATGAGACGTTCCTCATTTGACGTATATCGAAGCCTTGTAAAGGCTGTCAACACACAACGCCATAATCCTGCATGCACTTCACATTGCAAATTTACAAGTTTCACCCACTTACCAACTTTTAGTGGGTGAAGGTTGTCTTTCTCAATTTCATGGGATGCCACTCTTAAGACAGTCCCAACAGCAGGAAAACTACATAAGGCATCTCTTGACAAAGGCAAGGATTCCAACTGTAGAGGAAGTGGATGATCCATTTCTTCTTCTAGCCTGCGGTTTAAAGTTACCCACATTCAATATTTCACTAAAGAGGAAATGAGAAATCTAATAACCATACAGGTAAACTAAAGTAGCTTTCACATTTAATGTATGCTTCCAATAAACTAAACACATGCACATGGGCACAGGCTATCAATGGAGACAACTTCAATGGTTTTACTGTCAGCTAAGGTTTTAAATCCAATACCTGAACCACCCACATTCTTGACAAGAATAGTGTAGGTCATTAACTAATACAGCCAAAACCCAACCCCCCCCCCCCCCGGCAGCCCTCCCCAAAATAATGAATAAATAAATAAGAAATAATGCAACACATTGCTTGCCAACTCTCAAGCTGTAAGTACACTGCAATAAATGGGAAGGAGGAGAAATAGCAAGCACTGCATGTTTTAAGAATGACACTTTTGATTTTGGGATAAAAAGCAAGTACAAAGTGCCCCAGAATTTAATTATTAATCAAGGAAAACTATCAACTCACTTTTGAGGAATACTAGCTGGTGGAGCATCAGTTCCATCCCAAACAAAGGCCATCCACTCACTTCCAACCTCATGGACATGAACTATCTTAAGGTAGAAAACAAGGACAAGGACAAGAACTGTATGTACTCAGTACACGAGATAATTAAAATAAAAAAAGATTAGAAACTTAACCCAGTTAGATCTTTAACCACATTTGAGTAAAATTACAATAATCCACATATTCTGCTATATTTTCTTAACTATATAAATGTTGTATTCATACTAACTAGAGCACAAA
The DNA here is from genome assembly GCF_963921425.1 of Dryas octopetala. Lineage (NCBI taxonomy): Eukaryota > Viridiplantae > Streptophyta > Magnoliopsida > Rosales > Rosaceae > Dryas > Dryas octopetala. The sequence continues at coordinate 19,031,492 of NC_141374.1, read as the reverse complement.
TTTAACAAAACTGGCAACTTACTTGGCAAAACAAATTAAAACCTTCTCCAGGCCTGATTTCTTTGACCAACGAGAAATTATTTGAGCCTACAAAGCACATATATTTCTTTAAATTAGTATAGACAGAGCACCTCTATCACAAACCATATTAAAGATATCTGGAAAGCACACAGTAAAGAATCACATCACACACTATGCCAAAAATGCACATGCCAACACTCAACAACTTAAGAGAAAGTAAGAACAAGGAATTCCAATATTCTGGAATATCTTTACAAACTTGTATCATGTACGTCATGTGAAACTCTCATCAACTACTTTTTTTATAACCCTAATCCATGCAGCAATGATCACATCCACATTCTTTCATAAGTAACCATGGTCCATAACATTTTAATATTTTTTTAAAATCATTAAATCCATAAATATTAGTAACTGAATGGACCATTTTAGTTTGAAACAAAATCTTTTAAGAATACCTTCATTAAGCTGAAAATTACGCAACCATTTTCTCAAGTCTACTACAAAATTCTTGTCTAGATCTCTCTCGCGAAACCCTTCGTAAATTTGATAAGGAATAAGGTTTCTACCATCCCTTCCCTCGTATAAGGCATATGTAGAGAACTTCTTGTTGAAAACAGCACATGGTTCACCGTCAAACAATTTCATCTGCACAAAAGTATGCCCCAAGTCAAATTCTCATGCTTCATAATGTAATGCCTACCGAGGTCAGCAGAGCCCTTGATCTATACAGAAATTTGCATGATTTTAACAAAATGGTGTACAAATGCTAACACCTAACATTATGATAACTAACGGAGAAGACGGTCAGAAAAATAAAAAAAGGAAGGAGGTGGAAAGAAAAGAGGGTTGATTCAATCATCTCAATATTTTCGGAAAGCATTTATACGAAAATATCACACCAGTTTGAGATTAACATATAACTTCTAATTCTCTGAATATCCTTTAAATGATCTCATCATGCAATAATTAACGTAATGTTAAAGCTTAGGAATTTAAAAGGAAATGAAGCTTTATTTTCTTTTCTTCTTTCCATTGCTATGTAATAAGAAAAATGAACATAGATTCAACTATTTGATTGACCAATCAGCAACTACACATGTACAATTGAAGAAACCTAGAAAAAGACCGAAACTAAATGGCTTTAAACTCGGAGATACCATGGCTTGGTTAATTTGAAATATGTCTCCAGCCGACAAAATACAGGGAAGCTTATCCATAGTTTTAGTAAAAACGTGAACCAGTAATCCAGGACTCTGATGCGTCTCATCTATTATTCGCAGCGGAATATAATAATCTGCAAAATTACAATTTGCATCCATAAGCACAACAAAATTATAAAAAAAAATATAAAAAAAACAGAAAAAGTGTATAAATGTTAAAAATAACAAAGAGAAATTAAAGAAAACAACAAGTGGCTCAGCAAATAACACCTTTATGACAACAGTTTCATCAATCTACTACCGACCAAGCGGAGCAGCCGTAAGTCCGGCCTTTGTTTCATCATCGCCACCACAAATATATATATATATTCTAGTATAAAAAGGATTAAAAAAAATAGAAAACAAAACTTTGTGGACTATCGTTTATAAGTTTCAATGAAATGCAGAAATGGAGCTTACCCCAAAAAAAAAAAAAAAAAAAAAAAAAAGAGAAAATGGAGCATCCAAGCACATTATTAGTAAAAGAAGAAAGTGTACCAGTGCCTTTGGTGTCCCTAGGGAAACCGCACTCGAGGACAACGCCGATGACGTTCACTTTGTCACCCAGAGAAGATCTGGCTTCCCTTACCTTCGTGAAGTTATACAAGTCACGCGGCATCTCTCTGCGTTAGTGCTCTACAGCTTCTTCTAGGGTTTTTTTTTTCATATGGAGGGAACAAGGTTCAACATGCCCATTTTAAAGTGCGCTTTATACTACCCAGTAGCCACTAGGGTACCAAATTACGATATCTACCCTCATATAGTTTTTTTTTTTTTTTTGCCTACCATTTGCAACTGGCCCAGAAAAGGCTCACCGTTTTGCAACTGGCCCAAAAAAGGTCCACCAATTGCACAAAGGTAGTCAGCCTTTTGATTTTTCATTTTGGATTATGTTTTTTAGTAGAAGCATTAACAAGGATAAGCAGGATTGATTTGAGATTTTGACTAGGGGTCAATATATAAAAAATAATAAGAAGTAATTAAGTCCATCTTGCCCATGGATTGTCTCACAATATCACAAGGGTCACAGCTTGTTCAAGGTGAAAGGACAGTTTTATATGTTGCAATGAAGTTCCCCGCCATTAATCTCCTTCTCCAAGAGTATGGTTTGGAGTCTTTGCCAATGGCGGAAAAAGAACCAGAAATATCTCATTTTGTAATCTATAAGTTATTAGAGCAAAAGACCTATGAACACTTCAATTCTAAATGATAGTTTAAAACCTTGAATAGAACACCCTTCCATAGATACTATAAATTCATTGGTTACACATGATTCCTGTTAAATGTCCTATGCAGAGTTTATAGCTAAAATGTGCAAGATGATGAAGGCCAAAATAAAGTTTGTAGAAGCCTTGAGTATAAGACAATGAACAAAACTGCAGACATCCCATGATTTCGTCCAAGAAGTGCTCTCCTTACAGTCACGAGCCTCATGAATTATGAGTGCACAAGGTTCATTGTGAGTAATCAAGTCTGCCACCACCAACCTCAGAAAATATCCAATGAGAAACAATGTCTTTGAACCTATTAAGAATATGCTAGCGAGGACTGCTCCATATCTGATCCTCATACTCTGTAGTTGTTTCTTTAGGGCGTTTGCAGTTGCACTTCAGGCAGGCTGTGTTTCTACCATAGTTCATGAAATTGCATCTACAGTATGCAATCCATTTTATAATCAGTTAACCTTATTATTAAATCTTACCCCCCCCCCCCCCCCCGGCAAAACACACACCCACACAAACAAAGGGGAAGAAAGACTTACGAGGGACAGTCCCACTCTCCAGGATGTTTCTTGGGCCGTGTGTCTTGACAACGCAAACACTTCCTATTGTTTGCAAAATTCATGAACCCACACCTGAAAAACAGAAGTTAAGTGATCAAAATAGAATTAATATTACAGATGAAAACTGACTTAATGGTCAAAATATTGTATGTTAGATCTATTTATAAGATTTTGATAGCAGGGCTGGGGCAGTATCTAAAAGGATGAGTGTTTGGTGGTGTTGGTTCTCCTCCTAAAGCAGTACCCTTGTTCATTTGGTCAGCAACTCTAGGGTAGGTTCTAACAATAGTCAAACTTTTAAAGAAGAACAGTTATTGTTGATCGTTGTATGAGCAAGCTTATGGTAAGAAGCTGGGACTGTATGTGCTAGGACAAAAAGAAGACTTACTTTGAGCAGTTCCAGTCTCCTTTTTTCATTTCAACAACATCTACACTGACTTTGTTTGGCCCTTCAGCTTTGCACTTTAGGCAGCGTACATTTCTAGAGAAGTTCATGAAATTGCATCTGTAACAAAACGCAGACCAGTAAAATATGTGAAACTTGGAATACATGAATCTGGTTGTAGCCTAGACTAAAATAATAATTTTGTAACTCCAAACCATCATATAAGCAAACAGCATTTTCCAAATCTGTCCATGTGTCACCAATTGATCAAACAGTTACTTTGTGCTACATTATTTCTCCATCTCATGCAATCCAAACGTCTGACCCAAAATATCTATGAGAATTGACATAAGGAAGTCACTCAGACACACATGAATGACTTTGCTCCAGTATCTTAAGGAAGATGGCACAACAACTTCGTCCATGTTGAAGTGTGAAATTCGCGTTGACAGAATCAGATTTGAGCTAATAAAAAAATTCAATGAAGATTTTGATGAAAACCTTATACACTTTACATGTACCATGAAGAAATCCAACAACTTTAGACATTTCAATGGTTCAAACTTTTTCTTGCTAATTCCATCATTCAAAGCAGAGGCAAAAACTAAATCTATTGATAATTGGATAAACTTAGAAACAGTACGTAATATTACAAGCAGAAAGAAATATCATTACATGATTATTTGTACTAAGAGAATGGTTGAAACATAAGCTCAGCAATTTTCTATAAAGAACCAATTACAAGGCAGCACTCATGCAAAAGAAGTGACTTACTCAGGGCAGTTCCAGTCTCCTTTTTTCATTTCAACATCACCCACATCAGTTTTTTTCGGGCCATCTTCTTTGCATTGTAGGCATCTTAAATTTTTAGAGAAGTTCATAAAATTGCATCTGCAACGAGATAGAAAGGACACCAGTTCATAAACTAGTGAAACCAAGCAGTTTCAATTGCAAGGAATGCGTCACTACAAATGCAATGCGAGGTAAGGAAATGCAATGTTGGATTCGGACATCTCAAATCAAAGGGGCAGATAATAAAGCAGTGCAGATATCAAATTAAAAAACTCAAAATTAAAGATTTGCGTCAACCATGAAATGTCCACAGTAACTTGGTGTAACTTACTTGGGACACATCCAATCTCCTCTCTTCATTTCAACAGTAGCTGATAGTCCATCATCTATGAAACTTGCAGATACTTTTTTCCGCTCAAGAGCTTTAGCAGCAGGCTTTGGAAGTGATGGGTCAACAGATGTTTCACTGAGTTGAAGCAACTCAGAAAGCAGTTTCCTTGCAGATGTTTCTAGAAGCTCTCTACCAGGAGGTTTCTCTCCGCCGGAAATAACAAGTGGATCTAGTGCATAAAACAATAATATTCGCACTATATCCACCGTACGGGCAGCTGCTTCAGATTCCTTAAGAACCACATAAGCTCTATCACAAGAACCTCGCAGATTGCAAGCACCACAAACCTGTACATGGAAGCACTATCTAGATCACACTCTACAATTCTCAAATGAAACTAACACTCAAACATGTGAAAAGAAAACTAGATAATAAAACATCATAGAATACATATATTCTATCATCATGTTCTAAAAAAGTTTTTATGTGTATGTGTGCACTTTCATCGACAAATATGATGCATAAATTATGATAATGAGGGAGATTACATACATCCCCTTCATCCAGTCTCAAAAAGAATCTCAATCTTTTTGCTGAATTCACAGCTTTTCTGAAAAGATTGGGGCATCCACCCTCCACAATTGTTTGAATATCCTCTGTAGACAATGATCTGCATAAAGATCAAAAAGACGAAAGTTAGGTGCAAACATGCAAGAAATGATGAACCCATTCAGATGCTTATGCAAATGGTATGATCAATGTCCTGTAAGAAATAGGTAGAATTCATAAAAACTATTAGTTTCTTTTGTTACCCAAAGATAAATAAGTTCATGATTGGAGATAATCCTACATTCCAGTTATTGGCTGCCAAAGAACCCAAAATGAAAAGAGTTCCTCATTGTTTCCTATCATTTTAACAGGTCCAAGTAGTCATGTTCTGCTATAATGACAATAAAAACTTGTGCTTTTTTGGGAACTCTATGTTTGAAAAGCTGCTAGTTTAATCCAAACCTCTCAAGCTATAATTTACATTTCCTTGCCAATTAGTACAAAAACTCATCTTTCCCGAAATTGCAGGTAAGGAAAACAAAGCCTTGAATGAAATCCCAGAAGTATTTTAATAAGTGTTATCAATTAATAATTTCAATTCCCAAAATGAAATGAAACTTCAAGTAAGCTAAATAGCAGCAATCACTCAATAAAACTTCAACGAACACTTTCTTTTACAACATTTTCTCGGAAACCAAACAGAGCAATATAACAAAATAAAAAAGAACCTTACTTGAAAACATCATAGCGGTCACGAGCAAAGCTGAGACAGGCATCCTTCAAATAATTCATGTCCGTGTAAACACCGTCACTTTTGCTCTCCTCCGAAGACGCCTTGGGTTCGATAAAGTAACCCTTGGTCTTCAAGCCGTCGATGAAAGCCACCCACTCGGGCCAGGGGTGGTGCAGCGGCGGCGCTTCTGTGCTGTTAGAAGCGGTGACGGCATCAATAGTATCGATTGCGGCGGAAGAGGAGCAGTGCCTGGGGAAGCGTAGAGATTGTGAGGCGGCGAAGGGTTTGAGAGAGAGAAGCGAAGGGGTCGGAGAGAGAGTTCTAATTGGAGTGTGGAACAGTGCGGTTCCAAAGCGTATCAACTTTGAAGCAGCTGACATTTTTTGTTTTGGTTTGGATTTTGTTGTTTGTGAATCAATGGAGTTCAGAGTGTTGGTGTGTGGGAATGGGCATGGAAGAAGATGGTGGTAAATGGTAAGGTTTAAGAAAACTTGAGGGGAAGAGGAGAAGAGGGTTTTAGTCAAATGGGGAACGGCGATGCCTGGGTTTTAGACACATGAAAATTGAGGAGATAGGGGATTTAATTGTGAAATGTATATAACTTGAGGGTGCAATAAGGAATTGTAAATTAAAAAGAAACTTTAATATATTATAGGCTTATTATGATTTTTGCCCCCTGAACTATGATCCCATTCCTAATGTGCCCCCTGACTTATTAATTTTATCAATTTACCCCCTAACAGTTACAACGTTAGTCTAATGTACCCCTTCGTCCAATTTCCGTCTCAACTTCCGTTAGCTTTGCTGATGTGGCCGCCTACGTGGCAGAGTAGACCTACCTGGATCACTCAGCACTCCAATTTTGCTACATAAACATAAAAGTGGGACCCACCCCTTTAATTTAATACAAAACTTAAAATTTAAAACAAAAAAAAAATTTTAAACTCTAATATTTAGAAAAAAAAAATAATAATAAAACAAAATAAAAAACCAAACCCACCATCCCAACCTGTGCCCAGAAACTCACCCCGATCAGAAACTCACCCACACCACCCTCTCCTCCCGATCAGCCACCTGCACCAGCCCCACCACCATTCCCAGCCAATGACCCCCCTCTTTCCCCTCTCTCTCTCTCTCTCTCCCTCTATTTTCCCCTCTCTAGATCTGCAAATTCAGCTTTGTCTTCTTTGTTTGGGAAGGGCGGCGAGGACGGATGTCTGGGCTTTGGTGGGTGGCCGTCGGAGGGGTGACGGTGAAGTTGTGGTGGTGGACAAGAGAGTTGGTGGGTGGGTGCGACGGGGTTGGGTGGGAGGGGGGGTGTGATGGGGCTGGGAGGTTGGGTTTGGGGGGAGGTGCGACGGGGCCGAGAGGGGCTAGGTTGGGGTGGTGGGGGGGGGGGGGAGGGAATTGCAGAAGAAAAAGAAGAAATAAGGAAGAAGGAGAAGAAGAAGAAAAGGTGGGGTTCGTGGGTAGGGGGGAGGGTTTTATTTTATTTTTTATTTCATTTGTTTATGGCTGGAGAACTGGAGTCCAAATCATCCCAGTGGAAAAGGTGGGTTCCACTTTTGGGTCTATGTGGCAAAATGAAGGGTGCTGATTGGTTTAGAGAGGTCGAAATGACCAATATGCCCTGCCAGGTCAGCAAAGCTAACGGAAATTATGACGGAATTGAGTCGAAGGGGCACATTAGAATAACGTTGAAACTGTTAGGTGGTAAATTGATAGAATTAAAAAGTAAGGGGGCATATTAGGAATGGAATCATAGTTCAGGGGGCAAAATTGATAATAAGCCTATATTATATCAAATGAGAATTAAATAAAGTTCTAAATTTCTAATAACCAAAAATATTAAATAAAGTTAATAATCCATAAGAGTTTGCATAATCACTTTGTGTTTAAATATTATTTAGACAGGTTGATTGCTTTTTTTTTTAGTAAATTTCATTTTAGTACCTCAATTATGCACTGATGTTCAATTTAGTACCCCAACTTTAAAAATTTGACAAAAAGTACCTCAACTTTCATTTTGTGTCAAAATAGTAGCTATGTTAGTTTTTATGTCAAATAAACCGTTATCTGTTGACGTGGCAGGGGTATTTTCGTCTTTTTCCCCACATTTAAAATATAATAATATTTTTAAAATTTTTGAATAAAAAAAATGAGTAAACTTCATTTTAGTATCTTAATTATGCACTGATTTTCAATTTAGTACCCCAACTTTAAAAATTTGACAAAAAGTAAAATTTTTTGAATAAAAAAATTTCTTAAAAAAATTAAACTTTAAAAATTTTAAATTTTTTTTAGGGCCCTCCCCTCCCCAGCCCGCCCCCCTCCATGCCCAATTTTCATTTTGTGTCAAAATAGTACCTCTGTTAGTTTTTCTGTCAAATAAACCGTTATCTGCTGACGTGGTAGGGGTATTTTCGTCTTTTTTCCACATTTAAAATATAATAATATTTTTAAATTTTTTAAATAAAAAAATTCTTAAAAAAATTTTAAATTTTTTTTGGGGAGATAGGCAGGGAGGGTCGGGGGGGCTGAGTTGGGTAAGGAGGGGTGAGAGGCGATGGGACTGGGGTGGTCGGGTAGGGAGAGGGGGAAGGATGGCTGGGGGATGGCTGGGTGGGGGCGGGAAGGGAAGGTGATGGGGCTGGGTGGGGGCAGGGAAGGGCTGGGGCTGGGGCTGGGGGGGAGGGGTGTGCGACGGGGGTTTGGGGCTGGGGGGAGGGGATGCGACCGGGGCTGGGGGTGCGACGGCGCTGGGGCTGGGGGGAGGGGGTGCGACGGGACTGGTGGGGGGGAGAGGTGGGTCGGGCAGAGAGAGGGAGAGGGGGAGGGGGTGGGCTGGGGAATGGGGAGGGCAAGGGGCGGGTCGGGCAGAGAGGGGGGGCGGGCTGGGGAGGGGAGGGGAGGGCCCCAAAAAAATTTTAAAATTTTAAAGAATTTTTTTTTATTCAAAAAATTTTACTTTTTGTCAAATTTTTAAAGTTTGGGTATTAACTTGAAAATCAATGCATAATTGAGGTACTAAAATGAAGTTTACTCTTTTTTTTTATTCAATAAATTTTAAAAATATTATCATATTTTAAATGTGGAAAAAAAGACGAAAATACCCCTGCCACGTCAACAGATAACGGTTTATTTGACAGAAAAACTAACGTATGTACTATTTTGACACAAAATGAAAGTTGAGGTACTTTTTGTCAAATTTTTAAAGTTGGGGTACTAAATTAAAAATCAGTGCATAATTGAGGTACTAAAATGAAATTTACTTTTTTTTTTTTTTTGTTGGCCAACTAAGAATTAGTAATTAGAGGTTGAATTCAACAGTACAAAGTAATATTTAGATTTCATATCTGAAAATTTAATATTTAAGATTATTTATACAAAAATGATTTTTAAATCTTTTATATGGTTTGTACCATAAAACATAAGACTCAAGTATACTAGGTTAAGTATCGAAAACAATTCATGCACTCCCCAGGTTCGTCTCATTGTGGACTTATACAAAGATATTCATGATTAATATATTTGGTTCAATTTTGTTTTTCGTAGCATACATTCTCATTTGTGTCGCAATTGGACTTAATAAGTTACATGCCTAGTGTATAGAAAATTATATTTGGTCCTCCAAACTGACTTTACTCATTACGTTACATTTTACCTTGTTAATATTATCAAATTAAGTGTCTTCGAAAGCACAATAAGTATTCAAACTCTTCAAATACTTATGTTTTGCATAGTAACATATTCAAAAACTTGTATTGGGGAGTAATGAAAAGTGTCATAATTCTTACCTAAGAAATGAGTCATTAAGGCATTTTATCAAACAAATTTTGTCACATCCCTTAAAGAGAAAACCAAGAAATTTGAGAATGATAGTTGTTCGTATGATTAATCGTCTGGGCATAACGACAAGTCACACAAGGCCTAACACCATGCGGTTTGGGCCTAGACCCAAAAGACTAAGCCCTTCCTGGGCTCCTAGCCCATGATCTACTAGGCTCCGGCCCCATAGGCTCCTGCCTCCTAAGCTCCGGCCCCATAGGCTCCGGCCTCCTAAGCTCCAGCCTCCTAGGCCCCGACCCGTGTCAACTCACTCGGATCCTCGAGACCGGTGACACGTGGCGCTCCTGCAGTGCAAGTCATCACAAGGGACACGTGTCATCACCGGATTGGTTGGCACTCTCCCAAAGGTACTATAAAAGAGGTACCTTCTTGTCACAAAAGGACAACTGAAATCATTATTATACTATTCACTCACTCTGCTCTCAGATCTCTCTGAACATTGACTTGAGCGTCGGAGGAGCTTTGGCCGGCACCACACCGGTGTCCTTCCCGCTCACTTTTGTGTGCTTGCGCAGGGTGCTTTGGATATCATTCTCTCTCATTACTCACCAGTCGGACCCAGCTACTCGTTCCTGCCCCATTTCGACGTGTCATCCACTCAGTGGTGGGTCAACGGGCCTACGTGGTTCGACTCGACGTTGACTGCTCTACCATTTTTGAGCATCAACAGTTTGGCGCCGTCTGTGGGAAAGTTACAACTTTTCCCCATTGAATTCTCTACCCTCAGTTGAGGTGCAAAAACCTTTCGAGCTTCCTAGTTTCCGAGCTTCCGAGCTTCCAAGCTTCCGAGCTTCCTAGCTTCCGAGCTTCCGACCCTCACAATGTCTGACGGAGGCCCTATCCTCGAACAAGTCGACAATACCCCGCTGGTTGACAAGCGAGGCAAGAAGACTGCCGAATCTGATCGGGAGGAGTACATCCAGCGATTGGAGGCTCAGCTCCAACGAACCCAGAAACAGCTCGACCTCCAAAAAGGTGCAACACAGCTGTATGAGCGACTTCTCCGCGACAGGGAAGAACACACCACTCCCCGGAGTGGTGAAAGGAGGAACCCCCATGACAGGGACGAACACACCACTCTCCGGAGTGGTGAGAGGAGGGACCCCCCCTGAAGGGACCAAAATGTTCCGCGCCAATTGGATGCAGGGCAAGGTAGCCATCCACCCCCAGGTTTCCAAAAGAGACTTGTCCACCCGGTCAGCCGGGCCCGATCTGGCGAGCATCCTACCCGCTCTAAAGAGTTCCACATTTATCGGGACTGTCGTCATCTGCTCGACGACAACCGCTCTCGGCGAGAAGAGCAGCGGACGAACCGGGGTGAATCCAACCCACGTTCCCAAGACTTGGAGGAAGAGCAGGCTCCTCGTCCCAAGCGACGACGGGGAGAAGAGCAGGTTTTCTCGGCTGGGCGCCGCGCAGAAGATGATACTTTCACAAGTGAGCAAGTCGCTGACTCCGGTAACAGCGGATCCCTTCCACCAGACCAACTCCAACAACTCCTCATGGACATCAGCGAACGCCTGAGGAGAGTGGAGGGGGGAAGTCGTGGTGGGCACCCATCTTTGGAAATAAGGGAGCTACCTGGACCTTTCACAGCTCGCATCCTGTCTACTCCCCCGGTTGGCGACGTCCGACCTCCCAAGATAACTCCGTACACAGGGAAGGAAGACCCATATGACCACCTTATGAGTTTCAGGTCAGCCCTGGAGTCCAAAGGTGCTGATGACGTTACCAAGTGTCGAATCTTCCCTTCTACCCTCTCTGGCAGTGCAAGGAACTGGTTCTACCAACTTCCTCCAGGCTCAGTTGATTGTTTCAGCGAGCTCCGAGAGCTCTTCCTGGGCCAGTATATCATCCAAACCGATAGAATTTACACCACGGATGACCTGACGCGGGTCCGCCAGGGCAGCAGGGAATCCCTCCGGGAATACATCACTCGATTTCAGCTATAACGATCTCGGTGTCGCGATTGTGATGAGAAGGTAGCCTTCGCTGCTTTCAAGGGTGGTCTCCTAGAGGGGGACTTCCTGTTTGAAATCAACCGCCGCAATCCGCACACCTACAAGGAACTCATGCACGAGGCCATTGCCTATGCCACGGCTGAATTCAAAACATATGGGAAGAAGCCGCCTACCATGGATCGCCCAAGTACCGACCAGGCCATCATAGTGCCACCCCAGCCCAAGCCCTACTCGGGTAACCAGCATGGGGGGTCCGGGAAAAAGTTCAAGAAGTTCACCAAGAAACAATTTGATGATGGTAAAGGTGGAGGACAACGAAGGGAGGAAACCTATCAGACATCCTATGCCTCCAGGTTCAAAGTCTATACAATTCTCACTGTTACTTATACAGAGTTGTATCCCCAGATCAAGGACATACTTCCTAAGCTCCCACCCCGCCCACCACAAACACGATACCGGGCTAACAAGAATTTCTTTTGCCTTTACCATGACGACCATGGCCATGACACCGAAGCATGCAGAGCTTTTAAGGAGGCAATAGAAACTTTGGTACAGGAAGGAAAGTTGGATGGTTTTATAGACAAGGAGGCCACCGAGAAGGCCAAGACCGACGGACAACGCCGGGGGCGGGTCAATACCATCTGTGGGGGCCCGACCCTCGCGGGCAACTCCAACAGAGCTAGGAAGGAATACGCCCGAAGTGCTCAACCATGCTCCGGCGTTATGGCTGTAGACTTCCACCGTAGCAAAAAGACTCCTAAGCTCGGGTGGTCGCCCATTTCCTTTGCTGAGGAAGAGGAACGTGATTTGATCTTCCCACACGATGACCCCTTGCATCGAAGCCACCATAGCTAATTTTGATGTGGCTCGGATCCTTGTCGACTGTGGTAGCTCCGTCAACATCCTCTTCGCTCCAGCCTTCACCGCTCTTGGAATCGACCAGGAGAGGCTTGACCGGTCGGTCGCTCCTTTGCTCAGCTTTTCGGGCGACATGGTCACCCCTCTTGGTGGGATCTACCTTCCCCTCACCCTCGGGAGGTATCCTTCGTCCGCTACCACAACTACTCAGTTTTTGGTGGTCGACTGCCCCACAGCTTACAACGTCATCTTAGGACGACCGGCCCTTAACCAATTGAGGGTTATGATCTCCACTCACTTGCTTTTGATCAAGTTCCCGACCCCATGTGGAACGGGGGTGGTCAAAGGCAATCAAGTATCAGCCAGGTCCTGCTATATGACTTCAGTCAAGAGAAAAAAAGAGGTCAAGCCCTCTATGGCTGTTTGTGTCTCCAACACCTGCCCTACCCCAGACGCCCTACAAAATCATTGAGGTCGTCCGTCCAGGCACATACAGGCTCCGCGCCACAACTGGCAAGGAACTCGGCCACTCTTGGCACACCGAGCACCTCCGCTACTTTTACAAGTAGACAAATGTTGTACCCCCCGGGGACTTTTTTCAATTTTATCTATGTTATCACTTTCAATAAATACAAGTCCTACCACGGACACGTTTTTCTTCATTTTTATTCAAAGTGTTAATTGGCTGTATAGACCCCATGGCAATCAGACATCCGACCCTGCCCATATCCGCCTCATGCATTCAAGGGAAGCCAAGTACCATGCATTCAGGGCGCGGCTATGGCAAATGCATTCAAGGGAAATTAAGTACCATGCGTTCACGGGAAAATCAATTTCATGCATCCAAGGGAAACTAAGTACCATGCATTCGATAAAATTCTGCAATACCATGTATTCAAAAGAAGGGCATCCTACCTCATAACGGGTCGGACACCCTCCAACTCATCCAAATAACAATAAGTACAAAACTTAATAATCAAAAGAGTTTGCAAGTTGGCACGGGCCACATCCGACCCGACCATACAACTCAAACCAAAATAGGGTAATGGTCCGCCCACCCCTGCCCCCGGGCCATAAGTGCAACAGATGCCTATTTGGGATCCTCTCCCATATCACGCTCTCCAACTGGGGATGCTCTGTCCTCATGCTCTACCTCCTGGGCACCTTCCTCCGGGACGTTGCCAGGCACTTCGTTGCCAGCCCCTAGCAGACCACACACGCGGTCCCAGTCAAAGTCAGGGCACATCTCCTCGAGCTCCAATTTGCAATCGCCAAAGCCCATGGCATAGCCGCTGTTGTACTCATTGTCCAACTCCTGCCTAGCCTGGTCCACCTCTTGCTTGGCTTGGCTCAGCTCCTGCCCGCTCTGCTCCAACTCCTGCCTAGCCTGGTCTGCCTCCTTCCTGGCCTGCAGCAGCTCGGCCTGCAACGCCTGGTTCTGGGCAACCAGGGTACCGACCTTCTCCTCGGCTGAGAGCGCTCTGTCCTTCCACACCACGAAGCTCGACATCTCGTCCTTCATCTTCTCCACAGTGGCCAGGACACTAACATGTGCCTGATAAGTGAAGAACAATGTCTGCCAGGTCGAATGCCACGAAAGTGTTATCACAAGCTATAAAGTTTAAACTTTAGACATCTCATCAACATATACCACTTTCCCTTACCTGGGACTGCTCGGAGAAGGCCCGCTGCAAGACGGATAGTGGCTCCACCTCATCGCCAATCACCCGGTCATCCTTCCCCTTCTTCAGGGATCCTCCAAAGTCTGTCACTGCCTGCTGTGCCAGACGATCCTCCTCTGGCATTGGATCAGACGCAGTGGCTGTGGCTGTCCTCTTGCCCTCTCTCCCGGGCTCGGCCGCATCTAACCCCGTCTTCCTTTTCCTCCCGGGAGAAGCCGCCTTCGGAACCTGGGTGTTGGTAGACCCACTATGCCTCATACCCCCGGGCATCGTTGCACCTCTACTTGCATTTCCTTGGGACGAGCCACCCCCGGCCAACAGCGCCCCCATCATCATCCTCCTCTGAGCGGGCGGGGCATGACCAACTGGTCTACTTGTTTTCTTCGTATTGGCCATTTTCACTGAAAGACAACAAAAAAAAAAAATTCAATGAGCACAAATTATTATCTCATCAACTAATACTCCAAGAGGGGAAGTACAGAAGCTCACCTGGGACTCCGAAGCCGTACTTGGCCAACTTTTCAGGAGACAAGAGGTAGGCAGCGCTCAACTTTCGAGCAGGTCGGCTAAGCACTCTTCGCACCTCTTCCGCGCTACCCTCCGACAATGGAAGTCTCTCCCACTCACCCCCTGCAAAATCAAACAACAAAAGACTACTATTAGTACAAGAATAACATCAGCTAATAATCCAAGTGTACATAGACCAATGCATCGGCTCAGCCAGGCAACCTATTATGTGGAAATTCGTCGGCACTCTATACGTGGTCATCCTATCACTCCGGCCGAATTCCCAGGCTCCACTCGCGAAAAACCATTTTTTCTTCCATTCCTTATGAGCGTCCGGGTGGCCCACCTGTATTTAGCGAGTCGTACCATCCGTGAACTGCCCGTTTGCCAACTGCGAGCAGTACATCCACCCTCGCAATTGGGGGCTCGACTTAATCTCAAACAAGTTTGAGAATTGAGCCATATTCGGGGCATCATACCCCTCATCTCGGAACAATACATACAGCCCAATTAATGTTCTCCAACTATTAGGCGTCAGCTGAGCTGGTGCAATCCCTAACTTCCTCAACATATACTGGAAATAGGGGTGGAGAGAAAGCCTAAACCCATGGTGGAAACTCTTGGCAAAACACAAAATATGCCCCTCCGGCGGGCCACTCAAGACATCACCCTCTCCCGGGAGGCTCAGATGGATATAATCGGGAATGTGGAACTTCACCCTCAATTTTTCAAGGTCCTCCTCCGTCATCCTGTTCTCACACAACCCATCCACGGACCAGTATGTCTTAGGTACAATGCGCCTACCCACATCACCACAACTGGTGGGCGTCTCTCCATCATTGCTGTCCTCACTACCAGAGCCTTTTCCCTCACTTCCCATCACCATGGACAAGATCTCCTGGACGGTCTTGAGCACTTTGCCCACCCCCATATTTCCACACCCCATCCGGGGTCGGGGCATCTTGGGCCTCATCGGCGTCCCATCACTTGTGGACGCCCGATCAGACTCTCCCTCATCTGTAGAACTGTTCTCATCTGAGGAAGCCATGAAATGTCCGACCTCAGCACACCTGCCCATCCAAGACAACACCATGGACATATCAGATCAATACCGGTTTCCCACCCCCCCTATATGTGCTCTTCTACCCCCAATTTGGGACCATTCACCCTATCACCTTTTCACATGCTCAGCCACCAATCATTTATCAAAGCCAGTATTCACAATATCAATTCAAGCAGACAAGCAATAAAGACACAAGCCTTTACCTGTATTGCGCGGCTCCAACGGCTCAGACGGGTTCCGACCCACTTATCTTGTCTCCTCCGTACCTAGCCACAAACCACAACACCCAATAAATTACAAGGTCCAAAAATGAAGGCATGTTGCCTACCCAGTGATTGGCAAGGCTCATACCCACTTGCACCTCCACCTGCCCCTACTCACATTATCCACAAAATTTACAAACAGAATTCCAAGGTCCGCCTCAGACTGGACGACCACAACTTCTCAAAGTTCTCAATTTTCAAAGACACAATCAATATATCAAAGTGGGTAGGAAAATTTTTATTTGAATTACATACCTCAAAGTGTGAGAATCAGTGCTGCCCGAGCCCACTCAGCCAACCTCCGCGCAGCCTAACTCCTCCGGCCCGTGCAGCACCCCGAGCCGCGACAGAGCCCGAGCCCGAGCCCTCTGCTCTTCCGCCCGCCCGCGCCCACCAACTGCTCCGAGCCGAGCAGCCCCCTGCACCGCGCCTTGCAGCCCCTGCAGACCCGAGCCCAACGCGAAAAACAGCCCGAGCACACCTGCACTTCCGCCCACCCGAGCCCGCGCTCGGATCCGGCCTGAGCTCAACACCCCGAGCCGCGACAGAACACCCGAGCCGAGCACCGCCCACTGCGCGATCCGAGCCTGCGCGATCCGAAGCCTCGCAGCCGCGCCGCCCACTGCGTCGACCCACGCACACAACCCGCACGCGCCGCACTCCGACCCGAGCACTGCAGAACCAAACCCGAGCCGGATCCGGCCTGTGCAGCACTCCTCCGGCCCGAGCCCAACTGACCCGAGCTCGCCCTCTCTCTTTCGGTTGCCTTCCGAGCCGCCGCCAACCTCAGCTGCAATCCGACCCGCGCACAAGCACTCCGGCCCGAGCCCTTCCTTCCGACCCGAGCTCCTCCGCCCGACCCTCTTCCCTCCGACCCGAGCACTGCGCACCAGCAGCAATCCGAGCCGAGCCCTCCCTCCTCTTCCTCTGTTTTTTCTTTTTTCCGCTCCTTGCAGTTCACGTGGAGGGCAACATCCCACCAGTACATTGAACGGGGTTCACTGGGTTTTTTGCGAAGCGTCTACTGCTCGGAATACAGGGTGATCAGCGATTCAAAAAAAAAAAAAAAAAAGCGACGTATGTAACCCCCAAGCTTTCCTACAGTACAGCTTTTCTTGCTAAGGAACTTGGGGGACTTCTAGACAGTAGCTTACGCAGGAACAAGTGTGTGGTTACTTGTCGTTCTGCTCGAACGTACTCTTTTGTGTACAAAGTTCCCAACCAAGAAGTATCTTTTGCTCGGAAACTTGGGGGACTTCTGTTCATATGATTAATCGTCTGGGCATAACGACAAGTCACACAAGGCCTAACACCATGCGGTTTGGGCCTAGACCCAAAAGACTAAGCCCTTCCTGGGCTCCTAGCCCATGATCTACTAGGCTCCGGCCCCATAGGCTCCGGCCTCCTAAGCTCCGGCCCCATAGGCTCCGGCCTCCTAAGCTCCAGCCTCCTAGGCCCCGACCCGTGTCAACTCACTCGGATCCTCGAGACCGGTGACACGTGGCGCTCCTGCAGTGCAAGTCATCACAAGGGACACGTGTCATCACCGGATTGGTTGGCACTCTTCTAAAGGTACTATAAAAGAGGTACCTTCTTGTCACAAAAGGACAACTGAAATCATTATTATACTATTCACTTACTCTGCTCTCAGATCTCTCTGAACACTGACTTGAGCGTCGGAGGAGCTTTGGCCGGCACCACACCGGTGTCCTTCCCGCTCACTTTTGTGTGCTTGCGCAGGGTGCTTTGGATATCATTCTCTCTCATTACTCACCAGTCGGACCCAGCTACTCGTTCATGCCCCACTTCGACGTGTCATCCACTCAGTGGTGGGTCAACGGGCCTACGTGGTTCGACTCGACGTTGACTGCTCTACCATTTTTGAGCATCAACAATAGTCAAACACAAATGCAAAGGAAAAAAAAAGAGTGATCGTAGAAATTTAATAGAACCAAAGTAGCTTCATAGGTCAATTAACTCTTACACGATGCACATTGATCCACCGTTAATTAACTCTTACATTAACAATTACGATTAATCAATAATATATACTTAGTATTAATCAATTGTTGTTTATAAGATTTAAAATCATTATTTCCTCCAAATGATCAATAATCAATTATATTCGACAATCATATTAGAAAATCAATATACGATCAAAAGGCAAACCTGTAAAATTCAGAAAAATAATTATAAATACTTACGCGCCTCAATTTTAGATAAAAATAAAAAAAAGGCTGCTGAAGGTTGTTCGAGTTATTTCCTAAACGAGAAAAAAAGAGAAAAAGAAAAGAGAAATAATACTTAGGATCGTAGATTAAACACCGCGCGTGATGGGATCACCACAACAAATCTCATAAACCCCGAACAGTTGGATCTTAAAACCGACTTAAACCCTTCTCTAGAAGACTCTTCCAAACCAATCGATCATCTTCTTCTGCTTCCACTCGCTACCTCCGCCATGAGAAGGGCTTCGACTCTCGCCTCATTCCCCGTCCTCTCCCGATCCCTCGCCGCCGCACACGGCGGCTCCACTGCCACTTCAGCCTCCGCCAGCCATGGCCTTCTCCAGGTGGCTCTGTACGGCACCACCACCATCAGTTCTCAAGGTCGCCGTCGGTGGTTCGAATATTTTACCGGTGGACTGGGTCGGAATCTGGCTTTCGGAGTCGCCGGAACTCTGGCTTCGGTTGCTGTCGCCACCTCACTCACTCAGGAGGTCTATGCCAAAGAGCTGCCTCCGCCTGAGCTTGTTTTAAAGGACGTCGTGCTTTACCAGTACGAAGCCTGCCCTTTCTGCAACAAAGTTAAAGGTAAAAATGAAATGCTCTCTTTTTCTTATTGTTCTTTTTGCTTGTTGAATTGCTTCGGAGGTTTCGTGTTTGCTGCGTTTGAATAGTTAGCGAAAATGTTTACAATTTTTTTTTACCGAATATCATAAAAATGGACGAGATTTCTTGTTGAAAGGTTGAATTTTAGCAAAAAGTTGTTTTCTAATATGGATGCAACATTGAATTCTTTAGTATCCATTTGGTCCAGCATTTATCTGCAGCCACACAGTGACTGTATCATGGTTACAAGAAATGAAAAGAACAAACTTGTACTTGTAGACTTGTAGTTGACATTCTAGTTGGAACTTTTTGTTAAGAATTGAACTTAATTTGAACAAATAGTTTTTGCCAACAAGTTTTTCCCTTTCTTGTGTTGTTTTGCTATTATTTTTTATTTGGTTGTTTACGAGTTGGTGATATTTATTGCTGTCTCAGCATACTTGGACTACCACGATATACCCTACAAAATTGTGGAGGTCAACCCACTTAGCAAGAAAGAGATCAAGTGGTCTGATTATAAGAAGGTTCCTATATTGGTGGTGGATGGGGAACAGCTGGTTGACTCATCAGGTTCCTCTCCTTGTGACTCTTCTTAGATTGTTTGAGTTTTCTTGGTTGGATTTCTAATTATACTAGTATAAATTATGCATCTTGGAATATATTGTTACTTTAATTTCTTGAGTATAATTGAGCATGTGTCTGTTTGCAGCTATAATTGATAAATTAAATGACAAGATTATTCCTGAGAGAGTAGCCAATTCTTCCTCAGATGATGATGATGAAGAGAAAAAGTGGCGCCAGTATGTTATATTTCCCTCCTCTAGCTTAGTATGCTTATCTTCATGTCTGGAGAGATTTGGTGAAGGAATGCCATACACTCTCGTATTATTGTTTTAATTGCATATTAATCTTATCTATAAAGCTTCAGATTCAAAGCTGAGAGATATGCGTTTTCAATTCGTGCATATTGGCAAGAGACATACAACATGCTCTCAACTGCATATTAATGCATACTCATGTAATCAAGTTTTTTTTCTTAAATCAAACTGTCAAAGCATTTTATAACATGAAAGTTCTTCTGTAGATTTTCCTTGTCTTCTTATTTTCTATTCTTGTGGCATACCTGGAGCTTTTACTTAATGGTATCATAGTATCACTAACTTTTATGGTCATGATCATGTATTAGTTGGTACTTGGTAGTTGCTTTACTATTATAGTTTTTGATACAAGTGTACTTGGTATAGGTGGGTTGATAATCACCTGGTGCATATGTTATCACCAAACATATACCGAAATACATCTGAGGCCCTTGAATCCTTTGACTATATCACAAGCAATGGTAAGTGCATCCCATATTATGCAGCCAGATTTCATGGGCATACTAAGACAATCTCTATTACTTTCTTCAGTTTGTACAACCAGCTTGAGCATTAGATTTGGGTGATTATTTGTATCCTGATGTAGTTCCCCGGTAACTGCAGGTAATTTTAGCTATACAGAAAAATTTACAGTGAAGTATGCTGGTGCTGCAGCCATGTACTTTGTGTCAAAGAAACTGAAGAAAAAATATAACATTACTGATGAACGTGCGGCCCTATATGAAGCAGCAGAAACATGGGTTAATGCTCTAAATGGGCGGGATTTCCTTGGTAAGTGCTCTAACTTGCGGCGTGTACACATTTATATCACATAGAGATGGCTTGTGGGTTATTTTTCCTAATTAATTGGTGATCGAGGAATGCATTCATTAGGTGACACATGAGGACAAACAGATAGATGAATTTGCTTATGGAAAAAAAAAATTTATATATATATATCACTCTTGACTGGGGGATGGTACTTGAGTGTTCCCGCACAAAGTTACTTTTCAAGGAAAAAAGGAATGCTATCTCTAAAGCCATGAAATTTCCATTTAATATTCACAGGATTGTTTACATTCTCTTACAACCAAAGACATCAAAAAGTTGCATTGGGAATATCTCATCATACTAGCAGTTAAGAAGTACTATGGAGTATGGACAACACTAAAACCTCAAAATCTATGATCAGTCTTTGGTGGGAGATTCTGTGCTTTTATTAGACTACAAGAAAAGGCAAGCTCCTCTAGGCAAACAAGACGGAATAATTATTATTAATTTTTCAGTCCATATTGTGCCTTAGTGCATATGCCATAAAGAAGAAAATGAAGTGTTATAGCATGGGGTACCATGAACCATCTGCTATGTCAATGCTTGATATAAAATAATACTCATGCGATAAAAAAATAGGTACTAGAATGTTTTCTTAGTTTGATAAGTTATCTCTTCTATCAATGCCTGAATAAGAAGGCAAGTTTTAGTCTCTTAAAATTAGAGCACTGTCTTCAATTTATAACTTAAGGTGTGAGGTCTACTTGATGGCTCTGGTGAACTCTAATAAGTAAGCTATGACAACTCGGACTTGTGTTATCTTGTTTTTGTCCTGGGAACAATGTTAACATGCATATGTTTCTTGTGTCAGGGGGCTCCAAACCTAATTTGGCAGACCTTGCCGTTTTTGGGGTGTTGAGACCAATCCGTCATTTGAGGTCTGGTAAAGATATGGTGGAGCACACACGCATAGGCGAATGGTACTCAAGAATGGAGCGTGCTGTTGGAGATTCTGCAAGGGTTACGGCCTAAATTGGATATCCTATGGAGTTTGCAGCTGGGTTCTATACTTCATTTTTGAGTTTGCTGTTCTATCACCAAACTAAATTAAATACGAAGAACAAAGATTTTTCAAGAGACACTCTCAGTTATAAGTGAATTGAATATAGGCAAATTTGCTACTATTCGATTATTTGGAAAACTGAATTTGTTTCTTATTACATTAGATATGATTGTTTAGCAGTACAAGGAATAAGGAAATCTTAGTTATGGAATTTTTGACAAGGGTTGTGGACCTTGTGGTAGCTTTATTTAAATCCAATTAATATCAGTGACTACTCTTTCAGATGATTCTTTACCTAGTGTGAATTGGAATTATTTGCGGAACAAGGTTGGGGCTACATATTTTTTGTGGCCACTGTTTGCACCAAAAACAAGTTCCTTGTGGGCGCTGTTGTGGCAGCTACTTGCATTCAATTTTCTTAAAGCGATTGTTCATTTTGCTCAAATATTAAATGGGGGTTGTAAAAGAAGGTATAAATGGAAGTTCCAATGAACATGTATTATATGAAAATAACCACCCCTGCAGAATTAAAGTATACTCATTAGCATGCCAAAACAAAGTGAAAAGTGTAGTGACTGCAAAGTGCAAAGCAACACTACAAGTAAATCACAGTGGGTAAATGACTGAGCAGATTTGTGTGCTCATTTTCTTGGGAAACATAGATAAAAAGCATAGTTCATAACTGCAGTGAATTGGCATGTTAATGTCACCAACCATATCCTCATAAAAGTGATACTCAGAGTTGAATAGTAAGACACAATTATCTCCACTTTGCATTCCCCTAAAGATTGCTGCACCTAATGAAGAGATGTACTCTGGGCCATCATCAGGTGGAGTATTCCCATCAAAAGTATCACTGCAATAGGTTCAGTAAATCATCAAATAGGGTAACATAATTCTTGGATTTAATTGAAACTACTTATTTGGGGAATAGAAAGAATGAAACAGAACTGAGATATACATATGTTTGAGAGATTTTAGATAATAACTTCATTGGAGCACTGTTACCATTCAAATGAATGCAGAAGACAAAGCACAGATAAGGTAGCCTTCATAAAGGAAGTGAGTTCTAAAATAATGCATATATGATATATCCATAGCGGTACCCCAACAGAGAAGGAAAGCTGCCTTCTACAAGTATGAACTTTAGTTGATGTACGTTCAATAATTGCTTTTTAGCCTTTTTTGTCTTCTAGAGGACCACATTAAAATTAGATAAAATGAAGGGCTACAAAATAGAAAATGAAATAGAAGCATACCAGCTGTTGATATTATGAAAAACTTGGAGGACCCACCTGGTATTTTGGTAAACTCATTATCTCAAGAACCGTCTCTCCGCCTAGGTTACGCTGCGCTGGTCACTGCATTATCCTCTTCTCCCTCTCCCTCTATGATAAAACTTCATTGACGAGTGAGTTTGGTGATACCGGACGCAGGGTTTCAGAAACATTATATTGACAGAAACAGTCACACACAGACATGGGGTCTCAATCCGCCAATCTGCTGGTTCTACTGGGTTTGGGTTTGGCTGGAATTCTGATAATGACGAGGAAGCTTAAGAAGACAATCAGAGAAGACTTTGGCGCCTTTATTGAGAAGCTTCAGCTTCTCCCTCCTCCTCAGCCTGCTCCTCCCAAAGCTCCGCATCCCCTCACTGGCCTCACTTTCGCCATCTCTGACGTGTACGCTCTCTACCACTTTTTCTATTTCGTTTCATGTTTGTTTTCTAATGAAAACATGCAAAAGTATCAAGCTTTGGTGTCATATTCTTTGGCTTCTGAGAGAACAAAATAGAGGGGACTTCGAAAATTTAGTGGTTGCCTTTTTTCTTAGTTTTCTGCAAATTGAAATAATGAGATGAAGTTATGGTTACTATACGTTGTTAAAGAGTTAGTTGAACTGGGGTCTTTTCAATTGGATTGTTGGATTGGGTTGGAACCCATATGGTGAATAAGGCCTGAAATTCATGTCTTGGTACTTTTCTTTCCTTTCGTTTTTCTTTGCCCGTTGCTTTTTTCTACATATTATGCATTTAACTAGATGGAGCATATTGATTTTGGTTATTCAAACTAAAGTATTTAATTTGAACTGTGTTATAGGTTGTGGGTTGAGGGGTTCTATTTTATTATATTTCATAATTTTCTTATTGAATACAAGTAATTGAAGTGGTTCGTCATTTGGGATTTGTGTTTTTGTAATTGAGAGAGAGTGTTTAGTATGGTAAAAAGCAGAACATCTGTTTGGAGCACGTATGACAGTTACGGCTGAATGTCACCAATTGGCCATAAATAAATAAGCACCTTTTCTGAACATTGACTCAATGTACATGTGTGTGCAAAGTGCACATGTGAATACACATGTTTTTTCTTTGCAGTTCTAGTTTTTGAGACTTTTTGGTTTGCCTCAAAGTGGACAAATTTGTAATATGGTTGGCAGATTTGAAGTCGAGGGACATGTAACTGGTTTTGGTCATCCTGATTGGGGAAGAACACATGATGCAGCCTCTCGGACATCTCCTGTGGTTTCCACTCTTGTCGAAGGAGGTGCCACATGCGTTGGAAAAACTGTTGTGGATGAATTGTCATATAGGTATGTATCCTATGAGCACACACTTTGGATGTGCCCTCAACAGGTTGAAGGTGCTATTCCTAACTTTTGTGAGGGTCTCCTATCAAAAAGGGAAAAAAAAAAAATTTGTTCTGAGGATCAAGGTCAACTACTTCATTAGAATGTGGTTTGGAGCACAAAAAATGTTTTCATCTTTTAAATGGAAATATGTTTGTTCTAACCTCCCTGTTTTATTCACTGTTACTGATGTACTAGTGTCAGATATTGGTGCACAGAATGACATGTCTATTTACCTTTCAAATTCACCAACTCTAGCTTTAGTTTGGATTAAATAATGTCCATTCCTTTTGGCCTGCTTATTTCAGTATTACCGGAGAAAATAAGCATTACTGTACTCCCACCAATCCTGCAGCACCTTCAAGAACACCAGGTGGATCCTCAAGTGGAGCTGCTGTGGCTGTAGCCGCTAATCTTGTTGACTTTTCACTGGGTGAGCTTCTTCTTTTTCTCATTCTTTTTAAAATCATTCTACATGTTCTTACATTTCCCCCTGAGTTTATAGTCATTGAACATATTCAATTATTGAAAACAAATATGAAGGGATTGTGGGTTTATTTTCTTTGTTTGATAGAGATCAAACGCAATTGAGTTTGTTCTTTGTGGATTCTGCAGCATGTTCATAATAATATCATACCTCAAAGTTCTCCTTTTTGAGCACTGCAGCTTATTTAATTTGTTGTTTTCGAAACCTGCAATATTCAACATATATGCTTATACATCTGTGTTCAAGGCTTCAAGTACACGTTTTCTTGAAAGAAAAATCACAGATGTCAAATAATTATCTGAATCATCTATAATTTTATTTATAGGAATTCATTGTACCTCTATGAATGTGCATCCTGTTTTAAGCAAAAACTAAGGTAGATTTTTAACCATCTACATGAGTGTCTCATATGGTTTAACACAAGTTTAGTGTTTTTAGGTGTCTGACACATCAAACGTCTATAGAAGTGTCTAAAAGTTATAGGTAATTAAGACTGCATTATAGTTTTTAGTTGTGGTACGACCTATTATTCTAATATTGTAATTTTCATTTCATGCTAACATCATGGTGCAGGTATTGATACTGTTGGTGGCGTTAGAGTGCCTGCTGGATTTTGTGGCATTATGGGATTCCGACCTTCACATGGGGCTGTTTCTCACATTGGAATTGTACCTGTTTCTACAAGTCTTGACACTGTTGGTATGTATGGGTACAATTTTGTATGCTGCCATGATGCAGGAATACATGATAATGTGCAACTAACTATGTCCTGCATTACTTTTAATGTTACGTTCTTTGAATACATAAACTGGAGTTTTAATTCTGTGTATGTTTGTTCTGGAGTTTAAGGCTAAGCCTGCATCTTATTTTTCCCATTATTTATGTAGATATCATCTTTGCTCTGGCCATGTGCTGATGATGCTCCTTTTTTTTTTATTGTTATTGAAAGACCAATTTTATATTTTAGTTTAAGCTTTTTTTCTTTTTTTGACCACTTTAGTTTAAGGTTTTAATAGAGGAAAATGTAGAATAAAATGGTAGATGTTCTGGACTGTTGGATCAGTGCCTGTGATTTGGTAAATGATCAACCATTTCTTAGTGGGGCATTACAATTGCTGGTTTACTTTATTGGATCCATTTCTTGATTGGTTATTTCTTAAATAATAAATTTGCATTATAAAAAAGTTAGCAGTAAGCTATCTGGTGTCCCTTAATGTTTTTCATTGTGTTTCTCATAAAAAAATGTATTCATCATGTTTGACTTGTAAGATCATGTTTGCAGGATGGTTTGCTAAGGATCTTAATGTTCTACATCGAGTTGGACATGTGCTTCTGCAACTTCCTTATGCAGTTTCACGCAGTCCTAGACAAATTGTAATAGCTGATGATTGCTTTCAACAAGTAAAGATTCCTGTTGACAGGATTGTTCAAGTGGTCATCAAATCCTCTGAGAAGCTCTTTGGAAGTATGTTCTTTTGCCACATGTCTTAGCCTATCATATTTTGTTTTTCCCTTCCTTTGACTGGGAGATTTGTTCTATGCTCCTTGTTCATGGTGGACATGTGTATCATTGTTATCATTTTGTTTTTCTGTACATTATCTTCATCATTATAACCATTGTTGTTTTCATTACTGGTGTTACCACTACTTCATTAACAAGAAATTGTAAGTGTGAGAATCTTCAAAAACTATTTAACTTTTAGAGTTACATACTTGAATTGAAAGAGTTTCATTGTTAAAAGACTAATGGTGAATTGAAAACTTTATGCTACTGCTACTACTGCTGTTTTTGAAATTTTTCTGAATGATTTCTCAATAAGCTGGTTCAGGACAAATATTAAAACATGAAAATCTTGAGGAGTATTTCAACTCGAAAGTTCCAAGCTTGAAAGAGTTTCATGGCCAGAAATCAAATGGTGAAGTAAAGACTTCATCAATAAAATTGCTTGCCAATGTTGTGCAGTTTCTTCAAAGGTGAGGTTACTCTTCAGCCATTAGTCAATCACCTGTCTATTTCATAATCTTATATGTCACTGTTTGATCATTCTTTTATAGCTCAGGACCCTCCACTCCCCCCTCCCATTTTCCAAAGGAAAATATATTTATATATATATCTCCACCCCTTTGCTTGAAACCTTGGGGCTGAAGGTTTCTTTTGTTCCTTCTATTCCAATTATCTTTATTCTATTCTTATTTGATTTGGAAGGGGGAAGCTGAAACCATTTATTTGTTTTTGGGTTTGCAAATTTTCGTGGATAATATGTTAATTGGGGTTCTTTTGTGGTTCCTGTTAACAGACATGAGTTTAAGAATAATCATGAAGAATGGATTAATTTGGTGAAGCCTGTTTTGGATCCTGCTACTTCAGCACAAATATGTGGGCCACTGGAGGCATCAGATGTGGAGATTGAGATCTGCAAGTCAATTAGGCATGAATTGCAGGCAGCTGTCAACTCTCTATTGAAGGTATTAATTCTTTATTATTAACTTATTAATGTTTTTGACTTATGCATGTTGCATACATACATATTATATATATATATATATATGTTACCTTTGTAATTTTATTAATTACAAAGCCAATAGATGTGTGGATAGCTGAGTGGACTGTTTTCAGGTGCTCTTATCTTTGTCTTATTCAACCCTTTTGGCTGTTCTCAAAGTGGACCATTTGAATCTTTTGAGATGGTTTCCCAAGATTAACATATATTTGTTTACTTTAGTTTAATGACATGGGTATAATGTACCATATGCTGCTCTTGTGACTATTTTCTTTCCTAATCTGTTTATTGAAGATTGATATATTGATTATGCTCATTTTTGTGCTTTATTTTCTTGTGTAGGATGATGGGATTCTGGTGATCCCAACCATGGCAGATCCTCCTTCAAAACTTGGAGGGAAGGAGATCCTCTCTGAGGACTTCCGGAGTCGTGCTTTTGGTCTATTAAGTATTGCTAGCCTCTCAGGTTGCTGTCAGGTGAAGCTCTCTCTCTCTCTCTCACACACACACAGACACATTTGTTCTGTAATGCTTAGAATCTGAGCATGAGATTTGCATTTTATAATTGTACAAGTTTTATTAAGTTATGTCATTCCTCATAATGTGTTAAGTAAAGGAAGAAATAACACTTTCACTCTTCGAATTTGGGGCTGTGGCACATACAAAAGTGGAGATATCATGGTTTAGTAGACTGTTATTTTCTCATGCCTAGCTCTTAATGTTGGGAAGGAAGAGGGGGGTGTTACTGATTATAAGTTTGTACTGATTATAGTTTCACGTAATCACTTGTATTCTTTTGATGTCTCCTCTCCAGGTCACAGTACCGCTGGGATTACATGACAAGTGTCCTGTTTCAGTTTCTCTCATTGCCAGGCATGGGGGTGACCGCTTTTTACTAGATACACTGCAGACTATGTATACATCTTTACAGGAGCAGGCTGATATTGCTTCAAAATCCAAATCATCAAAAAATGTTGTCACCAAGGAGCAATCTGCTGAAATTGCCAAGGAAAAGGTTGATCATTAGCATCATTGTTAATTTTTCTTTTTCTGTTGTTTTTTGGAATTGCATTTTCATATCCTCAATAATTTTCTTTTGTCATCTTTACAAAATATTTAGGGAAATCAAGCATACAAAGATAAAGAGTGGCAGAAGGCTATTAGCCTCTATTCAGAGGCTATCAAACTTAGTGGCAGCAATGCAACATATTACAGTAACAGGGCTGCAGCATATCTTGAAGCTGGAAGGTACTGCTATTTGTCTGGGCATTTAGTTTCTCAATTGATTTTTGTTGTAGGTTCAACTTATTTCTTTTTTCCCGATCAGTTTCCTTCAAGCTGAGGCAGATTGCACTAAAGCTATCAGCCTCGACAAAAAGGTAACTTTTTTTTTTTTTTTCTATCACGTTCTTCAAGTGCACATTATGGATTGCATTTTTATATCCAAAGTACAAAATCATTGTTGCCTACTTTTATGTTTCTTCAGAATGTGAAGGCTTATTTACGAAGAGGCACCGCGAGGGAGATGCTTGGTTACTATAGGGAAGCAATTGAAGGTCAGATTTTGTTTATTTATTATCTAGCTTACCTTCTGGCATCATGCCCCCATCATCTATATGTTCCTACATTTTGGCCAAAAGAATAAAAGGTGTGTAAGTCTTAAGGGAAAGAATTTAAACTGTATACAAAATAAGTATATTTTTTGGGATTGGAGTTTGAAAATTTCTCATGAAAATACACTGAGAGGATGTAATTTCTACCAATTGCAGTTATAAATTGGTAAGCTATTCCATTTTATAGTTCAAAATTATGGAGGACGTGTTGCAACTCTAACAACACATGAGTCTGTTTGTTGGGTACATATTAGTTTTTTTAATTCATTCAGCTTAGTCTTCTAAAATTGTTGGCCAATGGTCCTTCACCTTGCAGATTTTAGATATGCACTTGTTCTTGAGCCAACCAATAAAAGAGCAGCAAATTCTGCTGAAAGATTGAGGAAGCTATTTCAGTAGGTGATCAAGTCTATGCACGCATTTTTGGACCACATGAAAAAGTTATCATCCTGCAAATCCTCGAAGTTCACTCTGCCTGGACAGACCCATTTGGACAGACAACAATTGCCAATTATCTAAACAGCCATTCTGATGAGAAGGGACGTTTGAGTGAAGTCGAGAATCTTCACTCTGGTCAAGGTATTTTTGGGGGGTCTGAGTTATTGTTTGATCTCATCAGATTTTAGGAACATTAGATTATTATTATTGTCGCCAAAATATGTAACTATAGTCCAATTTTGTTTCTTTGATACCTTACATTCCGGTTGTAATTCGAGCTTTGAGCAGAGGTTTAAAGCATTTGATCATGGTTGAGCATAGCAGTTACAAATTTTTTGCAATTAACTTGTTATTCGAAGTCAAGCTTTTGCTTGTATATGGTTCACTTTGCCAGTAAGCCGTACTACTGCCGAATATGAATACACCACCACGTTCCAGAGATTTTAAACATTGCAAATGTTTCTATTGAATGTGCTTTGGTCTCGACTCTCATCTAAACTTAGGGGTTGGAAAACATTTTCAGTTTATCTTAATAAACATTATACAGTTAAGTTGTTTACTTCACATCGACTTTAGATATGCACTTCTTCTCGCGGCTACGAATAAAAGAGCAGTCGCTTATGCTGAAAGATTGAGGAAGCTATTTCAGTAGGTGATCAAGTCCATGCACGCTTTTTGAAACCACATGAAAAAAGTTATCGCCCTGCAAATCCTCAAAGTTCACTCTGCCTGGATTGACCTATTCAGTCTTCAGACAGATGACAATTTCCATTTATCCAAAAAGCCAACCATTCCGATGAGAAGGAATGTTTGAGTGATGTCTTGGGTGAAGTGTTAAAATGGGAAGGTAATAGAAGAAATCAACTACAAAATAATTTCCAAAGTAATGTGTGTGATGCAAGTATGCAACCATCTTCAAGACTCAAAATAGTGTTTTACCTCCAAGATGTTTCATTGCACATTAGCCATTTGATCTCCTAGACCACCAGATGTGGAGCTGAATACAAATTCATCAGCATGAAAAAGAATATGGCGAGAATTACAATGACAAAAGGGGATGGAAAAGAATCCATGTAAGAATAGACTATACACTACACAGATCCATTTCACGCAGAATTGGATGTATTGATAAGAATCTAAACATGTAACCCGAAAAAAAGAAAGATCCTTACAAATAGCTATTATGCAAGCCTGTCGTTGCCTCAGTCAAATTCAAAAAGATCTAGCTGTTCTTCTGTATACTCTGGGAGTGAAGTTCTCGAAATTAGTGGTTGCCTCTGCCTTTTAGCTCCAGTTACTCTCCCAGCTTCTTGATCATCATCAGGGTTCTCAACTGATTTTGCTGAAGCACTAATGGGATGGGTGATGTTCAATAGATTGTCACCTTCAGTCACTCTGCCAAGGTTGGGCTTCTCAGCTACCACAGTTACTTTGTCGTTGTCATTAGGGTCCTCTCCAACTGTCATTTCTGTGATTCCATCAGGCATAGTCTTCTCCACCAATGAAGGTTCCTTCTCTATGTTAGCATTTTGGCTTCCAT
Organism: Dryas octopetala; assembly: GCF_963921425.1. Lineage (NCBI taxonomy): Eukaryota > Viridiplantae > Streptophyta > Magnoliopsida > Rosales > Rosaceae > Dryas > Dryas octopetala. The sequence goes on along the minus strand of NC_141374.1, from coordinate 19,000,787 downwards.
ATTGCTCATGGCCTGAGCAGCTCCTTTCTGGAGCCACATGGCCTGTTTCCATATGTTTCTCAATATTATGTTCACTCCCTCTCACCTTAGAATTTTGTCTCAGAGAATTCATGATTCTTTCATTTCTTTCTTGTGATGGAAGAAAATTCTCTTGTCGCATCCATGACTTTTCACTGAATTCTGTTATAAAGAAAAGAATGTGATAAACAGGATAAACAATGAAGTTTAGCTAAGAGGAATAAAAACTGACGTAAGGATTTCATCACTCACACCGCAGGCAACATGAGACATTTTCTTTGCAATAAAAGAAGATTGAATATAAGAATATCACTCACTTATGACTTACCCCTATTTGGAACAGGATTGTTGACTGATGAGGTGGAAAAATCTTTTGTCACAATAGAACCACTGTCCTTGGAGATGACCTGTAAGTTTGACAATTCATTAGTACACTGCCAATAAAATAGTTGGGGCATTTTTTGTGCAAAGTAAATTTCGCATGAAATGTAGCCAAGACCATAGAATGAGAATGTGGGGGTGTGTATTATAAAGTCGGTGGCTCCCGGGAAAATAAATACTTGCTCCAAAAAATAAGACCTTATGCTTATCTCCACTATTGGTGTGTTGTGAAGAAGTGTATCAAGAATATTAGTGCTGCTGGAATGTAGTATGTGATTATTGAGGGCTTAAGCAAGCACATCCTATATTGATTGCAGAAAGCCCCTTAATTTTGAATTTAGGGGTTTTCCTACATCAAGCATCCAACGAAATATGAAGATTATTAGATAACAAGCTCTCTAAAAGTCAAATAAAGGGAGGATAAAAGATGGATGGTACAGAGTCTCCAGACCTGTTCCTAAATGATAAAAATAGATGTCTGTTAATGGCCTACCAGTACTCAAACAACAGTCAGTCTAGAAAGAGGGCGCACCTTAACGATGTTGTTCATGGTTATATTAAGATAACATGCAGAGCGCGAGGGAAAGAACACAGCAACCTGATAAAAAATGCAGCAATCATTCCAACATCAAACTTGAGCTTTAGTAAAACATGCATTAATTAACAAGTCCTCAGACCAGCAATCTTGTTTTTATTAGATGTCCAACAATTTAATTATATTTTCCCAAAAAACTCCTGTTTCTTAAATGCATTTAATTGCTTAGATAGACTGAGAATTCTTGGCGGCCAGTGGCTTTGCTGTAAGCATATCCAAGATACAATTTCAAACAGACTTACCTCACGCCATTGCAATCTAATCTAAATTATTTTTTTTATTTTTTAATATTCTTCAAACCCTCTCAACCCCAAACCACACTTCATATTAATGCCCCCACCCTCAGCAGAGATTTTGTATCCAATACCTCTCTCAAGTCACAAACCCAAAATGCAGAAATTGTGTCCATTTTTTTCTCTCTCCTCCTCACCATCTTTCTCTTCCCTCAAACCCCAAAAGCCCAAGATCATGATTTACTAAAAAGAATATAAAGGAAATTGGCAAACGTCTCTAGGGAAATCACTACTTACGAAAAAGAATCATTGTTTAGTAAAACATGAAACTTACGGTAAATGAGACACGCCAGAGATATTCATACATATTCATGAAGAACACCATTTTAAATTTCACCAAGTTCTATAAAACAAAAGTAAAAAATAAATAAATCAAAATCAAACCTTCTGCAGTACCAAAACTGCACCAACTGCTATGCTCTTCCCAAACTCTCCCTCAGAAAGGACTTTGTGGTGTATGCTAGCACCAATTGTACCTGTAGGATCCTGCAGCCAACCCTTTAGTCACATAACAAAGCTTGCTTTTTGTTATAAAGAACAGACAAACAAAAACAAAGAAGTTTACACTTCATCAGTATCCATACCCATATAACCTTACCTTGAGAGTCAAAATGAGATCACCAAGACCATTTGGGGTGCAAGATTTGATTATAGCAACAACCTAATTAGCAGCAAACATAGAACATGACATAAGTTTTGCAAACATACAAAATTTAAAAATTGTACAAAAAACAAATAAAATCAGCCGGTGTTATAAAATTGATAATGCATTTCAAACACGTTAAATCATGAAACCTATATGTGGCAAATAATTAATATAAAGAAAAGAAAACAAGTAGTGAGTAATTAGGTCCTGAAAAAACAAAGAGGCAGCTTCACCATATAGCAGCCAATCAGAATAAGAGCGGTTTTTTTTTTTGAAGTACGCTTGTCTTGTTCCCCAATGTTTTCTCAGAAACCAAACAGAATACGAAGCAGTTTCCATTTCTAAAATTTCTCCAATAATTCAGAGTCATGGAACTCAAAGGCAATAAGGGGCATACCTGAGCTACTCTGTGACTGCTAAGCCCCTTCCTGATGGAACTCAAAGGCGTTCGAAAGTTGCCGCCTTGATTTTCAAGAAAATCGAGAGCGCAAAGCCAGGGATTGGCGGCGAAATCGTCGTCTTTATCATCAACGCCATTCTCGACGACCCTTCTTATGAACTCTTGGGTGGGGATGGGCTCCTCGTCGTAGGCGTGGTGGTGGTGGCGGCTTTGGGCCCGGCGGTGCATCGCGGCCTGTACGGCTCCGGCGGGGCCCGGAATGAGGCCCGGCGAGGCGGCAGTGGGCTTCGGATTGGGCCCAGAGGTCAGGGAATGAGACGCGGAGCGCTTGCAAGGGCGAAGAGAAAAGGAAGCAGAGAGGTCTGAATCGTCCACGTCTAGTTCTTCCCAGGGATCCATTACTGTTCTGCTTGTGAAAGCGCGGGAATATGAAGGGAGCATTGGGCTTTCGGGTTTCACTTTTGGACTGGACTATGAGTCTCAGGCCCAAATGACGTTATAAGGATAAGCTTATCCGTATACCGATATAAAATCCACCACTCTCATCTATACTGAGTTCATCACTTTAACATATTTTGTTCTATTTTTTTTTTATTTTACCCTCTCTTACAAAATAAAGATGAAATCACCAGCACTCATTCGGTAATTATCTACCAAAGCCTCCACTAATATTCGGCAAATAACTACCGAATAATTCATCAAAATTTAACAGATACTTGTAGAATGATCATTCAATAGTTATCTACCGAAACCTTCACTAATGTTCGACAGATAAATACCAAATAATTTACTAAATTTTGGCAAATATATGTAGAATGATTTTGATGGTTATCTATCGAAAGGTAAAATTAAAATTTTTAAAATAAGATGGTAAACTCAACAATTAAGGGTGCTAGATTTAACTTATGGTTCAATATTTGGGTTCCTCTTTTCGGAGACAAGTCAGATGGGCATGAAAAGGATAGGACATGCTTCTTTTAATTCCAAAGCCACTATTATTTGCTCTAAATTGATTATTGGCTTTATTTATTTTTTAACGATTGATTGATTGATTCTTATCCCAAATCGCTTCATTCAATATATTTTTTTTTTTTTGCCATGATTCATTCAATATATTAAACTATAAATTATTTGACCAAAATTGTTTATGAATGACTTACTAATCCTCCCATAATTTGTTTTTAGTGAATATGTCTTAACTTCTTGTCATCCTTATCTTGATTAATATGGATCACCTTATACATTTCCAAATATATATTTTCTTTGGATTGAGCACATTTACAATTATTTCAATGAAATTTATGTTGTAGGTTGCCTCAGGCTTTCAATGTTACACCAGTTATAGGTTGTAGACTTGTAGTAGTATCAAATACAACAAATTAAATATGTTGTTGTAAAAAGTAGGCGAAAAGTCACTTGTAATTGTACGAATGATGAAAACCACCTGGCTTATCATTTCACGATTATCAAGCTTTTTTTTTTTTTGATCTGTTGGAATTTTTCATTTTATTATTTATTGTTATAAAAAGTTCAAAACCATCGGACCGAAAAAGATATCGAAAAATGATTGATTGCCATATTATAAAAATTGGATGCTCGGCAGTTGGTATGAAACGAAAATGAAACACTAGACAAAAGAGACGGTGATGAGATTGTATTCTACGACATGGCGTACAATAATTGAAGTATCCAAAAACAGAAGTGGGATCCCAATATCCAATAGCCGCCAACAAGTCACCAACTACCAACAGGAAGACGAGGAGAATGACGTGGCTTTAAAGTTTAAAACGACAGCGTTATTCGCGGGCTACTGAAAACATTTGTTCGTAGTCAACGTTCACAAACAAATTAGCCATAATTAAATGCCGTCCATTGCTCCAGAACGGACAACCGGATCTCCCGGTCACCACCTCCGAAAAAACCAAAACGGTAGAAACTTTAAACCTCTCCTTCCATCTCCTCGCCACCAGTTGATTCTCCCCCCACCACAACCAAACACAGGATAGGAAAATTCAATCCAATTACTCAGAAAAAACAAACAAAAGAAAATAATTGAATCCTAGTACTGCATATCGGTGGGACCCATTCAATTTGATTTTCGATCGGTAAATTTTTTTATTTTTTTTACCTGATAGTTTATTGTATTTTTTTTAGTTTTTCTCTGTTTTTGATTGTTTTGGTTTGGTAATAAATGATAGGTAAAGAGAGTATAAAGAGGGAGGGAGATCCAAGAGGACAATGGCAACGGACTCGCCAAAGACACCAGGGCCATCAAAGACTCTAATGGAGGATTTGATGGGTCTTCTTCGAATCCGCGTTAAACGCGGTATCAATCTCGCCGTTCGCGACGTCCGTAGCAGCGATCCTTACGTCGTCATCAAGATGGGTAAACAGGTACCCTCCTCCTCCTCCATTTTTCATTTCCATCATTTTTGAGTTTTCAGAGTATTTCGCTTTGTTTTTCAATCTGGGTAATGGGTTTCTTTTTATTTGAACCAAAAAAGATTCTTCATATTGGGTTGCTCTGTTGAATTTTTATAAATTTCGTGGTCTCTGACTCTCTGGGAGCAGTTGAAATGAATCAAGCCTAATTGCGCCACAAAAGGTTGAAAAAATTGATCGACCCTTCAACATTATTGTTAGTAATTTGACTGATCTGTTGATTATTTCTTTTATTGTTTCTAATGGTTTTTTAATTCAATCTCTTCATTACAATGAGTTGTATTCGACTGTTTGGCATGTCTGGAACCCTCAGTTTTGAGGCTTTCACAGCTTTAGTAATCTTTTGTAAATCAGGTCTTGCAAGGTTTCATTTCAGAAGCCTTTTACAATTTTACTCTTTACTGCTTAGACCGCTGATAAGCCTTAATTAGACGAATCTGATTTGTGCTCTGTTGCACCTTGACAAATGCATTTTTGTTCCTTCCTTTGTTACTTCTGTTGCTGCATGATTTAATTGACCATTATGTTTCTGTATTTTGATCATTTGCAAACATTAAACCTCTGGTGCAGAAATTGAAGACTCGTGTAATTAAAAAGGATGTTAACCCAGAGTGGAATGAAGATCTTACACTTTCTGTAACAGACCCCAATATGCCAATCAAGCTGGTAAGTGCTTCTGGTTATTTATTGCCACCATAGCATCTATGCTTCTACTTCCACATGAATTATTATTATTATTTTTTTTTTATTTCAGAGAATTCTCATGCTTCCGATGTATTAGGCTGTTGACAGTCTTTCTTTCTGTGTGCCTGTAGACTGTGTATGACCATGACACATTTAGCAAGGATGACAAAATGGGAGATGCAGAATTCGGCATTGGACCTTATATAGAGGCATTGAAGATGAATGTGCAAGGTGTCCCGAGTGGCACAGTTATCACAAGAATACAACCATGCAGGCAAAACTGCCTGGCTGAGGAGAGCTCCGTCCGATTCTGTGATGGCAAGGTCATCCAAGATTTCTGCCTGAGATTGAGAAACGTGGAATGTGGTGAAGTGGAAATTCAGTTGCAATGGATTGACCTTCCTGGCTCCAAGGGCTTATGAGTGCTTCTCTGTCTGCTTTGCTTTATGTCCTGCATTATATATGGGCTGGTTGCAAGCTCCTACCACCTGGAATTGAATGGTTTTCATGGCTGGGGTTGGTTTGTTCATATATATATATATAATATATATATATATGTATAACAAACTGGCATTGTATGTTCCTGTATCTGAATACTGGTATGGTTTCAGCTTATAGCTCACACTATATGGGGCGAACAATGTTGGGCTCTTGTTATCATAAATGCGTAAGTCATATGTGCCCTTTCATCTTTTGCTGGCTGTATCTCGATCAATTTGTAAGCTCATGTCTTGGGATTTTGGTTAGCATTTATATATGCTACCAATTTGCACGAAGATTATATATAAAGTGCATTCAAAATAAGCGTGGTTTCCACATTTGGATGACAAAATTGTCGATAAGCTCATCTTGTACGCTTATTCTTAGGTGTCTTTAAAAGATTGAAACCATTAAAATCCATTATACTTGGGTGTTCTTGTATTGTGCGACCCTGTGACTTGGCATATTAATCCATTATACTTGGCCACTTGGGTGTTCGATTAGGTTTTTATTTATTTATTTATCTCAACATAATTGCTTTGTTTCAGATTGGCAGCCCCAATAATATTCTTCATTTTTCATTTGTTCGTTAATTTGTTGGAAAATTTGGGCATACACATTGCTTTAAAAACAAATAATTGAAGAAGGACTACTCTCTTGTCCTCTTATTAGTCAAGCAAAAATGCAAAATGACGATATTTGTATGTGTTTTCCACTGCTTTTCCAAAAGCATTAATTTCTTTCTGATATGAGTGGTAGTGGTGGTGGTGGGTTCGTCTTTCTTAGAATATCGAGGAAAGATTCCTGACAATTCATAAAAGACAAAGGGAAAACTGGAAAAGCAAAACGAGCATTACAAGTCTTAATTGTGTTCATGGCTCTAAGTCATCCATTCCAGTGTGTGGGACCCGTAAAAATCCACATCAGAACAAAAGATGCACTGGGCCTAAAGTTGGGCTGCACCACCTACTGAGGAAGAGAGACCGTACTTGGGCCTGGAATAACAAGAAGGGGTTGGAACTGGGCCAAGGCCGGGTTTCTGAAGTTAATAGACAATAGACCAACCAAACTAGCATGCCATTCCTACAAATAGGAACAATGAAATCAAGTGACTTACTAAACAACACACACCTCTTCAGCAGAGTCCCTAATGACATCAACACACCTGTCTCTATATATATATATATATATATAGAGATGGAGCTTCTTAAGAAGATCCAATGGGATCTTATGTATGCCGAACTTTCAATGCAATTCACTCATCTAAACTGCACTCAATATCATCTTTACAAGAAGAAATCGACTAAATCAGATACTATTTAGTCATCTAATTATAGTCGAATAGATAGTCGAACACATTATTTTCTATAAACACTAAAATAATTATAATGATAATCAAATGGTCTAATTAATTATAATTTTGTTGATTTTTTGCAAGGATATTTTGGATTATCGAGCAACATTGTGGGTGGCTGACCCCACTAATGCAATCCCATTAAAGTAAAAAATATATGTATGTTCCTTCCTTCTCCATAGTTGAAGCAATCAAAACTCTGATTCTGAACACCATCTATCTAGGATACGCTTCTTGTCTTGTTTGTGTGGATAATATATATACATATATATGTTCTCACTTCTCCCACGGCCCTGCAGTCAGATCTGCACTCAATAGTATTTGTACGTTGATGGAGCTTTTGCGTGGAGAAGTGACATTAATTAATTAGTTACTTAATTAAAAGCTCAGGGACGGGTACTAAAACGTACGTTGGCCTTATATATGCATGTTAAAAGCTCTGATCTATCAGTACTAGCTAGCTAGTCGTGTTGGTCTTATATATGCTGTTGATCGAACACAAGTACTGCAGACAGAGAAAGAGCTCAGGGACGGAGTGAGCAGGGGATGTAGTATAATATACATAGGTCCGTCTCGGTCCCCATTAATATATTGTTCGAGAATCACCATGCTGTGTTACTTTCCTTCCATTGAAGAAGACGGAGAATTGAAAGAGCTTGAGAGCTAGGAAGATATATACTTAATTATATAGAATCATAGATACATACAAAAAGGCCAAAAGTATATACCATTAAAGTGTACGTACAATCTGACTGATATACAGCACAATTCGATGATCGATCCGTAATATTTCAGAATACATGCATGCATGCCACATGTTATACATATCTCTATATATATTTAGGAAATATGGTGATCGAGACACAAAGACCGTGAGAGCTAGTGCTAGCTGTGTTGGCTGTATAGTCGGTTATATATGGAGGCTTTGAGTTGTACCACTTACAGTAGTAGTACTAGCAAGGAGAAAGATCAAAGAGAAGAACAAAATCCCGATAGCTTCGACCCTGTACCACTGACAGTAGTACCACTTACAATAGTCAACATTAATTGACAAATGACTAATGACTAACTTTTCATAAAATCTGTGTCTTTCATTTTTCACAAGTTAAGCCCTTTGACTTAGTTGACAAATGACTAACTTTTCATATATTAATTTCATAGTCAACATTTTTTTAAATTTAGATATTTTAAATTTCTTTTATACTCTAAAACTAACTGGTTAGTAAGTTAATACAAAGCTAATCACCCTATTGGGCACACCGCACAATGTAATCTCAAAATCTGAACCGTCTATTTTTTAGACTCTACTTTAAAGATCATTCTTGTAAAAAATCTCTAAAATCGGAAGTCATTTAGTCATTTGTTTATAACAACAACTATTTATATACTTTTATGGAAAACACTGATCGTCTATTTATTTGATCTTAATTAGATGACTAAATAATTTTCGATTTAGTTGATTTTTTGCAATGATGATTTTTGAAGTAAAGTCTAAATAATTGACGGTTCGGATTATGAGATTAGTTATGTGGTGGGCCCAAAAGCATGATTAGCTTCGTATTAACTTGCTAACTGATTAGCTTTAGATTCATATTCTTACTAACTAATATCGATCGATCCCTTTGTGTGCGTGTCCCATGTGCTAGTAAAAACGAATGCATATACGGATATATGCACAATTGCACACCAATGTTTCATCGTTCTTCTTTCACATTTGAGATTCTATATATTTCTTTTTGTTTATTCTTTTTTCTTGTAATATGATATCACTGTATCAATATATATATATATATATACACATGATCTGGGATATATATGTATGTTTGTATGTGCAGGAAGCATATTGCTTAGCACTTGGGAAGCTGAAAGAAGCAATGGAGGAACCTCAGCAAAAGTCCATGGCTTTCATAACTAACATGCACTTGCAACTCCAGAAGATAACGTACAGGGTCAGGGTAAGGGTCCCATCCAGCTGAGCCTCCCACCAATTCCATAAGGACTACTTTGAGGACCGTCGATCGATCATGCCTGTTATACTACTATACTGTCATGCTTGCTTGTTGGTTAATTGATTAATGTCCATTAACTTCTGAATTTCTATTGTGTTAATCTTATCTAATAGTAATGGGACTGTAAGGGATACAGATCGTTCTGTACTTCTGTTTTATCGGAAAGGTCAAAGGTCTATTATGGGAAAAAAAAAAAATGCATCTGTTTATGTGGTGGCTATTGAGTCTGTAAAAGGCTAAAAGCTCCATATATATACGAGGCCTTGGTAAGCTACCACATGCATGGTCCCATCCTCAGTTTGTGGCCCAGTGGAGTTGATCCTAGCTCATGTATAAGATTGATAATACCCCATCTACATCTATTGGGCTTTTATCAACTTTGCATGTGGTCCTAGCTCATTAGACTATGCATGTGGACTTTTATCTATCTACATCTAAGATTGATAATTGCCTCATCTAATGGTCCTAGTCCATTCTCTAATGCATTGGTTGATGTATTTATCACTTATATGGAATTGGATTGATAGCATCATTAGTGATAAAAGAATCAAAAGATAGACATGCCTTTTCCCTAATTCTGAGATCTTTTATGCCAAACATGTCCACCGAAAAACACATATGCCTGCCTATACCCTTTTTTTAAGAGACTTCTTTCTTAGAGGAGAGGTATGGTTATGTGAATCACATGCCTGTATTTTAGGCCTTTTAAGCATTCATTAGAGTGAAATTATTTTTATATGAATCATATAGATTATCTAAATTATTCAGCTACCCTTTTTATCCTAAATTAAAGCCAGAGTCAGTCAATTTTGGAGGTCTAGCTAGAACTACAAGTTCAATGTAAATCCGCAAAATATATGTCCCAATTTCCAACAAAGCTACTCATGAGAGTTGGAAGTGCATGTATCCACTATCATATCGATAAGGCACCATACCGATGCAATTTTGCTTACCCTAAAGGAGCTTTATGCCACTTTATATCTTAATTAACTGCTTTTCATTCACAAAAATGGTTTTCTCAACCACATGAGGAGTCCATTCAACCATTACATGTAACTAAGCACATTGTTTATACTCTTAGTTAGGACGTACTTTTTTCTTATCAAATTAAGTACTTAATTAAGGCTTTAAGCTTATGCTTCTGTCTGCCAATATCTTTGCTATTTAAAACATAGCCTCTAAATTTCACCACTTATTCTGCTAATTTGTATGTCTCTTATTAAAATTAATTCAGCAAACAAATATGATATGAGCATATGTAAAAGTGTAATTTATAAATAAAAGAAACTTTATGTGTATGCACGTGTGTGCACATATACATATATACACACGCATATTACTTTCACTACAAATATTACCTTCCACAAGAAATTGTTCATTTCAAGTACTAAATATATATATATATGTTTTTTTAGCACAGATATGTTGTTTAAATTTCTATTTCATCTCACCAACAATTTTTCTAATTTTGATTTACATAGTAGTAGTACTTATCTTATTTCTGTTTTGATGATTGTTACCTCATTATTTCATTCGCCATTTGGATGGCAAATCTTTAATCAGCCTCCTTAATTTATTCCTTGATTTCCTCGTGGAAGAATTAAGGTTTAACCATGACCACTCATTCTTTCTAGCTTTGGTAAAAAGAAGAAAAAAAAGTGACTGCAAGAGAGAAACATGCATGTTAAGCAATCTCTCTGTCTCTGATCTGGGCTTAGTACTGTTAATTTCCAATCAAATAAAATTTCTTGGTCTGATCGACCAAAATGATTTACATACATGGTATGTCATTAACATTACTCAATCCCTTCTTAATTAACGATCTTTCTTTATCCAAACACTAATACAAAGTTATTGCAATATTGGTAGATTACTAGATTACGACCTATCCATCTTGCTAGCTTATCTAGAGTTTCTTTAGGCCTAATTCTTATTGGTGGCGATGGTGACACCAACTCTTAATTTATTGAAGAGAGCACGCAATTTGGGGAGTCATGAAGAGTTGAATTCGTTTAAGAAATCCAAGTGATCAAGTTCAAGAAAATGGGGGGTTGTTTGTGAGAGATAAGACGAAAGCAATGCATGAGAACTGAGAAAAATGACAAGTAAAAAAAAAAGGGTTAAAATGATAATATATAATAAAAAAGAAGTGCATGCGTTTATGCTCATAGAAAACAAAAACCCCATAGCAGTGCGTGCAATTAAGCATGGTGTTTGGAGTTTTGGATTTCAAAGAGAGTTGTGAGAGTAACACGTCAATCTCTGTCCCCATTTGCTTTCTTTCATTCTTTGCTAACCCCAAATTAACCAAACCCCCATGCCCTTCATCATTAACTTCAAAGCATGCTTGCCTGCCCTGCTCTGCTGGGTTTTTATCACTTCTAGGCAAATTAATTAATTATTTTATCTCTCCTTTGTCCTTCCATCTTCATTTCAAGCCAATCATATGTTAGAATGTCAGTATTCAACATTAATTATTCTCCTACCATTGAAGGTATTCAGTATTCACACAATGAATATTAACTTAATTAATAAATAAAACTTCTTCTCCTCTACATCACCAAAGGTTTAGACATACTATTTGTCTGGCGTGGATATGCAGTTGAGACCTATTTGGTTTAACTTCTGATTATTAGTTTTTAATTTCTTTTCAAAATTTAATCGATTATGTTGAATCCGAAATTTCTCAAAGATAAATTTAGTCAACAATAATAAAGATTAACACACAAACACGTGGAATTGATTGAGCGGTTGAACTTTTCTTTTTATCTCGTCGAAGCTTCAACTCCTCGTCGATGAAGTAGATTTCATGCAAAAAACTCTTCGATGTTAAAGTCAGAGAAAAGACATTTTCTAATTGATAAATAATGATTTTTTCACATACCTTTCATCAACGATTTCCATAGATTTTATGGAGACTTTCCTCATTAATTCCCAGATTTTGTTTGTTACTCTTACCTTTTAGAAATTGTGGAATTCATGAGATTTTCTCCCATAAATTGTCTTGACCTGTTGACTATGGTGATAACATGAGGAGTTATTTCTTATGTTTTCCTCCTCATTAAATCACCCAATTAATTTTCGTTATTAGTACTATAATAAAATATAAGAAATCCTAATAACTCTTAATTATTATTTTAAATATCTAATTAATTGTGAATATATTTCCTCGTTTTACTGAGTCTCCTTTATTTTCAGCAAATAGGAAATCACCACCTGTTATGATAATTTTTTGCTTCAACAGATTACAACATTGCATTATAAACAAAAACATATATTCAAATAATTAATTGTGATTATACCCTGTTAATTCTTTCTAAAAATACCTAGAACCCTTTTTATGCATTGAATTATAAAATATTGATCAGCAAAGCTAAAAGAAATTTATTAACTGTATTGCCCAGACAAAAAAAAAAAAAAAAGCAAAATTTCTATGAGAATTGAGAAAGGAATATTAAGGCAGCGTTTGCTTAACATCACAAAAAGTACTTTTCGACTTTTAGTGGTAAAAAGCAAAAAGGTAAAAACACAATGTCAGTATGCCAAAAGCCTCAAAGTACTTCTTTTGAAAGGAGTTTATGAACATGTATAACAAGTTAACAACAATTGAACTTAGTAAATCTGAGAAAAAGTAATGTTACACCCATCAACCCTATAATTTTCATAGTCAATCAAAAGGATGACTTCTCTATTGCAAAACGTAATTTGTGGAATTCATGCAAAAAGTGAGAAAATATTTACATTCCGTACGAATTTCACATATGTATTTAGCAACAGAAAATTCTTCATCAATCATCGGAATCGATTAAAATCTTGACTAAAGTCTATACTTGTTCTCCTAACCAATTCCAATGGCTAAACTGGGATTAGCATCTAATCTCACCTAACACAACGACATGCAGCAGTTGGAAGTGTCAAGTTTATGGCATGCTTGTTGTTTAGTTTAGGAATAGACAATTTAGGATCCACGTGATAGTCGACTCTAATATCCTCAGTTTCACTTCTCCCCATGAAGATAATTTCACCATTTTGGTAGGAATTTAGGCCTCGTTTTACTCACACGATTAGGAAATTTAGTACTAATTACCAGCCACTGCCATTGGTGATAATAATCTTGTTAATTAATTAACCAACCACAAGAAATAGACAAACAAATAAAAATAAAGAAACACAGAAAACCCTGTGGGCTAACCCATCCACAACCCATAAGGCATATGCTGAGCTAAAGGCTGAATTGAATCCAGGAACAGAAAGGAAAGATGCAGAGGCACTTTTCAAGGCTCAAAAGGCTCCCAAACAAGTACTCAGAGACACACCCACCTCTGCCCAAAATGCTTTTTCTTCCCTTTATACAACCTGTAGACCCATACAAAGATAGAGCCACGCACCAACTCACAAAGTATTGTGTTATCAAACACCACTAGCTAAGTCGATCCATCACTTAACCCATGGGCCCTGACCCGAACCCGAACCCGAAAACAAAACTTAAAAGAAAAAGGAAAAAAACAAAATAAGCAAAATATATAAAAAAGCAAACACTTTGTGAGATAGTGAGATAGTGAGTGAGTGTGCTTTGGGGACTGCAAGTGCAAGCTTGGTCTCGCAACTCTCAAAGCCTGAAAAAATATTGCTGTATTCTGCTTACTACCCACTACCCCAAAAACCAAAACACATGCTCTCCTATTCCCCTTGCTCTTTTCATCATCAGTACCACCACCACCACCACCACCATCTTCTTCTACTTCTTCATCTCCCTCAACTTTCTCTCTTAAATCTTGATCAACTTCCTCTTTGCCCCCCCAGAGTTCTTCACAGAGCTTTAATTTCTTGATTACTGATCATCAAGAATTAATATTATTTGAGACCAAATTAGCAAACATGATCACATTAGTTGACTTCTACCATGTCATGACATCAGTGGTTCCACTCTACGTGGCCATGATCTTAGCCTATGGCTCAGTGAAATGGTGGAAGATCTTCACCCCAGACCAGTGCTCTGGCATCAACAGATTCGTTGCTCTGTTTGCAGTCCCACTTCTCTCCTTCCACTTCATCTCCTCCAACAATCCCTACAAAATGAACACTCGCTTCATAGCAGCCGACACCCTCCAAAAACTCATAGTCCTCGCCGTTCTTGGTGTTTGGACCAAACTCAGCAAAAGGGGTTGCTTGGAATGGACCATTACTCTGTTCTCCGTCTCAACTCTGCCCAACACTCTGGTCATGGGCATTCCTCTCCTCAAAGGAATGTACGGCGAATTCTCAGGAAGCTTAATGGTCCAAATTGTTGTTCTTCAGTGCATTATTTGGTACACTTTGATGCTCTTCATGTTCGAATACAGAGGAGCCAAACTGCTCATATCCGAACAGTTCCCAGACACTGCTGGCTCCATTGTCTCAATCCATGTCGACTCTGACATCATGTCATTGGACGGAAGGCAACCGTTGGAAACCGAAGCCGAAATCAAAGAAGACGGGAAGCTCCATGTGACTGTGAGAAAATCAAACGCGTCAAGGTCTGATATCTTCTCACGAAGGTCTCAGGGGTTGTCGTCGACCACCCCTAGACCTTCGAATTTGACCAATGCAGAGATATACTCTCTGCAGAGTTCAAGAAACCCGACCCCGAGAGGGTCGAGTTTCAACCACACTGACTTTTACTCCATGATGGCTGCTGGGAGGAACTCTAATTTCGGGTCGAATGATGTTTACGGGCTCTCGGCGTCGAGAGGACCGACGCCGAGGCCGTCCAATTTTGAGGAGGACGGTGGTGGTGTGGTGACAGGTGCTACTACTAACACTACTGGGAAGCCGAGGTTCCATCATTACCAAGGTAGTAATACGACGTCGCATTACCCGGCACCCAACCCGGGAATGTTTTCGCCTACTACGGCCTCCAAAAACGTTGCTGCTGCTGCTGCTAATAGTAATGGCATTAGTAATGCAAAGAGTAGGCCTAATGGGCAAGCTCAGCAGAACAAGCCAGAGGATGGTGGTAAGGATCTTCATATGTTTGTTTGGAGTTCCAGTACCTCTCCTGTTTCAGATGTGTTTGGAAGCAATGAATATGGCACTGGTCATGATCAAAAAGAAGTCAAGTTAGCTGTGTCTCCTGGAAAAGGTATATCATTATATATTGATCGATTTTGTCACTAATTTAATTGTATTCTTTAGTTTTTTAATAAATGGTATGTGGGTTTAATTGTTTGAATGAATTTTAGTGGAGGGTCGTAGAGAGAATCAAGATCAAGAGTACTTGGAGAGAGATGATTTCAGCTTTGGGAACAGAGACCAGATGAACATGAACCATGAAGCTGAGAAAGGAGGTGATGGGAAGGCCAAAGTGATGCCTCCAACAAGTGTGATGACAAGGCTTATTCTCATCATGGTTTGGAGAAAACTCATCAGAAACCCCAACACTTACTCAAGCTTGATCGGCCTCACTTGGTCTCTAGTTTCATTCAGGTACACTATATGTGAATCTATTTTTGTTTTTTGGGGGAATATGAGTAATGTTTTAGTTAATTAAGTTTGTGGTGACCTAATTTGTGTTGTTTAATTGTAGGTGGCACGTTGAAATGCCAGCCATTATAGCAAAGTCCATTGCCATACTATCGGATGCAGGACTTGGCATGGCCATGTTCAGCCTTGGTCAGTATAGAAATGAATTCTTGGATACCTTTATAAATTTATTTATTCAAAATTGAAAATGGATTCTGAATTTCTGATACCCTCTTGAGCACACCTTTCATTATTAAATGCCTATAAGAAAGAAAAAACAAACTGGCAAAAGCTAGCAAAGTGAGGAAGCAAACAGTATGGTGTTATGATAATGTTTGGGTTTCTTTATGATAACCCTCTCTCTTTTTTTCACTTTTGGCCAAGTTTGTGATGACAATGGGTATTATGGGTTGGTGGTGGTGGTGATGATAAAAGGTCTTTCACTCTTTCAAAAGAAGAGTGACTCAGACTGACTGACAGTGGTGTGATGGTGTGGGGGTGATGATGGTGTTTGATGGGTGGCATGCTGTTTGCTGTTTGCTAATATTGCTTTTCTTTTTGGATGCTGCTGCGTGCAGGTCTGTTTATGGCTTTGCAACCGAGGATCATAGCATGTGGAAATTCCATTGCAGCTTTTGCCATGGCTGTGAGATTCCTTACAGGCCCAGCTGTCATGGCAGCTGCTTCCATTGCTGTTGGCCTTAGGGGCACTCTCTTACACGTTGCCATTGTCCAGGTCACCTCTCTCTCTCTCTCTCTCCATTTTTTCTCTTATTATGCCTCCTTCTGACACAACCAAAGCAATCCCATATAGCTACATATGCTCCAAAAGTTTCACTTTTATAATAATTTTGCTGCCTTAAGATAAGCTTTTTTATTATTTTCTCAGATTCATTTCATTTTCTTTTACATATAATCAAAATTATCATGGCATCTCACTGGTTTTCAAAAACATGGGGCTAAAGAGCTTGTGAACCCTGTATAATTAAACAAGGACTTGTTTGGAGCTGTTTAATTATATATGTACAACAACAAAAATCTCTGCCATTATTAACATGTTCATTCCCCTTGTTGTGCTTGAATTGCCAAACAAAACCCACAGGCAGCTCTACCCCAAGGAATTGTCCCCTTTGTCTTTGCTAAGGAATACAACGTACACCCTGATATTCTCAGCACAGGGTCAGTATATTTTTTCTTAATGGTCAAGCATCAAATCTTAGCTTAATTATCCCTTTTCATTTTTTTGTTTACTAATTAAGACATTAATTAATGATAATTGGAATTACAGGGTTATCTTCGGAATGTTAATTGCGTTGCCCATAACGCTTGTCTACTACATTTTGTTGGGGCTATGAAGGGATGGAGTGGAGAGACCAACAATGGCTTTTACTTTGCATTCATGCATGCAATTCAATTAGCAGCAAACTCTCATTGGGGGCAGGCTGCTAGTACGTACCCAGTAGTGCATCGACAAAAAATTCGGATGCCAAGATCAGAAAGAAAATGAGAATTAGATGGAATCGTGGAATGGATCAAGAATGTTCATCAATCAATCTTTTATTATGAATCGTCTTTGCTAGTAAAATTGTAAAATCAGTTTGTAGTGAATTTAATTATAAAAGAATTAATGTTTTCGATCTGTAGTTTATTAATTATAATTAATTTTCCTTCAATTCTATTTTGAAGAATTTAATTAATTAAGCTAGCTACAGAAAAGGAGAAGAAAAAGTAAAGGGAAAGTGATTCATGTGATGGTATCTTTTGAAATTACACCAATGCTATAAATTTTCAGTCTTCCTTCCTGTTCTATACTCAGTTTCTTTTACTAGATTGCCAAGATTCCCCTTGTCAATGTGTGAAAAAGCTTGGAATTTGAATCAATGTAATTGGAATTTCAAGCTTCAAATTTGGAAAATAGAAATATAATAGAACTTCTTACCCTTTGTAGAAGCCTTTGTTTTCCCCTTACTTTAAAACTATTCCTCACTCGATCATCTCAATCCAAAGCTCATGGGTGAACTACTTCAAATTGACACATGACAAAGTTGAGATGATTGGTAGTCTAGCTAGCCACCACCCAAAAAATAGGATTAAATATTGATGTTCCCTATTTTCTTCTTTTCTTTTCGAAATGTGGGGGACTAATAGTGACAGATTAATAGGGCATGTGCTTGCTAGTATTAATTAAACTATTGGTTTTTATTTGTTAGAATATGGATTCTTTTTTGTGATTATATATAATTAATTAAGTGTATGTATATATATAGGAGCTCATATATATATATATATATATATGTCTGCATATAGATAGTGCAAGGAGGGCCCTCCATTATAAGATGGGTGTTTGATTTTGATGGGGACCTCTTTGGAATATTGGGAGACAATAGTCACAATTCAAGGTTCCCCCTCCTTTTTTCTCACTTCTTTCTTCATCTCCTTAATTATTCTTTTAGTTACACATATTACCTTTTCTTGATACCTTTCCTTTTCACTTTTGATTATCATGTCTCTTAATTAAGACCTCTTGCTTATGTAAACAAGCCATGCATACTAAAGAAAAACTATGTATTGATCATTAGTACACTTAATTAGTGGCAGTTAATTAAACAAAAATACTTGCTATTAAACTCAACTTTTTATTTATTTACGTACCTTAATTTCGTAATTTTTCTTACAGTACGTGATATTTGAATTTAAGATCTACCTTCACTCCACCCACCCAAAGTCACTTGAGGCATGAACTAAGGCTCATGAAAGACTTTCTATTAATTAATTTATCTATTTATATGTACATTTAGGCCAGCTGTGAGTGTGACACTCCATTTTAGATTTCTGCATTAATTTTATTATGCGAACAAAAGAAAATTATAAATGTTAATATTTATAATTTTATTCTGTTCACAGTGAAAAGGATTAGCGGAAGGTGCTAATTAATCACCTATCCTATATTTTTATATATTGCTTAAATACATTATAGCAAAAAGAAATCTCGAAAATTGTAGTCGTAGGAAGCGTTCATGGCCTTTAGAAGTTAATGTGCAAAGGACAAACTTGATATAGCCAAAGTCATGCGCAGTTGCATGCTGATAAGGCTTTTCAATAATCCAACTGTCTGTTCCAGTTTTCATTATTGCATGTGTTGAATAACTATGCATATAAGATTTGTTTTAGTATTCTGTGTAATTATTGCTGTGCACTCTATACATGCATCATGTATAATGCTTCTACACACGAATCTAAATACTTGCAAATAATTAAGACTTTAACACCTCATTTCATGCATATAATTGAATTTGATAAGACGTATAAATGGTTAGATTCATATATATTCAATAAAACAACTTCGAACTTAAAAAAAGAAAATGGAAAAAATATGAATTAATCATAAAGGAAACTTATCTCTCTTCCAGTTTACTAAAAAATGGTGGGATTAGTGGGGATCGATAAACTTCTCCTTATATCTAATTCATCTTCTTTTCAATTTTTTTTTTCTTTAAGTTAAAAAGATTTTTTCTTTTTTTGAATACACATGAATCTAATTATCATTTATCTTATCAAATTCAATCCTATACATTTATTTTTGTTGGCCAGTGAAATACTTCGATTCAATCCGGCCTATATATTAAACGAGACAATATGTGTACTATTTTAAACAACTACTATACACTAAAATTTATATCATCAAAAAATACGTACACCAACAATATTTACTAAGCTAACCGAAGAATCGGCAAGTCCCAGTACTCCCAGAAGGTGGGATGGAAGAGATTTGTAATTAGCTAATTAATAAGTGCATATATATGTATATCTATGCATGGGGGGGTTGATGATTGGGGTAGCAGTATGGGTACCGATCAATGAGCATGGCATCACACAAAAAACTTCATCACTATTATTGTGTATGCATGGTAATTATATATTATAAATATTGTCAGAAAATTATTGTAGCATTGGCCATTATATTGCCTCTGGTCTGTGAACTAGCAGAGTTTGCGATCATGTATGACTGAAGTGCACAATAAACCCGCATATTCGATCAACTCTATGCCCATAAGGGTCAAGATGCCCCTTATATTAATTGCTATTTTGAAAGCCCTGAAGTTCATGTAGTCACTAGCTACTGTAGACCGAGTACGTTGATGTGAACCGGATCCTCTCTGTATTTTGCACATGCGCCACTCAATTCAAATCCGAGTTGATGACCTTAATTTCTACATTTTCTCTTTAATTAATTTATGATCCAGGACTGCTATCTCTTTTTCCATATACGCACATATATTCATTCTTTATACTTATACTTCAAGTACGTATTCTTTTCCAATATATTGTGTTTGTGGATAAATCCACATGGATTCAATGGCCAAACACAGACCAACACGTGGCACACCAGGTCCCATTTTTGCTCAGACTCTTTGATGGTCAACTTGGTCAGACCCAGCCATCTATGTCATCATCTCAGCTTAGCAACGCCAACAGCATGTACATATGAGATCGGCTCTTACCTCCGGGTTACCCATATCCGATCCGATCACACATGGGTTTCACGTCTACATGTGAGGACATGTGTTCGGATCGGCTCGGCCTCCCACCGCCATCCTAAAGAAGATCACGTTGGGACGAACCGCCATACTCAAGTGCACCTGACGTGACTCTCTGACAGATAAGACATTCCAGCTCACAGCCATGACTATTGGGGCATTCCACCTGATCTTCCATCCTTGCATTCAATGCAGCATTGAATGCAAAGGAGGTGAGTAGCTGTGCATGCTACTAGTTATGACCGAACGCGTGGATCTCTCTCAGCCACTCAATCACATGCAGGTAACTTACTCTCCACACCTTCCCTTGTCTATATAAACCAACTTATATGCACAAAGCCAGAACCCCCACCCATCCAGCCATCACAAAGCAAACACTTGCACAAACTTTGGCTTACCAAAAACACACTTGGACTTGCTGAGAATAAACCCAGAACATTTGCCTTGTTCTTCCCATTCTCCCAAGTTCATCACATGTTCTTCCTCACTTCCATTCAAACACCATCAAACACACATCACTGACTTCATCATCGGAGCGTGTTTGGCTGGTACCACACCGGTCCATCTCCTTTGATCTTGTGTTTGTCTACAGGAAGATCACATCATCATCATCCAGCAAGACTTTGGATCAGCCAGGTCACTACCCCTAAGTTGTTGTAACTTTCTTACGGAAATTTGCTTCAACAGATTGGCGCCGTCTGTGGGAAGATCGACTTCAGCCGTTGTGTTCATCACCACAAGTGCTAAGCTCTTCCTTCACAAGAGTCATCATGACTACCATCTTTCGCGACAGTAGCTCTTCCTCAGGAGGATCCCAGAATGATGAACAACATCGGCCTGAGACACCTGAAAAGACGAGAAGAGCCAATCCCTCTGGAAGAGCTGGGATCAGCAATGACCCAGCCGATCTCAGAGCTACCAATAGGCTCTTGAGAAGGGTAAATCAAGAACAACTTGCTGCTGAGAACGAACTTCTTAGGCAAAACAATGAGCTTTTTACCAAACAGGCAGAACAGACCGCCGAACTGCAACGCCTCCGAGCTCAGCAAGGGATGAGTGTTCGGATCGGCAATAACACGAGAATGACCCGAGCTGATCCCGAGGTTCTTTCTCCAGCTCGTCCCCCACAAGTCACTCAGGCTGACATCGACAATCACCCTTGCCGACGGAACATCGATTGCTCATTCCCTGGCTTCGAGAGTATGCCCTTGATTGATCAGCTCGAGTTCTTAAATGCTCGGCAGATCATCCAACAAAAACGCCAGGCCTATGTCAGAGACTCTACTTCACCTCCCGGAAGTTACCATGATGGTCCGAGCGAGGAACCGAGATCGCCGATCCGAACCAGACTGGGGACTCCAATCGGAAACCTAATACGGACCGGATCGGCCTAACAAAGAACTCCAACCAGGAGTAGACTTGGTCCGCAGCCGAACGTAATCCCGGAAGAAGAGCCCGAACCTTCCTCTTTCAGCACCCGGACCGGCAGACAATCTACACAGGATCGGCTCGGCCCAACCATGGTCATGTCCGACCGACGTCCGGTGAGTGAGAGGATCACTCGTCAGCCGGTAAGCGAGAGACTCGGTAACCAGACCGAATGCTCAGGGGAAACTGCGGCCGAGCCGACCCCACCCAATGTGGAAAATCTTGTCCGGACTTTGGTCCAAAGCCAAATCCGGAGTGTCCACGATCGGCTCGGCCAAGTCGAGGTCTCCAGGGGGTACACCGGTAGAACCGATCACGGGGAAGAGCTCCCTCTCCCATATACCAGCAGGATCATGGATGCTGAGGTCTCCCGGGATACAAAACCCCCCAAGATGGATCAGTACGACGGGACTAGAGATCCCTACGATCATCTTGACAGCTTCAGATACGCCATGGAGGCCCGCCAGGCATCTGAGGCCACGAAGTGCAGAATCTTCCCTTCAACCTTAAAGGGATCGGCTCGGGGGTGGTTTCGAACTCTCCAGCCGAACTCCATTGACTCTTTCTCCGATCTCCGGAGAGCCTTCCTGACGAGATATCGGGTTGTATCCGAACAACTCTACAACTTGAACGATATGTCACTCATCAAACAGCAGGAAGGGGAGAGCCTTAAGACCTATCTGATCCGCTTCAACATCGAATACACGAAGTGTGATGATTGCGACGACAGATCGGCTAAGAACGCTCTTATGCAAGGTCTGCTCGCCGGGGGACTCCGCTCCCATCTGATGAGGAACCCTCCATCCACCTACGACGAGCTCTCCGCTGAAGCCACCAAATGGGCTCGAGCTGAAGAGTGGAACGCTCAAGTGGAAGCACTGAAAACCAACCAGTCAACTCCCAAGCGGAAGGAGGAAGAAACCTCATACCCTAATCGCCTGTCTCAGGGGAAGAAGACCAAAACTGCGGAGTCAAGCCAACTCCTAAGCGGGGAGCCTCGTTACGTCCAGTACCTTGAGTTCACCCCGTTGAACACAAGCTTGGAGGATATCTTTTCCAAAATCAAGGATCTGCTCCCGGTCCCTAAGGAGATTCGAGGTCCACCTCAGGACAAAATCAAGGAAGATATCTATTGTAAGTACCATTCCAACCATGGTCACGTCACGAACAACTGCTACTCTCTTCGCGACGCAATAGAGACTCTCGCCTGAGCTGGCAAGATTAATCAATTCCTGACCAGAGCCCCAAGGGTGAAGATCACTGACCCAAGGAGGACCACCAACACCGTTGAAACCAGAGATGCTCATATTGGTTGAGGGCTGAGACCTTCGACTTCGCCTCTGGCCCTTCAGATCGGGTCGGATCATCCCGGCGGATCCCCCACATCCAATCCGACCCGATCTGAGGATCTTCTAAGAATTGAGTGTTCATCTTTTCTTGGTTATCCCAGTTCGGCTCGGCTCGGCTTTGGTGATCATCATTTCAAATCCTAGTCACAGCCGGATTTCACTTGAAGGGATTACTGCGTTATCTGCCTGATCGGTTCGGCCTCTCCCTATTAGGGATTGGGAAGAAGTCCCGGTTTTTCGAGGAGAAATCGGACCAACCTGTTCGGACCGGCTCAAGACTCAGATCAGCTCGGCTCAGTGCTCAAACGCACTTGCATTCCAATGCACAAATACTGAAGTGTTCGCCTGGTTCTACAATGGTGTTCTAAACATTTCCTCTTGACTTAATCAAGATCGGGGGACTATCCGATCCGATCTTCTTTCGACAAATACAGATGAACACATCTAGATCCACATTGATTCTCAGATTTTGAAGCTATAAACACCTGGTCCAAGCCGGAGCGACTGGCCACAGTCTCGGCGCCCAACAGGAAAAGACTCAAAAGTCTCTAAAAACACCTGGTCCAAGCCGGAGCGACTGGCCACAGTCTCGGCGCCCAACAGGAAAAGACTCAAAGGTCTCTAAAAACACCTGGTCCAATCCGGAGCGACTGGCCACAGTCCCGGCGCCCAACAGGAAAAGACTCAAAGGTCTCTAAAAACACCTGGTCCAAGCCGGAGCGACTGGCCACAGTCCCGGCGCCAAACAGGAAAAGACTCAAAGGTCTCTAAAAACACCTGGTCCAAGCCGGAGCGACTGGCTACAGTCCCGGCGCCCAACAGGAAAAGACTCATCAGGTCTATAAAAATCCCTGGCCGAGCCGAAGTGACTTTCTACAGTCCTAACGTTCGACAGGATATTTCCAAAAAGAAAAATATTTTCAAGCTCAAAACTTTTATCGTGCATACCGAGCCGATCTGAAAGTAAGTTTGAATATTTTTCTCAAAAACAAAATTCCTAATATCTCA
Organism: Dryas octopetala; assembly: GCF_963921425.1. Taxonomy (NCBI): domain Eukaryota; kingdom Viridiplantae; phylum Streptophyta; class Magnoliopsida; order Rosales; family Rosaceae; genus Dryas; species Dryas octopetala. The sequence continues at coordinate 18,976,661 of NC_141374.1, read as the reverse complement.
ATGGACACATCAAACCCATCTGAGATCATCAGGGATTTATAGTTTCTTCTTATTTTCGTCATGCTCATCAGACTGATCCGAAAATAAATTGAGAATTATCATTGCATTTTATCATAATGGCCAAGTCAGGCCGAATGTCACTTCTTACAGGTCATCACCTTTTTTCAACTTCCAATCCATCACAAGTCTGCTCGGACCGGAAGTTGGGGGACTCCTGTTTGTGGATAAATCCACATGGATTCAATGGCCAAACACAGACCAACACGTGGCACACCAGGTCCCATTTTTGCTCAGACTCTTTGATGGTCAACTTGGTCAGACCCAGCCATCTATGTCATCATCTCAGCTTAGCAACGCCAACAGCATGTACATATGAGATCGGCTCTTACCTCCGGGTTACCCATATCCGATCCGATCACACATGGGTTTCACGTCTACATGTGAGGACATGTGTTCGGATCGGCTCGGCCTCCCACCGCCATCCTAAAGAAGATCACGTTGGGACGAACCGCCATACTCAAGTGCACCTGACGTGACTCTCTGACAGATAAGACATTCCAGCTCACAGCCATGACTATTGGGGCATTCCACCTGATCTTCCATCCTTGCATTCAATGCAGCATTGAATGCAAAGGAGGTGAGTAGCTGTGCATGCTACTAGTTATGACCGAACGCGTGGATCTCTCTCAGCCACTCAATCACATGCAGGTAACTTACTCTCCACACCTTCCCTTGTCTATATAAACCAACTTATATGCACAAAGCCAGAACCCCCACCCATCCAGCCATCACAAAGCAAACACTTGCACAAACTTTGGCATACCAAAAACACACTTGGACTTGCTGAGAATAAACCCAGAACATTTGCCTTGTTCTTCCCATTCTCCCAAGTTCATCACATGTTCTTCCTCACTTCCATTCAAACACCATCAAACACACATCACTGACTTCATCATCGGAGCGTGTTTGGCTGGTACCACACCGGTCCATCTCCTTTGATCTTGTGTTTGTCTACAGGAAGATCACATCATCATCATCCAGCAAGACTTTGGATCAGCCAGGTCACTACCCCTAAGTTGTTGTAACTTTCTTACGGAAATTTGCTTCAACATATTGCTCTTTTATACATATGGTTATATAACTTATACTTGTAAGAAACAATCTGGTATTGAAGAAATTAATAAAAGAAAAATGATAAACAAATGAGTAGTAGACGACGAGGAGAGCGAGGGTGAGGGTGGTCCATGCACCACCTAAACTTTGAGCATACTTCTCTCTAGTATTTATGCTCCGTGGAGAATATAATATAATCAATATATATATATATATGCAGGCACTTGTATTCACAAGTTGGTAGGTAGCTAGCTAGGTTGCTTTTGATTTTTAGTCATTTAGTGGGAGATGCCTACAGCCTTATAGGTAAACATAGTGTTGATGCAAATTCTCGTAAGGTAGATGCAACAACTTAGATATGCTGATCTGGCTGATCAAGTGCTTCGCTGGATGATGAAGTGGATGCTGGTTGAGATCTTCCTGTAGACAAAAACAAGATCAAAGGAGATGGACCGGTGTGGTACCAGCCAAACACACTCCGATGATGAAATCAGTGGTGGTGTTTGATGGTGGATGAGGAAGAACAAAGGAAGAACTTGGGAGAATGGGAAGAACAAGGCAAATGTTCTGGGTTATTCTCAGCAAGTTGGGTAGGCTCTTTTTTGGATGGAAATGCAAAGTGTTTAGCATGTGTATTGATAGATTGCTAGCTGCTTCATTTTGTGCATATGTGGTGCCTTATATAGGCAAAGGAAAACTTAATGAATAAGTTACCTGCATGTGAATGAATGGTTGCCAGAGACCCACGCACCTGGTCAGACCTAGTTGCATGCTCAGCTGCTTGCTTCCTCAGCATTGAATGCTGCATTGAATGCTCCATTAAATGCAAGGTTGGAAGGTCCAGGCAAACTGTCCAGCAGTCATGAATGCAAGCCTGATATTCTGTCTGTCAGAAGATTGTGTCAGGTGCATTCAAGTGTGGCGGTTCGTCCCATCGTGATCTTCCTGGGAATGGCGGCGGAGAGCCGAGCCGAGCCGATACGAACACATGTTTTCATGTGAAGACACGAAGTCCATGTGTGGTCGGATCGGGCATGGGATTCCAGGCCGAGCCGGTCCCATAGACTGGGGGTCTTTCCGAGCTCTAACCGGTCGACGCCAGAACCCGAAAAGAGGCCATCTCCCGTGCCGAGCCGAGCCGGACCGGGATGATCGTGGGAAGATGGACACTCGATCCCATGGAAGATCATCGGTTCGGCTCGGACCGAACATGGAGGGCCGGCGTGGAGATCCGGTCTGAGCTGGCATAGGCGATGCCGAGTGGTGATGACGTGGGGGTCAAAGTTTTGACCACTGAGAGTCAACTCCGAAGTGGATGTTGACCAGCCACGTGTCGAGCTGTGATTAGCTGTTCGGATTGATGTGGATTTTCCCACAAACAGGAGTCCCCCAACTTCCGATCCGAGCGAGCAGTGGTGGATTGGAAGTTGAAGTGTAAGGACAATCCCAAAGGTAGCATGTTGCTTGATCCGAGCCGAACCCGACGAGCCCAGGTTCCCGAAGATCCGAACACAAGACGACTTGTGATTAGTCAAAATATCTCAGAGACAGGTGAAGAGACGTTTGATTTCTGCATGGGGGAACGTAAGGGTCACCTCGTTATGGGTATTTTTTGAATGCTTGACAGGTGTCAAGATCTGGCATATGAAGCGCCAGAAATGAAGGGCTGAGATCGGTTTGCATGGGGGTATAAATCATGCCTTTCTCTCTCTTCCCTCTCACTTTCCAACTTTTTCAGAAACTCCCACTCTCTCTCTGCAAACTCTTCCCTCCTCCGCCGTGAATTTCCTCCTACCTCCGTCGTTAGTGCAGCAGTTCGGTCACGGTTTCGGGCAAGCGTAATCATAGACGAAGCCATTCCGAGTGTGTGAGGGGTGGAGGGATTGGCCGGACAAAAACCAGTAAGTGATTCTGTCCATTCTTGAGTTTTTGTGTTTTTCGGGTTTTTCTGGGTGTGTTCTTGGTGTTCTTGAGAAAAAGAACTTTTTGATCCATAAAGTGAGAGAGAGAAAGTAGAAAAACTGTTAGTAATGTCAGAGACTGATTCGAGTGGTCGGCTCGGATCGGGGGAAGCCTTCGAGGGAGACAGTGGGGCCGAGGCGAGCCGAAGCCCATCTGTGGGTGAGGCCGAGCCGAGCCGAAGCCCACCTGCGGGTGAGGCGAGTTGGGATGGCTTGTCCGAAGAGTTGGACGAGGCCGGCTCGGCATTGAACCGCAATCCGGGCGGAGAGCGCCGAGCCCGAGGGGATCAGGAAAACCCCGAGATACTGAGTTCCGACTGGGAACAAGGGACGGTCGAAGGAGGTGACGAAGAACCTCTCGACGTCGAGCCGATCGCCACCATTCCGAGCAGACTCACCTCGGGCTCGGATGAAAGGGATAGGGGGCACGAGGCGTCGACCTCGGCTCAGGGGGTGACGGGGAGTCCGATCGACCCGGACTTCTACGAGGAACTGCCGTGGAAGGCCGATCAGATCCCCAATGAGATGACCGAGTACCATCTCAGGGATTTGAGGAGTAGATACTCAGTCCCCGACTCCGTGCTGATGAGGTTGCCGACCGAGGGGGAGAAGCCGAGCCGACCCCCGATAGGATGGGTGACCATGTACCCGGAGATGTTTGAGAATGGGGTTCGGCTTCCCCTGCACACCTTCCTGCAGGACTGGCTCGCGACGATCGGCGCGGCGCCACACCAGCTGAACCCGAACGTGTACAGGATCATCCTGTCCATGCACATCTTGTGGCACAAAGTGCACAAGTGTGTGCCACACAAGGATATCCTGTTCTGCAATTACGCACTGAGGTCGAAGCAGAGCGAGCTCGGATTCTACAACCTCCAGGCGTACTCGGGGCCACTCTTCGGTGGGAATCCCTCCTCCCAGAAGACATGGAAGAAAAGATATTTCTTTGTCTCTGGGGATTGGGAGTTCGCCGATCCGAACAGAATCACCTCGGCTCGGGTGCCCAGAGCTTTTAGAATTCCAGGTGGGCATTGGGAATTTGGGGCCGGTCCGAGGACAATTTGCATATGTCTTGTGATAATTGTATTATATTTTTGTCTAACTCTTTTTGGTTTCGCCTTCGCAGTCAGCTGGGGCAAGTACAAGCTCCGAGGCGAGCTCAAGGACCAGATCGCCGCGATCAGGGACTCACCAGGAGAGTACTTGTCAACCAAGTTCCTGCTCGGGGAGACTCAGATCCGACAGAGCGGGATCTCCTGGTTTGTGCCCAGGTGGAATCCTAGAGCCGAGAGGGGAATGGCGCCCACCGAACTGGAGGTTCGCCTTAGGAAGAAAGCGGCTCGGAGCGTCCAGAAGAAGGCAGCGGGGCGGACCCCTGCCGAGCCGGTCCAGGCTCCTGCCCCGGCGGCAGCTCAGCCTAGATCTCCTGCGCCGAGACCGGTTCGGCAGGCAGAGAAGAGGAAGGCTCCCCAGGCCGAGGCCCCGGTGGAGAAGAGGGCTCGGGCCGAACCCGGCGGTTCTGGTGCCGGGGCGTCCGGTTCGGCGCCCCTGAAGGCGGTGGAGGTAGTCCCCGGCCTCGAGCCGTTCGTCACGGGCCTCAAGCGCGTGATGACCGCGAGGGTGCAGGAGGGGCTGTGGGCCGATCATGGCGAGCCGGGCTTCAGCCACCAGGCTCTGATCGCATCCCGCCAGGCCATGTTGGTAAGTCTCCTTTACTTCGGATTTTGTCTATTCGCTCGGTTCGGATTAGTAATGAATTTGTTTTTTGTTGTTGTTGTTTTTTTTTTGCAGCTCGCCATGAGGCAGTTCGAAGCTGCCAAGGCCGCCGTCGATGCCGAGGCGAAACTGGAGAGGTTTCGGGCACGAATCCTGGAGCTAAAAGAGAAGTTGGCCGAGGCCGAGCGGACGGTTAATGCCGAGCGTGAACGGTCGGAGGGTCTGCAGTCCAGGCTGGCCGGGAAGGAGGAGGAGGTCGCTCGGCTCGGCAAGGAGCTTGCATCCTCGGAGCAAAATGTGGCTGACTTGAAGCACTATGTCGGCGATCTCCAGCGAGACGTCGAGGCTGCCGAACGGAGGGTCGAAAATGCCGAACTCCGACGTCGATCTGAAGTGCCGAGCGCCCAGGCACTGGCTGATGCCCATTTTGATGGGTATCAGGAGCTTTTGGAGGCGATCAAATCGAAGAGGCCGGACTGGGATGTATCATTCCTTGGCGAGTCCGAGGACGACGAAGACACCCAGGGAAGTCAACAGGATGAGCTTCCTCCTCTCGATCGCCAAGTCCGCGCCGAAGTCGAGCCGACTCCGGAAGATCCTCCACTGCCTGCATATGAGCCGACCCCGATTCCCCCGGTCCCCGAATCCGATCCCAATGCTGAGATGCAGATCGGCGGGGTTGAGGTGGTGCAGCTCGGCGAGGAGACGCCCGAGGAGTCTACCGAGCCGATCCAGGAGGGCCCTGCCGAGCGATCTGCATGATAGCATGATTTTATGTTGTCTTGTTTTTGTTTTTGTTCCCGAGCCGAAGTGTGGCTCGGGTTTAATTGTTTTTGGAACAATTTGTATTTGGTTTTATGTTATTTATCTATCAGTATTTTCTTTATATGATACAAGTTGCTGTCAGTTCGGCTCAGAAATTAAGCTAAAGACATAACCAATAACACATGGACAAGAAAATGATAAAAGTGAAAAACATAATAAAAATCAAGGCATTTTGAGATCGGCTCGGCATGCCGATCGTAATGAAAATGGATGGTAATAATAAATTAGAACTTGTTTTCGGATCAGCTTGATAAGCATAACCAAGATAAGTAAAAATTTAAGGAATGTAAAAATCTCGGATGGGCTCGGCATACCCATTGAGATATTTAGGAATGTAGTGTTTTGAGAAAAATATTCAAACCTACTTTCAGATCGGCTCGGCATGCACGATGAAAGTTTTGGTTGGAGTGTATATTTTTCTTTTAGAAATATCCTGTTGAACGTTAGGACTGTAGGAAGTCACTTCGGCTCAGACAGGGATTTTTATAGACCTGATAAGTCTGTACCATGCCGAGCGTTGGGCCGAAAGTGGCGCGCTAGCTCGGCACGGGAGTTTATAGACCTGATGAGTCTGTAATATGCCGAGCATCGGGCCGGAAATGGCGCGCCCGCTCGACACATGAGTTTATAGACCTGATGAGTCTGTAATATGCCGAGCATCGGGCCGGAAATGGCGCGCCCGCTCGACACATGAGTTTATAGACCTGATGAGTCTGTAATATGCCGAGCATCGGGCCGGAAATGGCGCGCCCGCTCGACACATGAGTTTATAGACCTGATGAGTCTGTAATATGCCGAGCATCGGGCCGGAAATGGCGCTTCGGCTCGGCACATGGGTGTACAATTTTTTCGAAGGAAACACTTAGATCTTTCCTCTTTGTTAGAAGTGTATAGGAGTAGAGTCCCCAGTGTTTGCTTCGAAAAAAAAATGAGTAGAAAAAATGTTCATCTTTTCATTGATTGGAATGGGTGTTAGGTCGGACAGTCCCCGATCCTAACTACATTTTTACTGGTAATAAGTCTTCAAGTGTTCAGCGTTCCAGCTATGCTTGAGAGGCTTCCCAGCCAGAGTGGCCAAGTTGTAAGTGCCGGGCTTGACTATGCCCGTGATTCTATATGGTCCGGTCCAGTTCGGATCGAATGAGCTCTCTTTGATAGCAAGGGGATTCTTTTTCATGACGAGATTGCCCAATCCGAAGCTTCTGGGTCTGACCCTTTGATTGTAATATTTGGCTACCCTTTGTTGGTAGGCGGCTCGGCAGAGATCGGCGTCGGTTCGTCTCTCCTCGATCATGTCCAGGCCGAGCCGAAGTCCGGCGTCATTGGTCTCGGGATTGTACGTGCCGGTCCGGAATGAAGGAGTCCCCATTTCGACCGGGACGACGGCGTCAGCTCCGAACGCCAACGCATAGGGAGTTTCCTTCGTGGAGTTGCGGTAGGAAGTTCGGTAGGACCAAAGTACCTCTGGCAGGAGTTCAGGCCAATTTCCCTTAGCCTTATCTAGTTTAGTCTTGAGGGTTTTCTTGATGATCTTGTTGATGGCCTCGACCTGTCCGTTCGACTGCGGATGGTATGGCGCGGTGAAGCGCAAGTTGATGTTCAGACGTGAACAAAAACTCCTGAACTTCTTGCAGTCGAACTGCTTGCCATTGTCCGCAATGATGGTGTGCGGCATGCCGAACCGGCAAATGATGTTCTTCCAGACGAAGGTCTCCATCCGTTCGGCTGTGGTTGTGGCCAGGGGCTCGGCCTCGGCCCATTTGGTGAAGTAGTCGACTGCTACCACCGCCATGGTGACTTGCCCTTTAGCTTTCGGCATAGGACCGATCAGATCGAGTCCCCACTGCGCGAACGGCCAGGGGCTGGATATGGAAGTCAGCAATTGGGGAGGTTGATGGGGAACCGCGGCAAATTGCTGGCACTTGATACAAGCGCGAGACAGATGATCTGCGTCCTTGTTCAGCGTTGGCCAGAAGTAACCCTGTCTGATCGTCTTGTAGGCGAGGGTTCTTCCTCCCGAGTGGTTTCCGCATATCCCCTCGTGGATTTCTCTCAGCACATCCTGACCTTCTTGGGGAGTGACACACCGCAAGTAAGGTAGGGAGAAACTCCTCTTGTAGAGCTGACCATCGATCATGCTGAACCGAGCCGACCTCGTTTTGATGAGACGTGCTTTATCCCTCTCTGGGGGGAGGATCCCGGAGACCAAGTAGGTGATGATCGGCGTCATCCAGTTCGGCTCGGCCTCGGTTTGCATAACCGTGGCCTCGGTTTCGGCGGTGCTAGGTCTGTCCAGGATTTCGACTGGAACATGCCTGGCGGATCCGGTGTCTGTGGCCGAAGCCAGGCGCGCCAAGGCGTCGGCTCTGCAGTTCTCTGCCCTCGGGATTTGGGATATTCTGTATTCGTGGAAGTTTCCAAGTAGCAGACGAGTCTTCTCGAGGTAAGCAGTCATGCTAGGCTCTCGAGTCTCATACTCTCCCAAAATCTGATTGACGATTAGCTGGGAGTCGCTGAAGATGTTTAGTTTGGTCGCGCCGAGCTCTTTTGCCAATCTGAGCCCGGCGATGAGTGCCTCATACTCTGCTTCATTGTTGGATGCTTGAAATCTGAAACGAAGAGCATACTCCATCACAACTTGTTCTGGGGAGATCAGAACAAGCCCGGCCCCGCTTCCCATGGCGTTGGAAGATCCGTCCACATAGAGGGTCCAGGTGATGAGATCAACCTGGTCGCGTTCGCCGATTTTGTTCGGATCGGCTGCTGCTGGCATAGCGTCGGCGCGCGGTGGATCCTCCGTCGAGGTGGTCGACTCACAGATGAAGTCCGACATGGCCTGACCTTTGATGGCCGTCCTGGGACGGTAGATGATGTCAAATTCGCCGAGCTCGATTGACCACTTGATGAGCCGACCTGAAGTCTCAGGTTTTGCTAGGATTTGTCTGAGGGGCTGATCCGTCAAGACAACGATAGAATGAGCCTGGAAGTAGGGTCTCAGTTTCCGAGCCGAGCTGACCAGGGCGAGAGCCATCTTCTCGAATTTTGGATATCTGGTCTCGGCGTCGGCGAGGGCTCGGCTCGTATAGAAGACGGGGTGTTGTACACCGCCGACCTCTCTTACTAGAACTGAGCTGAGAGCCGAGTCAGAGACAGAGAGGTAGAGGAAAAGTTCTTCACCTTCCTCTGGTTTGGATAAGATGGGAGGCTCCCCCATGTGCCTTTTTAGATCTTGAAAGGCCTGCTCGCATTGGGGGGTCCATTCTATGCCCTTCCCTGCTCCCCTTAAGGCTTTGAAGAAAGGGAGGCACCGGTCGGTGGACTTCGAGATGAACCGGTTCAGGGCGGCAATTCTTCCAGTCAGACTCTGGATTTCCTTGCGTGTCCTTGGGGACTTCATGTTGATTAAAGCCTGGATCTTCTCCGGATTGGCTTCAATCCCCCGTTGGCTGACCAGGTAGCCAAGGAACTTGCCTGACCGAACCCCAAAGACACATTTGGCTGGGTTCAGCCGCATCTGATACTCCTTCAGGACTCCGAACATGTCTGAGAGGTCCTTGACGTGATCGTCCGCCTTGATGCTTTTGACCAGCATGTCATCCACGTAAACCTCTACGGATTTGCCGATGGATGATCTGAACATGTGGTTGACCAGCCTTTGGTAGGTGGCTCCGGCGTTTTTGAGGCCGAAGGGCATGACCTTGTAGCAGTACATGCCGCGATCAGTTATGAAAGATGTGCCTTCCTGGTCGGACTTGTGCATCAGGATCTGGTTGTATCCAGAGTAGGCGTCCATGAAGCTGAGGAGCTGATGTCCTGCTGTTGCATCGACGAGCTGATCTATTCTGGGCAAGGGAAAACTATCCTTGGGACAAGCCCTGTTCAGATCGGTGAAGTCCACGCACATCCTCCACTTCCCGTTGTTCTTTTTCACCATGACCACGTTGGCAAGCCAGTCGGGGTAGTTGACTTCCCGGATGAACCCGTTGTTTTGTAACTTGGTTACCTCTTCAGCCATGGCGGCGTATCGGACCGGATCGTATGACCTCCTCTTCTGACGGACCGGTTTGCATCCCGGGTCGGTGTTCAGCCTGTGGGTGATCACGTCAGACGATATGCCTGGCATGTCATCGTAAGACCAGGCGAACACTTCCGCGTTGGCACGGAGGAAGTCAACGATGGCAGAACGTTGTTCGGGGCCGATCTGAGTTCCCACTCGGACGAGCCGATCCGGTGTCTCGGCCGAGATCGTTACTTCCTCCCAGGCCTCGGCGGGAAGGGGCCGAGATTCTGGGTTCGGCTCGGAAGTGAAGTCAAATGTTTCCGCCCTCGGCCACCTGCCCGAATCGGCGATGGAGTCAAGCTCCTGCGAGTTCGGCAGCTGACCCTTCTGCTTGATCGAAGCGGCGTAGCACGACCGAGCCGAGCACTGGTCTCCCTGAATGACGATGCAGTCGTCGCCCACCGGACATTTGATGAGGAGGTTGGCGTAATGGACGATGCAGTCAAGGTCGACCAGAGCCGGTCTGCCCAGAATGATGTTGTAGGCTGATGGCCGTTTGACGACAATGAAGTACGTCATGCAGGTCTTCTTGATCGGTCCCTTCCCGAGCGAAAGGGGAAGGTAAATGTGTCCGAGGGGCTGAACCACTTCTCCCCCGAACCCGACCAAGGCAGGTGTATCGGTCTCCAGCTTATCCTCGCCAATGCCCATCTGCGCGAACGCAGAGTGGTAGAGGATGTTGACTGAGCTCCCTCCATCGACGAAGGAGCGCGCAATGGTTGTCCCGGCCACCTCAGCCACTATGACGACCGGATCATAGTGGGGGAAGATGATCTCGTTTGCCTCGTTCGGCTCAAAGGTGACCGGCGCCCAGTCCTTCCGCTGTCTTTTGGAAGTGCTGGGCTGACCTGCCTGGATCGACAAGGACTCGTGAGCTTGAGCCGCCTGTCTGACATACTCCTTCTGGGATCGGTTCGAGCTCCCCACGAAGGTTGGTCCCCCGCCGATTGATCCGATGGCAGCATCCTGGACCTCGATGGTGTTGGTGGGCTTCTTCGGCGCGGCCTTGGGTACCCTAGGCCCACCGGCCAGGAATTGATTGATCTTACCCGCCCGGGCAAGAGTCTCAATCCCGTCGCGGAGGGCGTAGCAATCACCCGTGACGTGGCCGTGATTGGAATGGTACTTGCAGAAGACGCCCTCCTTGATTTTGTCTGGGGGTGGTCCCTTGATCTCCCTTGCGACTGGGAGTTGGTCCTTGACCTTGGAGTAGATTGTCTCCAGACCGGCGTTGAGGGGAGTGTACTCCGTGTACTGGACAAACTTGGGTCCCTTGCCTAGGAGTTGGCGTGGCTCCTCGGTCCTGGTCTTCTTGGATTGGACCTGGGGTTTGGGAGTTGCAACCTCTCCCTCCTTCCTCTTGGCCGAGGTCGGCCTGGGATTCAGGGCCTCCACCTGAGCATCCCACTCCTCAGCTCGCGCCCACTTAGTGGCTTCGGCAGAAAGCTCATCGTAGGTGGAGGGAGGGTTCCTCATCAAGTGGGAGCGGAGTCCCCCGGCGTGCAGGCCTTGCATGAGGGCATTCTTAGCTGACCTATCGTCGCAATCGTCGCACTTCGTATATTCGATGTTGAAGCGGATCAGATAGGCCTTGAGGCTCTCCCCCTCCTGCTGCTTGATGAGCGACATATCGTTCAAGTTGTAGAGTCGTTCGGATACAACCCGATATCTCGCCAGAAAGGCCCTCCGGAGGTCGGAGAAGGAGTCGATGGAGTTCGGTTGGAGGGTTCGGAACCAACCCCGAGCCGAGCCCTTCAAGGTCGAAGGGAAGATTCTGCACTTCGTGGCTTCAGATGCCTGGCGGGCCTCCATGGCGTATCTGAAGCTGTCAAGATGGTCGTAGGGATCCTTGGTCCCGTCATACTGATCCATCTTGGGGGGCTTGGTGTCGCGGGAGACCTCAGCATCCATGATTCTGCTGGTGTACGGGAGGGGAAGTTCCTCCCCGTGGTCGGCTCTACCGGTATACCCCCTGGAGACCTCGACATGTCCGAGCCGATCGTGGACGCTTCGGATCTGGTCCTGGACCAAAGTCCGAACAAGATTTTCCACATTGGGCGGGGTCGGCTCGGCCGCATTTTCCCCTGAGCACTCGGCCTGGTTGCCGAGTCTCTCACTCACCGGCTGACGAGTGAGCCTCTCGCTCGCCGGTTGTCGATCCGACATGATCATGGTGGACCCCAGTCGGTCGCTCACTGATCGCCTCCCCGAGTGAGTTCCTGATGGGGAAGGATCCTGACTGGCGATAGGGCCGAGTCTATTCCGAATCGGGCCCCTGGTTTCGGCCGAACCGGCAGGACTGTTGGCCCCCAACCTTGATTGGGCCGGGGGTCGTCGATTTGTATTCGGGTCGGCACGGTCTCCGCCCGAATTCCTGGGGGCACGTTTCCCGAAAGCCGCCTGTTTTTGCTGAAGAAGACGGTGGGCGTTCACGCATTCGGCCTGTTCGGCCGGGGGCATGTCCTCGAAGCCCGGGAAGACGTGATCCGAGTCCTGCTGATCGGTCTGGTCGTTCGGCTCGGCAGGAGTGCTTTGCCGAGAAGGAGACGGCGAAAGGACCTCCTCCTCGGTTCGGGTCCGGCGTGATCGGAAGCCCGATCGTCCACTATTCTCGAGTTGAGCACGGTGGCGTGCAAGTTCCCCGGCCAGCTCGGCCTGTTTTGCGAGCAGCTCATTATTCTGCTTCAGGAGTGCATTCTCAGCGGCCAGATGTCGCTGACTCTCCTTAAGGAGTTTGTGAGCGGCTCGGATTTTGGAGGAACCTTTGGACTTTGGCGTCCTGGGGAGTTGTGCTCCCCTCGTTTTCTCAGGTGTCTCAGGCTGATATTGTTCATCATTCTGAGACGCTCCTGAAGAAGAACTGGTGTCCCGAAATATGGTAGTCATGATGACTTGCGTGGAGGAAGAGCTTAGCGTTTGCGGTGATGAACACAACGGCTGAAGTCAGCTTCCCACAGACGGCGCCAATCTGTTGATGCAAATTCTCGTAAGGTAGATGCAACAACTTAGATATGCTGATCTGGCTGATCAAGTGCTTCGCTGGATGATGAAGTGGATGCTGGTTGAGATCTTCCTGTAGACAAAAACAAGATCAAAGGAGATGGACCGGTGTGGTACCAGCCAAACACACTCCGATGATGAAATCAGTGGTGGTGTTTGATGGTGGATGAGGAAGAACAAAGGAAGAACTTGGGAGAATGGGAAGAACAAGGCAAATGTTCTGGGTTATTCTCAGCAAGTTGGGTAGGCTCTTTTTTGGATGGAAATGCAAAGTGTTTAGCATGTGTATTGATAGATTGCTAGCTGCTTCATTTTGTGCATATGTGGTGCCTTATATAGGCAAAGGAAAACTTAATGAATAAGTTACCTGCATGTGAATGAATGGTTGCCAGAGACCCACGCACCTGGTCAGACCTAGTTGCATGCTCAGCTGCTTGCTTCCTCAGCATTGAATGCTGCATTGAATGCTCCATTAAATGCAAGGTTGGAAGGTCCAGGCAAACTGTCCAGCAGTCATGAATGCAAGCCTGATATTCTGTCTGTCAGAAGATTGTGTCAGGTGCATTCAAGTGTGGCGGTTCGTTCCATCGTGATCTTCCTGGGAATGGCGGCGGAGAGCCGAGCCGAGCCGATACGAACACATGTTTTCATGTGAAGACACGAAGTCCATGTGTGGTCGGATCGGGCATGGGATTCCAGGCCGAGCCGGTCCCATAGACTGGGGGTCTTTCCGAGCTCTAACCGGTCGACGCCAGAACCCGAAAAGAGGCCATCTCCCGTGCCGAGCCGAGCCGGACCGGGATGATCGTGGGAAGATGGACACTCGATCCCATGGAAGATCATCGGTTCGGCTCGGACCGAACATGGAGGGCCGGCGTGGAGATCCGGTCTGAGCTGGCATAGGCGATGCCGAGTGGTGATGACGTGGGGGTCAAAGTTTTGACCACTGAGAGTCAACTCCGAAGTGGATGTTGACCAGCCACGTGTCGAGCTGTGATTAGCTGTTCGGATTGATGTGGATTTTCCCACAAACACATAGTTTTGATGATTTAACTACTAAGTACGTGAGAGAGAGAGAGAGAGAGAGAGAGACGGTATGTAAAACAAAGCACTAAAAATTGCAGAAGAAAAGGGCAGCAACATCAGTGGTGGTCTCTCGTCTTTATCAAAAATGAAATTAAAATGGCTCCAAAGTACCACCCAATGCCCATCCATGCAATATTGCAATATATACTCTCTTGCTTTGCACTTTTTGCTTTGCTTTGTGGCTAACGTTTCGATTGTCTCCCACTACCTTGTGTTGGGTCGGCCCTTCCCAAGACAAATGCTCTCTCACTTTGTCACGTCAGTTTTACCACTCTCTCTCTCTCTCTCTGCTCATTACATGTACATGTACACATACTTATATATATATATAATATCAGAGATATTATATGATCATAACATGTATGTGTACGTTTGTGCTTGTTTTATTCAAGGATTCCCATCCATATCATATGTCGCATCTCATTAATTTCTCAAATCAACTCTGAAATATTTGCAACTTGAAAGTAATATATACATATATCCATATCTAGTACGTAATGCTGTTTTTTCCATTCTATGTATTATATTAATTAGTTAATGCAAAGCCTTAATTATTTCATTTTGCACTATTCTTTCTCTTAATTATCCTTAATTCACCAAAGCGCGCTTAATTATCACTTATTCTCTCTCTCTCTCTCTCTCTCTCTCTCGAAAAATGAATAGATTAGAATAAAATATCCCTTTTCTTAATGGTCGATCAATTCTACCTTAAAGTAAAAAAGATATGCTATAGTATATATTTTAAAGCCTAATGATAATTAATTAATGGTCTTAAGTATTTGGGACCCATGCAGCTCCACTGAGATTTTGTTTGGTTCGCAAGGGAGTTGATTACTTTTGTTGAATAGATAATGATACTAGCTTGCAAAAGAATTGGGATATATACTACTTCAGTGTCAACTTAATTTCCTTAATTGAAAACTGTTCTGTATGCCTTTGGCCAAAAAAAGAAAACTGTTCTGCATGCACAATGTTTTAATTATTTATGTTTTGTATAAATGAAGAAGGCCACTAATGAATTATTATTTTTTTTTTTGGTGAAAATTAATTCTTTTCTTTATTGTCAATTAATAGATTAATTAAGAGCCATATATATATATATATATATATATATATATTGCTGGATTCCCCTGCAGAGGCTAGCTAGACCACAATATTCCTTTATAGAACTGATATTACATATTTACATGTTACATATATTATATATATATATGACCCACAGAAACTTCTATTACTCTATAACGTACCTGACACATTCTTTTTTTCTGAACTCTCTTTAAACCCCCTACCTGCAACTACTACCTTTCACTGCTCTAGTGCTCTGGTTTGTCATTCTACTTAATTAGCAATATATATTGATACGTACACACACCTCTAAGTCTCTAACATATAAAAAATTCCTGATCGAGTATTTGTCCACCTCTTGTGCCTTTTATTGAGTCTTCAAACAAGCTAGGCATGGAAGAAGATATCACTCATGCATACGCTCACTAATTAGATAGAAAGGTTTGTTTTTTGTCTGAATTGGATAGAAAGGTTGGAAAGCTTTATTATATAATTAATGCAATGTCTGAGTTTGGTTAAATATTTGACCACCAGGAAAAAAATTAAAATCTCACTAGGATCTTTTTTGTATATTGGCCAAGATGGCATAACATATATATATATAGAGGAGTGCTCTAAAACTAATTAGTTAGCAAGTTAATATAAAGCTAACCATGCTTTTGGGACCACCACATAACTAATCTCATAATCCGAACCGTCAATTATTTAGGTCATACTTCAAAGATCATCATTACAAAAAATCAACTAAATCGAAAATCATTTAGTCATCTAATTGAGATCAAATAAATAGACGATCAGTGTTTTCGATAAAAACATATAAATAGTTGTTGTTATAATCAAATGACTAAATGATTTCCGATTTTGGAGATTTTTTACAGGGATGATATTTGAAGTAGGGCCTAAAAAATAGACGGTTCGGATTTTAAGATTAAATTGTGCGGTGGGCCCAACATGATGGTTATCTTTGTATTAGCTTACTAACTAGTTAATTTTAGAGCATTCTTGTATATATATATATATAAAGGTGAAAAAGAAAGGTCGTTCATAAATGAAATTCACAAACATATATCAAATATCGTAGCGCCATTGTATCTATCTATTTGGAAGTTGACAGTTATGTGGTTGTCGTATGCAACACAAGCATTTTCACAAAGGACAAGCTGCTTGATTTGTAATCATACCTAAAAAAGCACCACTTCATTATTCTTGGAAGATACAAGTTTAATCCAATAGCAGATACAATGGGTTGATTAATAAGAGACATGCCTAAACGGGTTGATTAATAAAAAAGCATTGACGTCCTATTTATCATTATTAGGCATGCCTAAATGGGTTGAATATTGAGAGACAAACAACTTAAGATAATTCTCATGCAAATTCCAAATAATTTAAAGAGATATTCGACTAATTCTCAATGATGTGAGCAAATTGACAGCCGTACATGCATGCAGCCTTGGCCACCAAAATATCTCTCAATAAGACCATCATCACGTTCTTGTTTACATTATCTTAATTAACTTTAACGTCCTTCATAGGAATAAATATAAATATATATATATATGCAAGCTTAATAATTAGGTCAAAGTCAAACAATTGAGGGAATCCAGCTGGCTACTGTTCTCAACTCGATCTTGATGAGTTGATCCCTTCCAAGGTTTAATCATAAACCGGGTTCTAATTAATTAATTAATTAGGCAAAAGGTACTCACTGTATTGTAAATCTCACATGAATTTCATTAGATCCCATGAATCAGCTCCACTGTGATTGCTTATTAATGTGTAATTTGCTCTAGTAAAACCAATATAACTCTCTTGGCATAACACTTTCCCATCAAATTTTATTTCCTTTCTTTATTTGTTTTTTTTTTTTTTTTTTGGCGATTTTTTTAAGCTCCATGTTGCTATGAGTAGTGTTTCCGGCCCAAGCTTAGACTGTTCTCTCTCATTAACTCGTTATAACTTCTTCCACCCATAAGCCGTTTTCTTTTTTGGGGGTCCAAATCACCCATAAGCCCAACTATCCCAAAAAACTGTCAAGTGTCCCTGAACCTCAGCCCAACATTACCCAAATGCACTCGAGTCGTCTAACAGGTCCATGGTTCCCATTGGGCCTGTGAGGGGGACCAGTATGCAATGGTGCTCAATGTATATAGTTACATGGGTCATACAGATTAGGCAAGCTCACTCAATCTAATATGATCAGTCGGCCTGGTCTTTAGTTAATTTGGATGGTTCATTTCAAACTTACAATGGGCTTGGGTTGAAAGTCCTTGTTGGATTTAGTTCCAGCTATGGTTCAGTTTTTTGTTTTTTTGTTTTTTCTTAAATCTGAGAACGGAAAACGAATTTGGAACAATTTATAAGTAAATATTATCACTAAATCAATAGTTAGTAATTATGTTTCTGTCCAAAAACTTAAAACATATATATTATAAAATTTGCCCGGTGACAGAACAATATCACATGGTCATGACTTGACTGTTGAGCAAAGGATCTCAGATCCAAAGGGCCTAACAACACGTGGAGTGATCGAATCGCTTTACACAAACAGACAAAATAGCACTGTCTTTTAGTGAGTTTGTACTTTCCATAAAAAGGATAATCATTTTTGGAAATTTTGATCCCGTGAATTTGGTGCTCGGTGGTACCTCGCCCATGCTGTGCAACACAAAGTCAGTTATGACCTTCCCATATATTGAGCGTGTTATATACTTATACATGTCCATGTCTTTTTATCTGTCAATAACACGCGGCAACAGATAATAAAGAAAGTACAGTACACGTGTGCCTGTGCGTCAATCATCACAGGCCTTAAGTTTGTCATGGAGTTGGGTCTTACTAGCTTGTTGCATTTTGGAATCAGATGCCTATGAAGTGATTCGGTCCTTTGCGCACATTGTTGTGGTTGAGGACACTAGCTTGTAGCTTGCTTCACTATTTTTCTTCCATTTTATTTTCAATATGTTTTCCTTCTTATGATAAATAGACTAATAATGTCTTATGATAAATATAAATTATTTCACATTTTGCTATTTTTAAAAAAATTAATTATCTGCACAAATATCTTATGTCATAATTTTTAAGTAAATTAGCAAAAATTCACAAAAAGTTGTAAGTTTCACTTAAAAACTTATGTAAAAAATTTATTTATTTTTAAGTTACATGGAGTTGTTTAAAACTAAATTTTTTTTGACGCTGTACATAACTCTCACAAAGTTACATTTTATATTGTTATGATGCAGAATGTAACTTTTGTAGAGTTACAGTTTATAATTTTATAGAATTATACTTTGCTATATGATATAGTATTGTTTTAAGATTTAAACATTTAGAGTTTAGGTTTTATAATTTTATATTTAGGATTTTAGGGGTTTAATTAGCCCTAAATTTTAAAGACTATACCATAAAACATAAGCTCTCAAAAGAATTCAAAAATTAATTTAACTAAAACATGAGTATGCTTGAGTTTAAATATGAATGCTCTATACTTGATTTTTCTTGAATTTTGGTTTAGAAATATTTTTATAGCTTAAAAATAAATAGATTAAAACTTTAAATTTATAATTAAAAAATATTGTATACTGTGACTTATTAACAAAGAGTAAAATTTCGGTTTCGACGAAAATTGCTATCAAAATACGAAAATTTTGAATAAAACTTGACTATATGTTTATTTAACATATTATCTACTACAGTGATAAAAAATATTGAAGAAACCAAATTATATAATAGGTTTCATATGATATAAGATGAATATAATGCGCGCTGGAATCAAATATTATTAAATGAAATTAGTATAATGAATAAATAAAAGTAATATATTCTATATTATCTATGCACTAAACCTTATATACTTTATATTAGTTATGATATGATATAAAATATTAGAATTTAGGCATTTTAGGGTATTTTTAATTATTTTTTATATAAAAATGTATCGGGGTTTAGGGTTTAAAAACAACTAAACGAAACCCCAAAAGAGTCAAACTAAACCTCAGACGAAACCCCAAATTCTTTTTTTTTTCTTTCCAATTGCCCAAAGGTTCCAAACCCCCATCAACCCTAAAGTCTTTTTTTTTTTAATTTTCTTTCATTTTCTTTTTTCTTTTTTCCTTCCTTTCCTCCTTGCCCGTGACTTTTTTCTCCTTGCAGTGACTTTCTTCCTCTTCCCTCATTTGTCTCTCCCAGACCTACGCACAGTCTTCTCTCCTCCCTCTCCCTCCATGATTTCTTCCTTTCTCGTTCCTCCTTTTCCTCCTCTCCTTCCTCGATCTCTTCTCTCTCCTCCTTCCTCAATCATCTTCCGATCTGTTGCCTTCGATGACCTTTGGCGATGAGGCCAGCTCGCCTTTCCTCCCCTCTCTCCCTCTGGTGTCTGCCACTAGAGTGTTAGACTGTTAATGAAGATTGGGCTTTGTAACTTCGGTAAGTTACAGCGAAATTTTATCCAAATTTCGATCAAATTTGGAAAAATTTTACAAAAACACACTAATTCTATAATTGAAATTTCGCCAAAATTTTTGAAATTTAATTCCTTAACTCTAACACTCTTGGATATAAATGTGTTGTCTACTACCGACGAGTACCACTTAATATGATAATAATATCTTAATAAAAAACTTTAATTTTTTTAGGTTTTCATTCACCCGACATTTTATAAAATACAAATAATTGCCAACAACGAATCTAGTTGTTGATACTAGTGGGCCCGGAAATGATTCAAATCACAAGTACAATACCATCGCATTATTTAAAGTCGGTAATCCAAAGTTCCAAACAACCCAAAAAAAAAAAAGGGTCTAGATACACGTGGCAGTAGACTATTGGGCAGGCGGTGTCACAACACATCAAACAGGTTTTAAAAAATCCGAAAAGAAAGATTCATTTTAGCCTCCGGCCCGTCGCAGCTTCCTACTTTTTACAGGGTCATTTAGGGCTCACCAAATAGCCCAAGGCCCGAAGCCCACCCGAAGCCCGCCCAGCCCATTGGGCCCGAAGCCCGATGTGGCCCGACATTTGGGCCGGGCCGGCCCGGCCCGAAAATTTTTTGGGTTGGGCTTGGGCCATCCCCTTGAAGCCCACGGCCCGCCCAAAGCCCGGCCCGCTTAGGCCCGCTCAAAGCCCGCCCAAAGCCCGGTCCAAAGCCCGGCCCGAAGCCCAAAGCCCAAAGCCCAAAGCCCGAAGCCCAAAGCCCAAAGCCCGTTTAATATCTTCAATAAAAAAAATATAGGATTTTGGCTATGTTCTAAATCGAACTTGAGACCTCATAGAACAAATTTCAACTCTCAACCAACTGAGCTAACTAGTTTATTTGTCTAATTGGTGAATCATAACATATTTAATAGGTTTTTCGTTTGTTTATTCTAATAAATTATTAATATGTTTATTAAGTTATTATATAATTCTATAATGTTAGTAAATACTAAATAGTAATAGTGTAAACTATACTATGTAAGTATGTAATACCATAAATAATAAACTTTTAAAATTATATACAACATTACAAATTTACAACTATAATAAAACATAAATGTATATGTGCATATACAATTTTTATAATACAACTATAATTGAAGTTATTAAACCATGATGGCATGATTGTTCATTACTTTAACAATTTGAACCGTTCATTTTATATGTTGATAGTCAAATATCATCCTTACAAAAAATCGGTCGAATCGGAATTCATTTACTCGTTCGATTATCATTAAAAAAACCATGATCGTTAATTAATTCGACCATCATTACGTCATTTTTACATCTTTGATTGAGCTAATTTTTTGCAAGCAATCTCTTTGAGTGGGGAACTAAAACTTGAACGGTTCGGATCGTTGAAAACACGATCGATATATGAGCTTCTACATATAAATACACTTGAAGAGTTGAAGAGTATAATTCTAATAACTTTATCGTTGAAACCTTATTGTTTTCATAATTGTGAAGACCACAATGTGATTTCAACAATCTGAACCGTTCATTTTCTATATTCATAGTCAAAGATCATCCTTACAAAAAATCAGCAAAATCGGAATTCATCTACCCATTCGATTATCATTAGAAAAACAACGATCGTTCATTAATTCGACCACCGTTACGTCATTTTTACATCTCTGATTGAGCTAATTTTTTGCAAGGATTCTCTTTGAGTGGGGAACTAAAACTTGAACGGTTCGGATCGTTGAAAACACGATCGATATATGAGCTTCTACATATAAATACACTTGAAGAGTTGAAGAGTATAATTTTAATAACTTTCTCGTTGAAACCTTATTGTTTTCATAATTGTGAAGACCACAACGTGATTTCAACAATCTGAACCGTTCATTTTCTATATTCATAGTCAAAGATCATCCTTACAAAAAATCAGCAAAATCGGAATTCATCTACCCATTCGATTATCATTAGAAAAACAACGATCGTTCATTAATTCGACCACCGTTACGTCATTTTTACATCTCCGATCGAGCTAATTTTTTGCATGAATTATTTTTGAGTGAGAAATTAAAATTTGAACGGTTCAGATCGTTAAAAACACAATTGCATCATTTGTTTATAAAACATATGTAATAAAATATATAATAAAGCATATATTACACATGTAATAAAATTAAAAAATCCAAACCCCATCCAAACCCCATCCAAACCCCATCCAAACCCTGAAACCCCATCCAAACGGACCAAACCCCATCCAAACCCCTAAGCCCAAACCCCAAAATACCCTAAACTAATAAAATATTAAACCCTAAGTCATAAGTATATAAACGTCTCACACTCTCACTGTCTCACACTTTCACTATAACCCTAACTCTCAACAGTCGCCGCCTCCTTCACACTCTCAACATCAGTCATCAGTGATCTGTGATCTCGCCAAACTTCACACTCTCAAAGTCTCAAACTTCTCACTTCTCAAACCCTCTCGGCCTCTCCATCATCACCATCATCACTCTCGCCATCTCGCCACCTCGCCATCTCGCCATCCACCTCGCCACCTCGCCATCTCGCCACCTCCGCCTCGCCATCTCGCCATCCACCTCGCCACCTCGCCATCTCGCCACCTCGCCATCTCGCCATCTCGCCACCTCGCCATCTCGCCATCTCGCCATCCACCTCGCCATCTCGCCATCCACCCTCTCGGCCTAACCCCTAAGGCCCTAACCCCATCTCGCCATCTCGCCATCTCGCCACCCTAACCCCGATTCACCATCTCGCCACCCTAACCCCTTCAACATCAGACTCTCAGACCCTCTCGGCCTCTCCTAGGGTTCACTCAGTCTCAGCCTCTCTCCATCATCACCATCATCACCGATTCACCATCTCGCCACCCCCAACTCCGATCGAACCCAGGCTACCTAGCAACCCAGCCTCTCTCCAGAAAGCAAGCCCAACCCACCAAACTCCGATCGATCGGACTCGATCCGATCAATTAATGATCAGATCGAGATCTGAACTGCGATCGGATAGTTGATAGCACTATCGCTCAGACAGTCCGAGCACCACCGCAACGCCACCTTCGCACCAGCGACTCCGCCGCAAGCTCCCTGCCAGTTTGTCTCCCTTTGCGTGTAACTGTGTAAGTGTAAGTCATTTTCCTGCCAGTTTGCCTCCCTTTGTCATTTTTGTGATTTCAGCAAAAAATTCATCACTGTTTCACTAATTGTGTTTTTTTTTTGTTGTGTGTGTAGCTGTGGTGAAGATTAATAGCTTGTGGTGAAGCTGTCCTGTGTAGGAGTTGGCCTCTTGTGTTGGTGCTGGTGCTGGCTGCTGTGTGAGTGGCAAATGGCAATTTGCTGAATTTCAGTTTATTTGCATTTTGCTGGTATTTTTTTTATGATAAGATCTGGTGTTTATGATAAGATCTGGTGTTTATTTGCAGTTTGCTGGTATTTTTTTTTGCTGGTAGTGTTATTTGCAGTTTGCTGGTATTTTTTTGCTGATAGTGTTATTTGCTGGTATTTATTTGCTGGTAGTGTTATTTGCTGGTTATTTGTTGGTAGTTTTTTTAGGATGTCTACTCACCCAGAGTCTAGTGTAATTGGAATCCATGAATCCATTGGTTCCCCCCCATCCACACCCCAATCTAATTCTATTCCTAAATCCAGTAGAAGTGAAGTGTGGAACTGGTTTGAAAAAGTTGTTGAAATTGAAAATGGTAAATCTGTTACAAAAGCAAAATGTGCAATATGTGGAAAAAAATTAGATGGCAGTTCTTCAAATGGTACTACTCATTTAGCTCGTCATTATAGGAAACATCTTGAAAGCCAAAATGTTAATATTGGTAATCAAATGCTTTTACAATCAAATGCTGCTGGTAATTTGTCAAATTTTGTTTATAAAGAGGAAAATGCTCGAAAAGAAGTAGTTGATTTTATAGTTAGGGCAGAATTACCTTTTACTTTCGTGGAAAAACATGATTTTAAAGGAATGATTCAAAGAGGCTTTACTCCACAATATAAAGGAATTTCTGCCACAACTTGTAAAAGGGATGTTATGAAACTGTTTGTTGAAGGAAAATCTCAATTGCTGTCTTATTTTGAAAAATATGAAGGCAGAATTTGTTTGACTTCTGATGTTTGGTCTTCTAGACAAAAAATTGGTTTTATGTCATTAACTGCTCACTTCATTGATGCTGATTGGAATTTAAATAAAAGGATTATTTGTTTTAAAATGATTGAGTATCCACACAGTGGACAGTCACTTGCAACTCATATACATGAGGAACTCAACTCTTGGCGTATCCACAATAAAATTTTTTCAATTACACTAGATAATGCTTCAAATAATGATGTTGTTGCTGATTTGCTGCCTTTATATCTTATGATTGATGATGTGCCTAGACAAATGTTTCATGTGCGTTGTTGTGCTCATGTTATGAACCTGATTGTGCAAGATGGTTTGGCTATTTTAGGTCCTTCTATTGATAAAATTGTTGCAATTGTGCGTAGTTTGAATTCTTCAAATAAGAGACATGAAATTTGGAAAAAATGTTGTGTTGATGTTCGTTTGGATAAGAGAAACATAGACAATGATGTTCCTCATAGGTGGAATTCCACATATGCATTGTTAGAAGTAGCGATTCAATATAAAGCTGCCTTGCATAGATATGTTCAGACAATAAATCAATCAACTAGAAGTTCTACTTTACCGATTCCATCTGAACATGATTGGCTTGTTGCTCAGTTTGTTTGTGGTTTTTTAAAGACTTTTGATTCTTCAACAAAAATATTATGTGGTGTGTATTATCCTACTTCTAGTCGTGTGCTGACTTGTTTGATTGATATTCATTGTGCATTTCAATCATATTCTCATATTAATGCATTTGAAACTGCTATGGTTGCTATGAAAAGTAAATTTGATAAATATTGGGCAACTTTTCCTAAATTGTTTTGTTTTGCTACTGTTATGGATCCTAGGTTCAAAATTTGGGCAATTAGTGAGTGGTTAAATGTTATTGGTTGTGAGGAAGATGACATAAAGGTAAAGGTAGATGAAATTAAGTCTTCTCTGTTTAAATTGTATGACCATTACAAGACTAATGTGCCTGCTGCATCATCACGAAACTCTACTGAAACCACAACTAATCCTCAAAGTACTGTTTCTGGTAGTACTAGTTCTTCCCCAATTTCTATTCCTAACTTTCAAAACAGTGCTATGAGAGCCTTGAAAATGGCAAAGGTGCAATCCTCTGTTTGTTCTACTTCTGATTTGCAATACTATCTTGATGCACCGGTTTTAGATGATGTTGATGAAACTGCATTTTCTGTTTTGGGATGGTGGAAATCACATGATACACAATATCCTGTGCTTTCCATCATGGCCCGTGATTTGCTAACTGTTCCAGCTTCAACTGTTGCATCCGAAGCTGCTTTTAGTGCAGGTGGTAGAGTGGTATCGGAGAAGAGGGCTAGCTTGAGTCCGAACACTATAGAAGCTCTAATCTGCGTCAAAGATTGGCGCTTAGCTGAGGCAAGAATGCAAGAGGCTGCTCAAGAGGAGGATTGGGCAGAGGATCTAATGAATATCAAGCTATCAAGACCTGAATTTGTTGAAGAAGAGAGCCTTTCCCCTGCTGAATCAGCCACCTGATTAACTGATTTTATTTTTTCAGTTTCACTATTGGTTTGTAATTTGTAAACTCCATAAGGAGTTAAGCACCATAACTCATAACTGCATATTGTTACTTTTAGTATAATTAAATCAATACATTTCAGTTTTGAGGGTTGTGTATGTGCCAACCTAGTTGGGATGTACATGTGAAATGCAAATGATAGATAGGTTGTGTAGGTGCCAACCTAGTTGGGATGTACACATTCTATAGTGATGCATTTCCCCCTCTATTTATAATTAAATTATATGTTGTTAACTTGTTAAATTGTGACTTTGAGAGCTGACATTGCAAAATTTTGGCAAGTTAAAACCAATGAATTAGTCAAAACCAATGAATTAGTATCTGCTAAGTTTTATAACTAGACATAAATTAGGCAATAAATTAAGCAATTTGAGAAGCCAAAAAAGCCTAATTTGGGCTGCCCGTTCGGGCCTATTGGGCTGCCCGTTCGGGCCTAGTCCGGCCCGGCTCTAAAGCCCGTTAGTCTCAAGCCCGATGGGTGGGCTTCGGATTTGTGTATTCAGGCCCAAGCCCAGCCCGGCCCGGCCCGAAAGTTCTGTTGGGCTCTTGTAATTCAAGCCCGAGCCCGGCCCGAGCCCGAAAGATTGGGCCTGGGCCAGCCCGGCCCGGCCCATTGCCGACCCCTAGGGTCATTGAATCCTGTGGGACCTACGCTGGCTGGGGCCAATAGCAATGAAATGAGAGAATTACGAAAATGCCCCTAGGCTTTCTGATTTTTCCCTATAAAATGCCAATCTAGGCCAGGGTGAAAGTCGCACACTAGAAACTAGAATCGGGCGAGAGAGGCGTGTAGTGAGTGGTGTTGTGGTGCGGTGCGGGCTATGCAGCAGAGAGGCAGATCGCGCGACCGAAGATCAAGGAGCTTTTCCAGATCACGCATTGCCGTTGAGGGTTCTTAAGCTCATTCTCTTCGCATTTCACTCGCAAACTCTTCCTCATTCCAATTCTCAGCTCAGCTCTTTCGTTCTACAATGGCTGCTTCCAATGGTATGGTGTGCATTTTCGTTCTTCTGCTTAATTCTACGGTCATTTATGGTCTTGATTCGGATCTGACTATTTGTTTTGGCTGTGATTGGTTTTGTGTAGGACAAGAGCGTGAGATACAGAAGAACTACTGGGTGGAGAACTCCGCCGATTTGACGGTTGAGGCCATGATGCTTGACTCCAAGGCCTCTGATCTTGACAAAGAAGAACGACCTGAGGTATGCATATCTGTATCTTGTAATATATGTATAACTGTAACTATGTATTGCAAAACGACAATGCTGCTGAATATATTGGTGAGGCACTCTGTTTTTGTCCGTTGCAACAAACTCTGGGTTCTGTTTGGACTTTGGAACTTGGAATTACCTGTAGCCAAATGAAAGTTCAAATTTTGAAATCTAAAAGATCCCTCATTATTTGAGACATGAATCATTTACTGAATTACCCATGAATCAGTGACATGGCCATGGTTACAATGCGGAAGCTAACATAGACTTTTCAGCTATTCACTGGATAACTAAAGAGAAGAAAACTATGGTTATGGACTTATGGTCGTTAAATTGATTATGGTAAAAAAAAAAAAAAAAAAGAACTCCCAAGTTAATCCCATCCACTAAATGTGGTGACCAGTAAAAAAAGGAGAACTTTTTGAGAGTGAGAAGCATTTTTTATTCAAAACATGACATTGTATGGCCTTTGTTGTTTAAGCAGCAGTGATGTTTTGATTGGTTTTTTTATCTCACTCAACTTTTTGCCTTTGTATAATATGAAGCTGAGTCCTTCTCAATCATTTTGTTTTTTTGGTGTATTTGACATGATGTTTTAAATTAACTGGATCGAATCAGGTGCTTTCTATGCTCCCGCCTTATGAGGGTAAATCAGTTTTGGAACTGGGAGCTGGTATTGGCCGTTTCACTGGTGAATTAGCTCAAAAGGCTGGTCAGCTTTTTGCATTGGACTTCATTGACAATGTGATAAAGAAGGTAACAGCAGTTCCCTACTTATGAAGATTACTTTTTATACTTTGTGTCTCAAAGTGAAGGCGAAACTGGTATTAATTTATTAATGGTTTTACTTATCATATTCTACTTGCAGAATGAAAGCATTAATGGACACCATAAGAACGTCAAGTTCATCTGTGCTGATGTGACATCATCTGACCTGAAAATTTCTGAAGAATCAGTGGATTTGATATTCTCAAATTGGCTTCTTATGTATCTATCGGATAAGGAGGTAATTTGTCTTGAGTCACTTGTTCTTCCCTTTCATCAATGTGAGTTATAGATTATGTAGGTTATGTCTTTGTTATCTTTTAGTGTTTCTGCAGGTTTTGGGATCATTAGATAGTTTCTCTCTTTACTGTAATTTTTTCTAATCTAATCAAAATGTCTTTCCACTTTGCAGGTGGAGAATTTGGCACAAAGGATGATGAAATGGTTGAAGGTTGGCGGATATATATTTTTCAGAGAATCTTGTTTCCACCAATCTGGAGACTCTAAGCGAAAATACAACCCAACCCATTACCGGGAACCCAGATTTTATACCAAGGTTTGCCTTCTTTACTACTTTGTTCAGGATGTGCTATGGAGGTGCTCAATTCTGTTGACTAAATACGTGAAGAGATTATCATTGTTCTCAGTAATTCATTGTAGTAGTAGTGGCTGGGAGATTATTCAATTTGTGCTGTACGATGCTACCACTTAAAGATGGATGTTTTAATTCATGCTTTTTCCTGTGATTGTCTGTGATAATTTGTAAAGTTTTCCTAGTATTAATTATTAATTTATTAGACATTTAATTCTGACTAATATTGTACTGCAGGTTTTTAAAGAATGCCATATGAATGATGATTCTGGAAATTTCTTTGAACTCTCTCTTGTTGGCTGCAAATGCATTGGAGCTTATGTTCGGAACAAAAAGAATCAAAATCAGGTATCAAATTAGCAAAGGTAGACTTTATAGTGCTCCTTCCTTGCTATTGAACTGGCTGACTCACAAGATGTTTGTGTAAATACAGATTTGCTGGATATGGCAGAAAGTCACTTCACAGGATGATAGAGGGTTCCAGCAGTTCTTAGATAATGTCCAGTATAAATGTGATGGCATATTACGATATGAGCGTGTCTTTGGACAAGGTTTTGTTAGCACGGGAGGGATTGGTAATGAGTTGGCTGATTTTTAATTTTCCTTTTCTCATTTTGTTTTTCCAACATGTTTGATAGAGGTTTAAGGAAATGTTTTTGTATATGTGAACTATTATTTTGTGGTAGAGGTAGATGATATCCCCCCATTTCTGAGTGAACCCTTCTCTTTTGAGCAGAAACGACTAAGGAATTTGTGGCAAAGTTGGACCTTAAGCCTGACCAGAAAGTTCTAGATGTTGGCTGTGGCATTGGGGGAGGTGACTTTTATATGGCCGCAAACTTTGATGTGGAGGTTGTTGGCATTGACCTCTCTATAAATATGATTTCCTTTGCTCTTGAACATGCCATTGGACTCAAATGCGCTGTCGAATTTGAAGTTGCTGATTGCACCAAAAAAACATATCCTGAACACACCTTTGATGTGATATACAGCCGTGACACCATTTTACACATTCAAGTAAGAACCCCCATCCTGTTCTCCATGGGAAATATGTTATCTGAGCAACCTGAGAACTTTCTTCTTTTCATTTTCTATTATTTTCCTTTTGCTTTTATTGCTTTTCCCACATACACACTAAACCACATCCCACAGACTGGAAGGGGAAACTGTACCTAGTTTTTCTGTATCAATGGTTACCTTTATGTTGCTAAGAAAATTACCATTCTCTGCACCTAATATCCTGGGAAGAGTACTTTAATATTTTATTAGAAGCATATTTATCCTCACAGATTCAAATATTATGACCATTCTCTGATTGCCAAATTGACTGATGAAACTCATCACTAATATTTGAACAATTGCAGGACAAACCCGCTTTATTCCGATCCTTCTACAAATGGTTGAAGCCAGGAGGTAAAGTTCTCATCACTGATTACTGTAGGAGTGCTGGAACTCCATCGGCAGAGTTTGCTGAGTATATTAAGCAAAGAGGATATGATCTCCATGATGTAAAAGCATATGGTCAGGTATGTTTGGAATTTTGCATCTGATTGCTTTTACTTGGCCCGCCTTATAAAATGTTTATTCATATTTCCTTGACATAAAATGATACTTGTATGTTTATACTAATCTCAGATGCTTAAGGACGCTGGTTTTGATGAGGTCATTGCTGAGGATCGTACTGAGCAGGTCTGCATAAACCTATGTTTAACTTTGTAGTTTTGTTTAAATGTTTATGTTTGAGCTTCCTGATCTGAAGCCAAATTGTTTTCTGGTGCTTTAGTTCAAAGCAGTTCTGCAGCGGGAATTGGATGCTGTTGAGAAGGACAAGGAGGCATTCATCCAGGACTTTTCTGAAGTGCGTTTCTTCCTCATTTCTGTGCCTTTTGCATTGATCTCTGATTCTCTATGCATTCATTCTTCTGACTCTTTTTGATTGAAATACCCACAGGAGGACTATAATGACATAGTTGGTGGATGGAAGGCAAAGCTTGTCAGGAGTAACTCTGGAGAGCAGAAGTGGGGCCTCTTCATTGCCAAGAAGAAATGATGTCTGATATTTTCTACTTGTGCCATGCTTTATTTGAGTTTATTTATGTATTTGGGACGAAGGTTGTTTGTGGTTGTTGTATCCAGTTGTTGGCGTGTTGTCATTAGACGATCCTATTTCATTCTATGTCGTTGTCGTTAATAAATTAATTCGTCCTCAGTGTTATGGGAAGAATCTCTCTGTTCTTTAAAAGTCTAACGTCGAAGACAATTCCATATCGTCATTGATCTGATGTGTTACTCCTTCTCCTTCTTTGGTTCATGGGGATTGGGCCATTGGGGAGTGTCTCAAAACGTTAGGGAGAAAAGAAAACTAAATATGGTACAAAGAAAAATTAATATCATGATTAAATATGTGCCAAAGATTTTGCAACTCAGAAATGTTTAATTGGAGATGGTAACCTACACTTATTATCATTGATAAATGTTCCTCTATACATTATTTGTTGTTTACTTTCAAACTTGTAGCTATATGCTATATACATGTTGAGCATATGAACTTGAAAAAACAGGAGGTATATACACTCGCATTAGAAATCTATTACATTTACATCCTTTTTGGATCTGACAACAACTGGTGAAGTAGAGAGACCATTCTGTAATTTACGCTCAAGGGGTACCCGTAGGAGATCACCTTCCTCATTACCCTCTTCAGCGACCATAAATTCTTTGGGAGGGAATGACCCAAATATCTGCACCATTAAGCTTCCACCTAACGCAAAATGCAGCCCAGTAAGTTCTGTAAGTTTTGTCTCAAGCAAATATGAGAACTGACAATTATAGTGGCCAAATGATTCCACCAGTTCCACATGGTAAGAAGGGAAAGAAGTTGAAGCCTTTTCATACAAGAAACTAGAACACATCAGAACAGCAAGAATGCAACATGTGAAAAGTACTAACCGAGCACAAGAGCAGCCCCGATCCATCCAAGTGCACCCCACCTTTCGCCGAGGAGAAACCATGCAAAACCAGCACCCCACAGCGGCTCCAGCCCGTAAATTATGGCTGTTTCTGTTGCTGAAACATCACGCATGGCTGCAATCTATAGCAATGAACACTTTCTATGAGGAAGAGGAACAGAATGGTTGAACAATCCCTATTAAGTTTCCAATAATTAATGATACATTGAACTATGTTTCAGGAATATTCACTTGATTGAGTTTCTATGATCAGCTTCCTAATCGAGTGCTTGCGTTGCAGAGTTCTTTTTAGATTGAACAATTGCAGCATTGATTCCTTGCATGTCACACAACGTACTTTTTGTGACGGGCACAAGGCACAGATTTTATACGATGACAGGGCATTCGAATAGTGCTGAAATTCAGTTTTGTACAGCAATAGTACTGTGTGACCTAAGGAAGTGTACCTCAATCCATAAGCAAAACCCAGTTGAAAATGCACCAGTATAAAGTGCAGGTATCCATGGAAATGCAAGAATCCAGTCCAATAGCTCTGTCCATGTCCATGTTAATTGGTTGGAATTGTTGGCACCATCAAACCACCCTCCAACAATAACCCAAATTGTAGAGAAGACAGCAACAACACAAACCTAATAAACCACGGAAAAGATAATTAATTGTCCAAACATCTACATGTGAGCTATGTGAAAAAGGAAAAGAGGGAGGAATGATGGCTTGCATGATTGCATGCATATATACCTCATATCCAAGAAGTGCTAAGAAGTTCTCTTTCTTTGTGCTTCGTGAAATATGTTCAGTTCGAAGCAAGTGAATTCCGAAAAATATTGCACTCAAGAAGTTAAAAAGATCTCCAACCTGGAAAGAAAATTAGTACCATCATTCATTGAAAAAGAGATCAGTACTATTTTTCTCTAACACAATCAACGGTACCTAAAGCATCAAGAAGTTGAGCATATATGTAGTAGTACTTACACTTGGAGGTGATCCACTGCATTCCAGCATAGCAACCCCAAGAGCAGACATGAGAACTCCAAACCAGGTACGAGCAGGTATGATTGCTCCAAACATGCCATCAAGCAATGGTACCACTATAACCTATTCAAGTTAATTACCAAGATGTTATAAAAATGTGCGTATACTTTTAAACACAAATCACAAATGTCTTTTCACAGGAAAGTACGTACTTATTGTTCCTCTCTAACAATGCATTTCTAATATATGTTTCAGAAGATATAATAGTACTTGTGTCTGCAAAATTTTTGAGCTTACTGTGAACAAAGAAATAAATGATGCACGACTAGCATCAGATGTAAGCAATCCAAGTGCCTCAAGAAGGTACCCTAGACTGATCCAGAACCCCAACTCCACCCCTGCATTGCGGGTCTGAACATCACCTCGTGATCGAAACACAAATGGAAGAAATGGGATGGCTGACATGACAAATCGCACTGCAGAGAAGGCTGCTGGGTCCATCACAGCTTCAACCTCTTTAACAACTGGAATGTTACTTGCTGCAGTTTAAATGAGCATATTTCTTAGAGCTTTTGTGAATTTATAATATTCAACATATGAAGTTATTATTTTAATACACTATGAAAGTAGAATCCTTAACAAACCGATTGAAACAAATAATGACCTTTGTTATTAAAAGAACAGAGAAAAAAACAACAAACAAAAACTGATCAAACAGGCCTTAAAGATTTTTGTACCACTAAATTTCGTTTGATCAAACCAATTACTATAATTTTCTTAGCAGATGAAGTTGCTTGTAATATATATCTTCTCACAAGACAAATTGCTCAGGGAAAAGATACATACCATAGACAATTGTGATGACATTGAGCAACATAATACTCCTTAGCTTCTTGGATGCAAAGAAGGCCTTTTGCCAAAAGGGTCTTCTCTTTCTTGGACCAGATTTCAATCCCTTATTTGCACCATTTTTAATCTCATCCTTCTTGCTGTTCTTGATCTTCTTCTCAGATAGTGTGCGCTCATGATCACTATGTATAACTGAGAAAGTCCCATCCTTGGTTCTTTGAATTTCAAGAGATTTCTTGTTTGCTATGTTCTTGTAGGTAGCTTTCTGAGATGTTGAAGAAGAAGATGATGGTATTGATGAAGTGGAGGTGGGATCTAATGAACAAGCGATGAAGCGTCGTCGTTTGTTGGGAATGGAGGAGAAGAAGAGGAACGCAGAAGGGTTGTTAAAGTAGATTGAAATTTTGGAAGTAGAGTCGGTTGTTGTCGTTCTCCATGTTGTTGATGATGGGCAAGCCATGTATGAGCTAGAGGACTCAAATAAAGGTCACCCACTCTCTCTATTCAGCCATTTCTCTTTTCTCTTTATGTAGCTTATGAATTCAAACCATGGAAGTAGAAAGTAAGTTTTTCAGAGAATTATAAGACAATAAAAAAGAGTGGAGTTTCAGAGTGGAAAACTGGAATAGGACAAAGAGCAAGATCTCTCTCTCTCTATTCAGCCTTCTATTCCTTAATTTTTTTAACTTGAAAGCAGACCATGGAATCAGAAAGTGGGATTTGCAGAGATATATAATTAAGTTTGATTCAAAAATGTGTGGGGTTTCAGAGTGGAAAGCTGGAACCATGGAAGTGGGACAACGAAAGATATTTCTACCCAAGAGGGAGTACCAAACGTGTGGCACATGGGATTTTATTTCAGTGGTGGTCCAAAGTCTTCACGTTCATAATGTGAAATATTACACAAAGTTGGGGAGACCAGAACCTTTTAATTATTGTTGTTTTCCGATAATTAACTTTGTCCGTACTTTTGGCCAAAAAAACACTTTGTCTGTACTCTGAAGTTTAAAGATAAAGAGACTCAAGGGTCATATTTCAGGATTATTATTTCGTTCATTTGACTTCAAAATTGGTATGCTTTAACAGTTCACTAGTTTAGTCATCACTTTTAACACCTTAACAGATGCAGCCATGCAGGGCTCGGAGAAGAATGTTTGGTACATGTAATATTCAAGGTGATTCCTATGAATATTACTGGGGCCATGCAGCTCTTCACAAGTACCAAAACTCTTTCATCCTAGAAGGCAAACAACCAGAAGCAGTAATTTTAATTACTGGTGATTCTTCATATAAAGGAAAACAAAATTTACCAGAGTAGCAGTGCAGTGAACACTACTAATTAACACACCATTGCACTAATAAAAAAATATGCAAAATGAACATTATCGGTTGATTATTGCTTGCATCATACGAAACAGCAAACTTGTGGAACACCTTCAGTTTTCAGCAACACCCCCATCTTCATCTTCATATTCAACATCTTCTTCAACTGTGGCATCTTGGTATTGTTGATATTCTGCAACAAGATCGTTCATGTTGCTCTCTGCTTCAGTGAACTCCATCTCATCCATTCCTTCTCCCGTATACCAGTGCAAGAAAGCCTTCCTCCTAAACATAGCTGTGAACTGTTCACTTACTCTTCGGAACATCTCTTGTATAGAAGTGGAATTCCCAATGAAAGTCGAAGACATTATAAGACCTTTTGGTGGGATGTCACAAACACTGGACTTGACATTATTTGGAATCCACTCAACAAAGTAGGATGAGTTCTTGTTCTGCACATTCATCATCTGCTCATCGACTTCTTTGGTGCTCATTTTGCCTCTGAACATGGCTGATGCTGTGAGGTAACGGCCATGGCGCGGATCAGCTGCACACATCATGTTCTTGGAATCCCACATTTGTTGTGTCAGTTCAGGGACAGATAGTGCACAGTACTGCTGTGATCCTCGAGATGTCAGAGGTGCAAATCCCACCATGAAGAAGTGTAGTCGAGGGAATGGGATTAAGTTCACAGCTAGCTTTCGGAGGTCTGAGTTCAGCTGACCAGGAAATCGCAGACAACAAGTGACCCCACTCATAGTTCCCGAAATTAGATGATTCAAATCCCCAACTGGAACAAAAAAAAAAGTACATTAGCTAGCAATCCTGATCCAAATTAGGCTGTTTCTCTTTCAATTTCATAGGGAAACAATGTAGTATGAAAACTTAAAAGCAACAGAAGTAATTTGTAAGTTTACATTGTAGGTGAGTCTCAAGTTAAGGTCAATTCAACTTACAGCTTGGGGTGGTGAGCTTGAGAGTCCTGAAGCAGATATCATAGAGTGCTTCATTGTCAAGGACCATACACTCATCCGCATTCTCAACAAGTTGGTGAACTGAAAGCGTGGCATTATAAGGCTCCACAACGGTGTCTGATACCTTTGGAGATGGAAAGACAGAGAAGGTGAGCATCATCCGGTCTGGGAACTCTTCTCTGATCTTTGAAATGAGCAGAGTTCCCATTCCAGACCCTGTTCCACCTCCAAGTGAGTGACATACTTGAAATCCTGCATCAAGTAATTAAGGCCTAAAATATTAGTGACATCTAAAATAACGCCTAAGAATAGTTTGTTCACAAGAATTTGGTAACATAATAACAGCCCTGCAAAATGAGATGTTTCATACTTTCATCTAAAGAGAAAAAAAAAACATAGAAATAAAGAAACAACAATTTAAATTTTGACTATAACTGATTATTGTTTTGACCAGAAAATTAACTTGTAGCAATACAATGAATACAAAAATTCATAGTATAATACAATTTGCATTAACATTTCTGATCAGAAAGCAATTAATTTAATACAATATGATTTAACTTAATTACAAACAACTGTCCTGTAATGTAAATGTAATGAAAGTAGATCACATCCCCATATATGTCAATCCATGAAAACTAATAAGAAGTAATTAAACTGGTTTCTTTGATGTAAAATATGAGAATCAAATTCATTCTTTGCATTAAATTAAATCATATTAAAAGTATAGAGGTACCTTGCAAGCAGTCGCAATTCTCAGCTTCTTTCCTAACAACATCGAGCACCGAATCAATAAGCTCAGCGCCTTCGGTGTAATGGCCTTTAGCCCAATTGTTGCCCGCACCGGACTGCCCGAAAACAAAGTTATCGGGCCTGAAAATCTGGCCATATGGGCCGGCCCGGATGCTGTCCATGGTGCCCGGTTCAAGGTCCATGAGCACCGCCCGGGGCACGTACCGCCCTCCGCTGGCTTCGTTGTAATAAACATTGACCCTCTCCAACTGAATATCGGCGCTCCCGTTGTACCGCCCGGTCGGGTCGATCCCATGCTCGTCGCACACAACCTCCCAGAACTTCGACCCTATTTGATTCCCACATTGCCCTCCCTGGATGTGCAGAATCTCTCTCATTCTCGCTTGTTGTGTAGGGGTAAAATCGAGATATCGATCGACCGATATGTACCGTCAGTGCCTCAGGACTCTCTCTCTCCCCCACCAAGAGCTTTTGGAGGGAAAGTAGTCGTGGGAGTTATTTATACTCGGCCAGGGGAATGATCCCACGGTGGAGATGGAGAATGGGGGGATTAGGATGAGTGATCGGACGGCTCAGGAGTGTCCGTTTGGTGAGAGAGAAATGTGTGTATAATTAGTGAGTGGTAGTGGGGGTGCGGTTTGTTAATTGTTAGTTTTGGGTGTTAATGGTTGCCATTTGTGAGTGTTTCATTCACTATCGCCGGCTTAACAGGGCAGGCCTCTCCTATTACATCATTCATTCATTTTCTTATTTCAAACCAAAGGATCAAATGGCGTTTCTCTTGTTTTCATATATAAGCTTAGTCGTAATTTAATTAACTTCTTCCCGTTGATTATAGGCTCCTAGCAGGTGAAGTCCATTTACCCTTTTCTTGTTTTTTTTACAAAGGCCCATTTACCCTTGTTTTTTTTTTTTTTTTGCCAGAAAAAAAAAAAAAAAAACCTCCTACTACATAATTGGGCCATCTTTCAAAACAAACCCAAAAATGCCTTCCTAGCTTACCCAAATCCATTATGCCACTTATTGGGCTTGGCCTCTTGCCCATAATCTACCCCCTTTTCTTCTCTCCCTCCTACATATTTTCTTGAAATGCCAAGAGTGTGGAACTTAGACATTATTTAATTAAGAATGTTCCTTTTTGAAATATTAAACATAAGTTTTTTTGTTATATTAGAAGGAATCGAACCTGAAACTAGCTTAATCATAACTCTTATCTCACGTACCCTACCAGTCACCATTTAGACTAATCTCAAGAACTTATTAAACATAATTTGTTTACTAATTAGATATTCATATAATGGTATTTAAAAGCATTCTAAAATAAATAAATATTCTCCTTAATTTAATGATTAAAGGAATCATTTAACCTCCATATAATACACTCAACTAAGCTTTTAATTTGTCAATAATCATTTGGTTTAGTGGTGGCACTCAATCTTCCCTTTGTTAAAAAGAGGTTTTGAATTCAAATTTCATAATTTTAGCCTCTCTCTAATAATTTTAACCTAATTCAAAGAATTACTCTCTCTAATAATTTTAACCTAATTCAAAGAATTAAGATTTTAGCCAATTACTCCATGCAGATGTGGTAAGGCCTCCTCAAAAGTTTTATGAGCTGCATATATGCCTTAAACAATATGTGTAGGTGCTCCTGCTGGGCCATTTATATTTCGTTAACAAGATGATAACATGATCATATTACATGTTGAGTCGTTGACTTTCAGGAAGGAAAAAAAAATGCTGTCATTGATTCATGATTTGACATCCTATTACATTTTTTATATAAAATATTGGTGTTTTGCATGTTAATACCTTCTTTTTTACAGAATATATTAATACGTATAGTAGACTTTCAGATTAGGCAGAAGTAGGTCCTGTATCCAACAAAAAGATAAAATTGAATAATTAAACAATTATGGGTTTGAAATAGGACAGAGAGGTGCAGTATTCACTCGAGAATTGAGTCATTCCACAAAATAATGATGAAGGGCTCTTATGTCTTGAAGATAAAAGAGATGAGCAACTGAGCTGCTATAGCTGCAAGCTGCATGCATTCTCTTTTTTTTTCACAGCAGGACATGGACTCAGATACATATGGACCCCCATATAATTGAATTGAATTTAATTAATTGTAGGTGTATGGCAGTAAGGAAGATTCCAAATGAGACACAGTAAATTTGGTAGCACGTAAAAGGTGTAATCTCATTCATTCTAACATAGATATCTCAGTCTCACACCCAAAAGGACAAATTACAGATAGAATTGATATATATGTTTATAACTTTATATGTGATAGCATATATATATAGATAGAACAAAGAAATTTATAATATGCATATTGTACAGTGGAGACTGGAGAGTGGATGGGATTGGATCAGATCAAATCTTTTGGGTAAGTAAGGGTTAAAAAAAAGGGAATGCAGACAATATATATGTTTGTCTTTGTGGTATATAAGACATATATGAATGCCATGCGCAATATATGGTTGCAAGATGGTGCATATATATGCATGGACCTTATAGTATATATATGCATGGACCTTATAGTATATATATAGGAGACAAAGAAGAGAGAGAGAGAGAGAGAGAGAGAGAGAGAGAGAGAGAGAGAGAGAGAGAGAGAGAGAGAGGGCAGTTCGGATTGAGAATAAGTGTGAAAGGCACGAGACGAAAAGAGAACAATAAATGAGAGGGGGCAGAGGAGAGAGGGGTAAAGAGGGTGATGAGGCATATGATAAGCCTCATGATCGTCACGTCGTTTTTCATTCGCTACTCCCCAAAAACCTCCCAGAATTCCACGCTTCCTCCCTCTCCCTCATCTTCCACCCTTTGCCTGTCTTCTTCTTTCTTAGCTTTTCTTTTTCTTTTTTCCTTTGTCCTTCTCTCCACACTCACACACACACACACACACACACACACACACACACACACACACACAAACACGACACATTCCTCTTTCTTCCATCTCATAAACTAAATAATATATATATTAAATTAATATAGCCTAGTCAACCTCGTGTCTTGCTCACTTTGTTCCGTATTAAACCAACACAACTACAATGCCTATTCTCTCCCCCTCTTTTCATAGTGATCAATCCCCATCTCTGAATGTCTGAAACTCAAACACTAGCCTACTTCACTGTTTCAGCTCAACGAACCCATTTTTCAACAATACCCTCTCTTTCTCTCTCTTTCAAGCATCAATATATTCTAAATATAAACCATGTCTAGTGCCTATGTGAGGCAGCTAGCTAGCTAGGCAACACCCTATTTTAGTTCACACCATCCCCACCTTGCATGCTCAATAGCTAGCTCATCCTTCTCTCTCTTCCCAGTTTCCCATTTTCCCAACTCCAACACCATTCTTCACCCCTTCATACCACACCACATTACCTAACATAATATATATGCACCTTTAGATCGACTGAGAGTGTGAGAGGTTGATCAGCTAGAGCAAGAAGGAGAGCATATATCAAAATGTGGATGATGGGTTATAATATTGACGGTGGTGATTTCAACAACATCCCTGATTCCTTCAACGGTCGGAAGCTTCGGCCTCTCATTCCAAGGCCACTGCCATCTCCCAACACCACTTCAACCACCACTCCTCCTCCTCCTCCGTGCTTAGCCATAATTCATCATGGCAATGATTTCTTCTCACAATATCACCATCTGGGTACATATAATTAATATTGTACATATGCACTAATTATATATTCTTGCTAATTAAAGTCCGTTTCTTAATTAATACTTGTTGTACGTTGTTACAGGTGTGGCTGAGCAAAGCAAGAGGGATCATCAGTTGAACACACCACAGGTTGTGGTGAGCTCGAGGTGGAACCCAACGCCGGAGCAGTTAAGGGCTCTGGAAGAGTTGTACCGACGAGGGACTCGAACGCCATCGGCAGACCAAATTCAGCATATCACTACCCAGCTTCGAAAATATGGAAAGATCGAGGGCAAGAACGTCTTCTATTGGTTCCAAAATCACAAGGCACGAGAAAGGCAGAAACGTCGCCGTCAAATGGAATCCGCAATCGCCTCTGCAGCAGACGACCTACAAATTCTGTCATCAGAAAATAAGAAAGATCAATTAGGTAATTCAAACCCACTTACATACATAACTAATTAATTATAATCCACTCAAATAATCTTCTTTTGTTTTTCTATTATATATAATATATTTATCACAGGAAACGTTGGCCGATCAATCCATGTTTGTTTTATTTGTATGGTCTTTTCCATTCTGTGCGTTTTGTTGTTAGCTAGGGATGTTTTTACTTTTTATTATATGTATTTTAATTATAATTTTAGTATTATTTGAAAAATATATTGGAATTGTCGTTTGAGAATTGAGAGATGCATGTAAAGTGGTACTCTTTTTGTTTTTCTTTATGTCTACACACATGCAAACTGCAGGGGCAAGTAGGACAGTGTTTGAAGTTGAACAGACCAAGAACTGGGCACCCTCCACAAACTGCAGTACTCTTGCAGAGGTCTATTTCCTGTCTTCATTCCTTTTTATTATACATATATGTCTTTCTTCAATCTATCTAGCTTCATATATAGAATACATAGCTAGATACTAACACTAGTTACCTCCTTTTTCAACTTGGTATTCCTCAAATATGTAAAAAGTTGCCTTATAATTAAGCAATTAAGCAGGGGTAATTTGCATATGATTATGGAATCATGATGAGGGTAAATTAATTAACTAATTAAAAACTGAAAAGCGTACGTATTGTATGTAGAGAAGTGAAGGGAAGGTTAAATTTCAAGGTGCTTAGCTAGGAGCAAAAGCTTAAAGCTATGCTTGTTGGGAAATGAAAAGGGTCTAAAAGCTGCATTCCTTCCTTTCTGTCGGGGCTGCTGTTATGAAAATTAGCTAGCTTGTTGGGGTTTTGGGTCTTGTGCTTATTCATCAATCTCATTTGCCCAGTGATCTCTCAACACCCCTCATATATTCTATAGAAAT
Source organism: Dryas octopetala (assembly GCF_963921425.1). NCBI lineage: Eukaryota > Viridiplantae > Streptophyta > Magnoliopsida > Rosales > Rosaceae > Dryas > Dryas octopetala. The sequence continues at coordinate 18,936,326 of NC_141374.1, read as the reverse complement.
GAGCACCCTCCTACAAAAAGACAATCCTAACCTTACCCGTACATGTGTATATTGGCTTCATTCACATGAATGAATGAACCAATGGCCCATGCATCAGCATGCATGCATGCCAATTTCATTCATAATTGACCAATTGACAATTTTAATTGCTGTGCAGGAATCTGCTGTTTCAATATTGCAAAGGACAGCAAAAGCAGCAGCAGCTGATCACTGCAGGACGGATGGATGGATCCAATTCGATGAAGAAGAATTGCAGCAAACAAGAAACTTTGTGGAAAGGAATGCCACGTGGCAGATGATGCAGTTGTCTTGTCCTTCTCCTCCTACAGCAGCTCCCACCCACCACCTCATAAACTCTACCCCTATTACTACATCTTGTACTACCTGCACTACAACAACAACCACAAGTAGAGCAACAGTGGCAACCATGGACCAAAAGCATCTCATTAAGTCCTTGACTCATCATAATGATCTCAGCATCTTTATAGCACCTTACAGATCAGTAGAAAGTTGCCTACTCATTAACCACCAAAACCAAAACACTAATGGATTTCAAGATCAAGAAGAATCTCAAACCCTTCAACTGTTTCCACTTCGGAGTGGCGATTATGGCCATGAAAGCAATGTTCACCATGAAAAGGAGACCCAGTTATCCGCTGGTTCAGCCATGAGTGCTAACTTCAGTACTACTCCTAATTACCCTTTTTTTGAGTTCCTTCCATTGAAGAATTAACAACTATATTTAATTGCTAGCTACCTATGAATATTCTAATGTGCATGATGGCATGAGTAGTTTTTAATTAGATTTTGTTATTTAATTTGTTGGAAAATGGGACAATGTTGTTATTGTGGTTGATGTTACATTTCATGGGAGTTGTGTAATAACTAATATCAATTAGAAGGTACGCGCGGTTGCCTTAAATTGCATTTGGACCATGTTGGTTGAATCAATGCAAAACTAACATTAAAGCATATTGCAGAGGTTTAATGTCCTCACCTATATACACACCTCGTTTAAGTAACTTGATGTGTCATGTGATTGTATATATATATATATATATATATATATACATAGATGTAAGATCATGTGCATGTGATCGATCATCAGAGAGAGAGAGAGAGCGTTGGGTAGTCCTCGAATGAAGGGATAGCTATGGACTGGATATAAGTAGATGCGTCATGCATGGAAGAGAGTTTGATGTTGATATATGTATATGAGGATTCAGAGATGGGAATTAGATGTGAGAGACGACCTTCATATATACCTTTATTTTTATTTTTGGCCGGGGACGACCTTTAGACCTTGATGTTGAAGTGACCAAGAATTTAGGTTAGAGAGATTTTTTGTTCTTTTGTTACAAATTTAGCAAATGATATGCCAATGATATATGATGGATCGATGTACATTCCCTTCAATTAATACTGGGAAAACGAATTCACCGGGACCATCTTCACGAAAAAAGAAACAACACTACTTAAAAGAAGTGAAAATTAGTATTAGCTAGTGCATTGATAATAAATCCAACGTAACCTCAAAAGTTCAAAAAATTAAAGGACAAATTTCCAAACAATAAAAGGACAAACATAAATGGAAAAACTAGCCATATACATATGGTCAACTTGAAGCAAAAAATGTTGAGAAGATTAATTGCAAACCCAATATTAAAAATACTTTTAACCAAGCACATATATTGGATAACACACTTCATGTTCTCACATTTATGATTTAAAATTTATAACTAAAAATAAGCCAACATCTTAGATCAGGTAGGTGCTGAATAATATTATGTATATGGGGATTAGATCAGAATATCTCAAGTCCCAAAGGTCAGACGTGTCAAGTTAATTACGGCTTTCAAGCTATATATGCAATTATCAGTCACAATCCAGCCCACAATCCACGGCGCCATAGACATATATAATGTAGCTGCAGGTGGTGCTGTATCCAAAGCAGCTGAGCTGACCATAAATTAATTCCAAAGTACTTTTAAGCTACTCACGTGAGAGAAAATTTTTTTTGTTCATGAAGAAAGGAAGAATTAATGAAAGATATATAATTAATTAAGAGATTAAGACAAGTTGAAAGGGGGAGGATTGTATTGTCTTTGAGATCTATATGGTACGTTTTGTTGGTATCGCACACACACACACACACACCATCATAGGCATAGAATTAGAGGTGCAGAAAGAGAGAGAGAAATCAAGAAAGAGAGGGGACAAAGCCGACTTAGCTTTAAGGCCAGAGCAGCAGTACTATATAATCAATAAATATGCAGATTGCAGGGTCTACCTAGCTTACCACCTTAATTGTATATATATATATATATATATATATATATATGTGTGTGTGTATTTTTTTTCCCGGGATATATATATGATATTAATTCATAATTAATTTCAATTTGAAATTAGATATCCTCGGCAATAAGCGTCCTTTTTGTAGTTTCTTGCTGATGTCTATGATGCCTTTTCCTTGTTTGACACCCTGTGTCGGTAATTCGTACAGTATTGCGCGCCTTATCGCTTACCAGATACCAGACATACACAATTACACATGAGATCCATTTTAACACACCATGCAGCCCATGTCCCCTCTTTCACAGTTTCATTCATTCATGCAATCTTCTTCCTTTTTCTCTCATGATCCTACTTTGAAATCAGGACTGCATATATTTTACAGGACAGTCAGTCAAATGCAAATTATGTATGTATACAATCTTGCATATATATTGTCTTTATATATTGACATTTGAGAGAGAGAGAGAGAGATTCCTATAAGCAAACCTCTTCAATAGAATTAACATAAATAAATTTGAAGCTCAACTCACATGCATACTCACATTCTTATTGGTCAGTACGTATTCCAAGCCATGAAGCATTATATCATTGAAAAAAAAAATGCATGATGAGAAGAACAACAATAAGCATATTTGATAAAACATTAATCTTGGAATTCTTATATATAACTATATATATTACATTGGAAAAAAATTGGAGTATTCAATCAAAAATTAATTGATAATGAATAAAAGTGCAAAGATCTTATAAATTATTATGCAAAGCTTCTAGATTTCAAATGTGGGATCTCAATATCATTACGCTCCTCATGTGTACGTAGCATCAGTCAAGCCAAATTGAACTTTTATTGGGTGACGTATAAGCATTTATGGTCATTGAGGCCTTGACAAGTGTCTAACATGACTTTGATACTAATAAAAAAAATGAATCATTCAATTCAAAACTAATTAAAAATAAATAAAAAATTTGAAGACATACGTTTTAAATTACTATTCAAAGCTTTTAATATATGTATATAAATATTACATCCATACAACATGTTCAAGATGAATTCCATTTACTCAAGAATATAACCTATAGCAGGACAAACCCACAACGAATAAGACCATATATACAAGATTCTGTCATGATCAGTACACATGCATTTTGCCGACACCAAATAATTGTCTTTAACTCTAGCTCTACTTTCAAACCTTTTGCTTGACAATGCCCACCACGTACCACAAAATCATATGAAACAACCAAATGTTTGGCATATATTATGTATATACAGGTAAAGCTTACTAAATGGTCCCCTATATACAGTCCTATTCACATAATTCCATAGAATCTGGCAAAGTGATCGACAGTTTTATATATGAGAAGGCTATTCCATTCTGTAATTCAGTTTTGGACCAAAACTATGCTATATAACTAGCTGTGCGAAATGTGACACTGGAAATGAAATCAGTATACAAAGCCTGTTATTTTAAAGAAGAAAAAGAGAAAAAAGAAAGTTAAAAGAATAAAAGATGATGTAGAGGTAGATGGGGATAGCCCTCCCAGGCTCCCAGCTGTGGGGTTTTGTACAGGCACGTAGGTTAATTTGATATATAAAAGAACAGTGTAAATGGTAAGAAATTGAGGAAAGCAGCAGAAAATTGACCAAGGCTGGTAAGAAATTAAACAGCTAGCACAGCACAGGCTAGGGCTGCAGTAGAAATTGACAATACCTAGACCAGTGCTTACACATATATGCATATATATGGAGCGACAGCTCAAGACCACAAGTTTACCTCTTATGCATCTATTTTTTCATTTATGTCATTTCCTCACCATGTGATCTGATCTCTCTTCCCCACTCTGTCTTTCTTCATGACCTCATCATCTTCTTCTCTCTCTAGAGAATAGAGACTAGTCTAACCTCTCTCTGACACATCAAAATTTTGAATCTCTTCATCCAAGTTTCGACCCATATATTTTATTTATTATTATTCTTATTTCCTTTTTCAATGGTAAGCAGGTTGCACTCCAAGGACTACCAATTTAACAATTCTCACCAAAACAAGAAATTAGTTCTTTCTTCTTTCTTTCTTTTTTTTTTTTGTGGGGAAAATGGGACCACTTTATAGAAAACATTAATTTGCATTTCTTGGCTTTTGTTGCCAACCACTTCTTCCTTGTTTAGCCAAATTAAAATATAAAAAAACCGTTCTTCTTGGTATTTTTCCCCTTTCTTTCTTCTTTGTGTGAACCAATTGATAGTATAGATTACATATAAAAGGAAAGGTATCCACCATTTTCCAAGTTGTTGGTCATATTCGAATGTGAGATTCTAGATTAATATTATAAGGTCCCATCTGAATTATTTCCATTCTAGTTCATCAAACGAACACCTTTAGACAAGAGCTAGCCCACAAAAGTACGAAATGAGCTTTAGACTGGAAAGAGGACACCAAGCCCAAGCCTAACAAGAATACAATAGCCCAATGTGGCCCATTAATTAATTTGGGCCAGTTACTGTGAAAATACAACGTTTTAGTAGATGCCTGGTAAAGACTGGCCCCAAATCACATAATTGAATCTCCACATGATCGAGTTTGCAATGTAGCAAATCTCTGCGTGGCTTACCATTATATCACCGTTGTTGAATTTAGGCAAACCAACAAGGGAGACAACACTCTCTCAAACAAAACCCTCAAACAAAGGCCATTATGGCCACTGTTGTTCCATTCATTCAAGAATTATATATACTGGAGAATTCATAATGAATTGCTCGAGAAAGTGGGCAGTAGAGGGAGAGGCAGTGGCGGTTGACTGGATCAAGTTGGTCAAATGGGTGGTTCGTCAACTTGATTTTCAAGTTAATGGTCTATTTTCTTAATTAATTCCCTTCTTAAAAATTAAAATTTCAGTCATGAAAATAGTATAAAGGGCCTAGGTAGCTAGCGTTCTCTAGCTTTTTCCATGTACCGTTTGATGTTTCTGTCCGTTAACAAAGATCTACATTTGTTACAAAGTTACATATAAAATATTGGAGTAAACAAAAATTTTAATTAAATCTAGTGGACAGAGTACTCCATTAAAGGACAAAAATTCTATTAGAATCTCTTTGGCCGATGAGAGCTACGTGGGGTCGCATACATTAATAGGAATCATAGGATATAAAGATATATATATATATACATATAAAATCATCTTTCATGTGCAGGTACAGGCGTTCGTACTGCTTTTGCCACTAGCACTACCAACGGTGCAGATTCAGATTAAGATCAAAACCATTTATGCCGTTGATTTTTTTGATCAAGTGCCAACTCTATCATGGAGGTAGTTAGATTTGATGGACGGCCAGAGATGTATATGAGCGTGCACCACATACATTTACTTTCCATTATAGCTTACGGACAGACACAGTCTCACAGAGTCACAGAGGCTTTGTTGCAGGTTTGAGTACTGAGTGAAAGAGATGGCACACTTTGCTCACCAACTCACGTGGGAAAGAAAACATGACGTTAAAAAGAGACCATTTCAATTACCACAAACGACTTCAACATTTATATAAATACTGATATGCTAGTACTGTTTGAACAAAGTTGTGTTGCTCATTGGCTAGCTATTTGTCATGGTGTATATGTATTCAAAAATCTTGTTGAAAAAAGAAAAAAAAGAAAAAAAAGAAAAAAACTTTTGGACACCGTCACACCGTAGACTTGGATTGGAAGAGTATAGGGCAAAATTAGCATGGCAAATAGCAGAGTGATTGGGCAGCACTGCAGCAGTAGCACGTAGGAGTTTTCTTTTTCCTTTTTTTTTGTAATTTAGCTACTGAGAGAGCAGGAGGGATTCTCCCAAGTCCCAACATGTGAATATGTGTATGGTATAGTATAGCCGTATAGGCTTCTTTTTTCTGGGATGCAGACAAGTATACAACCTCTCCTCCACTGACCCTCTGACATATATTCTTGAAATTTGAGCACTTTGTCAGCCATCACTCACTCTTGTAGTCCTTGTAATTGCACCTCTCTCTCTCTCTCTATCTCTCTCTCTCTCTCTCTCGTTGAATGAAAATGGTTTTCACAATGAAATTAGGCCCACATTTCAACCATCTTAATTTGTTTCACATTTCAAAAAAATGAACCACTCTCCTCTAGTAGTTACCCTACCATTCCCTTTACTTTTACTTTACTTACCCCCTTGACACTTTGACCCTTTCCTTTTCCTCTATATAACCCCTCACTATCTCCACCTGCAGAAGAGGAACCCAGCTTTCTTCTTATCTTGTCCTCAAGGAAGAGTCCCCTATCTTCCACTGTTGAGTGTTGACTCACCTCTCAGTTCAGTTTTGGAGCAATGGCTGCATTGCTGAACCTCACTCTCATACTCTCCACCCTCCTATTTTTCCACATTCTAGGTAGATATATTCTCTCTAGCTCACACAAAAATAAATATGAACAATACGTGGCTGTTAATTTTTTTCTAACTTGAATTTAATTTATTTGTTGGGTGCGTACAGTAAATGAGGTGTCAGCCACAACAGTAACGTTCTACAACAAGTGCTCTCACCCAGTGTGGCCAGGCATTCAAGCCAGCGCCGGCAAACCTCTTCTCGCCCGCGGCGGCTTCACCCTTCCACCCAACAAAGCCTACTCCCTCCACCTCCCACCGCTCTGGTCCGGCCGCTTCTGGGGCCGCCACGGCTGCGCCTTCGACGCTTCCGGACGCGGCCGCTGCGCCACCGGAGACTGCGGCGGCAACCTCTTCTGCTCCGGCATCGGCGGAGCTCCACCCGCCACCCTGGCCGAGATCACCCTCGGCAACGATCAGGACTTCTACGACGTGAGCCTCGTGGACGGCTACAACCTCGCCATCTCCATCGTCCCCTTTAAAGGGTCGGGCAAATGCAGCTACGCCGGTTGCGTGAGCGACCTGAACATGATGTGTCCGGTGGGTCTTCAGGTGAGGTCGCACGACAACCGGAGAGTTGTCGCTTGCAAGAGTGCTTGCTTCGCTTTCAATTCGCCGAGGTATTGCTGCACTGGTAGCTTTGGGAGTCCTCAGGCTTGTAAGCCCACGGCCTACTCCAAGATCTTCAAGACTGCTTGCCCCAAGGCTTATTCTTATGCTTATGATGATCCCACCAGCATTGCTACCTGCACTCGTGGAAACTATGTCGTTACCTTCTGCCCTCACCAGCGTTGATCATCTACCTATTTTCATTAGCTTAATTATTATACTCTTAATTATGAATGAATACTCTAGTAATTAATTAATTTCAGTTCAAATTATGGGTGTCATTCGATGACAAATGAATGGGTAGTTTGGTAAACCTGCTTTCTCAGTTCTCTATAAGCTGAAAAGCGTGCCCGTTGAGGCATCTATTTGTCTGCTACTCTGCTGCGCTATTTTTTATCACTTTACTATAAATCGTACCACTGCAATAATTATCCCTGTCACCACTGAGCTACTGATCGTGGCTTCGATCTCTACGGCTAATTAACCTATGGGCATAGGTGAACAGCCAATAATTCGCTGCAAATTAAATTTTTGAACTTTTTAGGTTAATTACACTTATACTTTCGACTTTATCATTTTTTTACATATATTTTTTAAAATTTTAATAATTACACGTATATTTTTAAAGTTTTAAAATTATTATATATAATCTCTTATAGTGAGATAAAAATGATAAAATATTATGTAATAATGCATATTAAGAGGTGAAGTGGCTTAATATGATTAAGGTTCAATTTTAATATAAATATATTTTTTTATTTTTTTATTTTTTTCTCTTATATAGAATTATATGTAATAATTTTAAAATTTTATGAAGTATATGTATAATTATTAAAATTTTATAAAATATATGTAAAAAAATAATAAATAGCACGTAAGTATAATTAACTTACTTTTTAATTAATTACTTTGATGGATGTGTCGGGCAACAAAATTAATATATGAATATATCAAGAGATTGAAAAAGTGCTGCCCTCAATTCCTCATACAAGCCTCTGCACATGAACGTGGAGGCAAACATATTGGTGGATGCCCGCGTGGAAAACCATTATTGGACCTCAGGACCTTTTAACTTTGCGGCCATGTCGTTCTTGCCTTTTACTATTCATGTTTACTCGTTTTGGCCCCTTATACTTTTCTGTGATTTTTAAAGTTTTTTCATAGCATTATTTTGTCCTTGTATTAAATAGGTGAGGGAACTTATATTGGATTTAACATAGACACCCCCAAATTTAGAGTTCGACACTGCTGTTGGATATGTCAAAAATATATTAAGATTAGTAAAAACACTTTTAGTGGTTTTGGCAAATATAAATAAAACTGTTTTGTGTTATAAAAGTATTAGGGTAACCCGCGTTGGTGTTTTGTTTAAAGAGGAAATTAATTGAAGAAATTGAATGCTAAAGAATAATTAATTAACGAGAAAGAGGCAGTAAATCAATTTTCATGGACGAAAAAGTAAATTTAAAAAATAGATAATTGACTATTAGATGAGAGTCAAAACGATCTAAACCATTTGGATTTGAAAATAAATTTGAAAATTAAAAAACTGATATTTTATTTTATAGATTTTTAAGAAATTTGTCGAGAAGCACATAATAAACACTTTCAAGTGTTTTTACATAAAAAAAACTACTTAAAATTTTAATAAAAATATGTGTACTTGAAAAAAGGTTTCTAATAAGAAGTGAACGAGGTTTCATACTCTAAGATCGAAAAAAGCGAATCCATCGTATCAAACGATTAAATACGTGTCTACACATTATCCATGTCCGCACCATAACCTTTACTCTTAACATAGCATTTCAATTTTCAGAGCCCGACTCTTTGAACTTCCAAGAGCAATAATTCTAAATAAGTAAATATATGCCTGGGCTGCCCTATGAGGCTATCACATTTCAATTTGGACACACTACCCAAGCAAATTGATGAACTACAGGTTTTAGCAAACCAAGAAATCTTTTTTTTTTTAAGAAAAAGTAAATTTAGCATGGGCCTATTCGTAAAAGTTATTTTAAACCCTGGCCCAGGTCCACAACCTAGACCAAACCTTAAAATACAGAGGTTTGGGCTTTAAGCTCTGAAGCAAACTCCCCCTTGTTCGTTTAGGCCCAAATAACAGAGATGGTGTATGAACGTTTGTCTTCATTTGCATTCCAGAGAGAGTTTCTCAAAACGAAATACAGTTTGATGACATAAATAGAAGCATCGAGCATGCACACACCATGTTCCTCACAAGTACACCATCATCAGCCAAGACGGTAATCAACCACAAAACCATAACAATCCCTCTCGTATTCCTCTTCAGTACACACCCCACCCCATCCCCTCATCACCAACACCAAGACCAACACCAGCACCAAATAAGCATAGACGACAGGTCGTACTGGACTAAAAAGATTCACAGCCTCTGCACCACACACCGCAACGTCGACGAAGCGCTTCGCCTACTCCACCACCTTCGCCTCCTTGGCTACCGTCCTGACTCGCTCAACCTCAGTAGCATCATTCATGCTCTGTGTGACTCCAACCGCTTCGCCGAAGCCCACCACCGCTTTGCCCACTCCATTTCTTCGGATTGCCTCCCCGACGAGCGCACTTGCAATGTCATCATCGCTCGCTTGCTTGATTCCCAAACCCCACATGCCACATTGGGTGTTCTTCACCATTTGACTCATGTTAACCCTGAGTTTGTGGCCTCTTTGGTTAATTACAACCGTTTGATGTATCAAATCTGCTCGCTTTCGCGACCCAGTCAAGGTCATAGAGTGTTCTTTGATATGCTGAGTAGAGGTCATTGCCCAAATGCTGTTTCTTACACGACCTTGATTGATGGGTATTGTGGAATTGGTGAGTTGGATGATGCCCAGAAGCTGTTTGATGAAATGGGTGACAAGGGCGTTGTGCCCAATTCCCTTACGTATAGCGTGTTGATTCGTGGTTTTCTTCGGAAGCGTGATATTGGGCGTGCGACTGAATTGATGGAAAATCTTTGGGAGAAAATGAATGGTGAAGATGATCCAACTGTGAAAAATGCGGCTTTCGCGAACCTCATTGATTCTATGTGCAGAGAAGGGTATTTTCAGGAAGTTTTTAGCATTGCGGAAGATATGCCACAAGGGAAGAGTGTGAATGAGGAGTTTGTTTATGCACAAATGATTGATTCGCTTTGTAAAGCCGGAAGACATCATGGGGCGTCAAGGATTGTTTACATCATGAGGCATAGAAGCTTTGTTCCAAGCTTAATATCATATAACTCTATTATACATGGACTAAGCAAGGAGGGAGGTTGGATGAGGGCTTATCAGTTGCTAAAGGAAGGAATTGAATTTGGTTATTTGCCATCCGAGTACACTTACAAGGTTCTAGTAGAAGGTCTTTGTCAAGAATCTGACCTCCACAAGGCAAGGGAGGTTCTTCAATATATGCTAAATAAGAAAGCAGTGGACAGGACTAGGATGTATAACATATATTTGAGAGCTCTATGTCTTGTGAATAACACAACTGAGCTTCTGAATGTACTTGTATCTATGCTCCAGACGCAGTGTCAGGCCGATGTGATCACCCTAAACATAGTTGTCAATGGATTCTGCAAGATGGAGAGAATTGAAGAAGCTTTAAAGGTACTAGATGATATGATGATTGGCAAATTTTGTGCACCAAATGTTGTGACCTTCACAACTATCATTAGTGGTTTATTGAATGTTGGAAGAACCCAAGAAGCTCTTGGTATATTGTTTCGTGTGATGCCAGAGAAAGGTTTTAGGCCTAATGTCGTGACATATAATGCTGTTCTTCGTGGTTTGTTCAAACTTAGGCAAGCAACAGAGGCAATGGATATTTTCATTGGCATGGTAACTGGTAGTGTGGCTGCTGACAGTACCACTTACTCTATAATAATTGATGGGTTGTGTGAGTCTAATCAATTAGAAGAGGCTAAGAGGTTTTGGGATGATGTTGTTTGGCCCTCAAAGATCCACGATAGTTTTGTATATGCAGCCATTATCAAAGGGCTTTGCCATTCAGGAAAATTTGATGAGGCTTGTCATTTCCTTTATGAACTAGTAGATGCTGGGGTCTCTCCAAATATTTTCAGTTATAACATTGTGATTGATGCGGCTTGCAAATTAGGTTTGAAGAAGGAAGCGTATGAACTTGTAAGAGAGATGAGAAGAAATGGGCTGGCTCCAGATCCTGTAACTTGGAGGATTCTTGACAAGTTACATGGCAATGCGGGAAAACAATTTTGTGCTGAGGATTCAACTTTTCAATTCGTAAATGGGACACAGGGATAGGTGCGTAAGAAAATATGTGGAAGTGGAGCCAATCTGAAACAAGAGAGCAATTACAAAGAAGAGACAATAGGATCTTGTTGGCATCATCATGTGAATTGAAAAGGTTAAAGAAACTGCAAATTAACTAGCTGACCTCCAAAATACAGTTGAAAAGAGAGACTGGATGGTCAACTCCCCATTGAGAAGGTAAAGGGTGACTAAGTTTTTTGCAGACCAAGTATCATTCGTCTAAAGGATGGTAATAAAACTGATCAGGTTGCAATAATAACCTCAAAAGTTTACAATTCCATGAAGGAATTTATCAACATGGAGGTTAGTCTTTGTAAACTGTGTACGCATATTGAATAAATCCAAGGATATACAAGATATTTGAATTTGAAACGAGTGGTGTACAGAGATTTATTTAAAAGCAGCAATTTAATTACAAATTCTCGATTCATACAAGTGTTTTGCAGTCTGCATGACCCATTTTTCGGATTCTGTCTGCTTACAGATGAGGCTGCAATGCAGCAATGGTGTATTGTATACAACCAGAGAAGCTAAGAATGGGTGAACCTGAGCCTTCATTCGTTCCTCATTAAAGTACTCCGTATTGTGAATGATTCTACTTGTTAAGCACAATCAGCCGCTTTGTAATTTAACTTTATGTACTGGAAAATCAGATATTGAAGAGTAAAATATATGCTTTAATTACCAATCCATTTCCAGTCTAATAGTCTTTGATAAAGTCATTCTCAGTTGTTTTGCTATGGTCTTGTATGAATTTCCAGTAATGTCTCGTTGGACTATTCATAATTACATAATCATTCATATCCATGAATCATATATAAGTTTCTCACCTTCTTTGTAGATGTTATTTAGAGTAAAAGGCATCATTGATTCACATATTTTGATCATTTTCTCATGTTGGTTAACGATTTAATTTTTGTTTATGATGTATCCCATTTTAGTCCATTCGGTCACTTTTGGGCCAACTTCCGACCATTTCCACCAAGTGTGCCGCACATGGGGCCTTTTTGAGAGGGCAATCGTGTACTTTTATCCATGAACGTGTCACAATAGTTTTAGAGGGCTACTATTTGAACACCCTTTTTTTTCTTTTTGCACACTCTTTTGTAAAAAAAAAATCAAAAATCAAAGGAAAAGACACACTCACCCCTCACCCAACACACCCCTTACTCTCAGACCAAAAAAAAAAAAACACACACACCCCTCAAAAAAAAAACACACCCGACCTCCTCCCTCCCCTCCACCAAGCCCCAGCCCCGACCAGCCCACCCCCTTCCTCTCCACCCAGCCCGACCTCCTCCCTCCCCTCCACCAAGCCTCAGCCCCGTCGCACCCTCCCTCCAGCCCCGACCCAGCCCGACCTCCTTCCTCCCCTCCACCAAGCCCCAGCCCCGTCGCACCTTCCCTCCAGCCCCGACCCAGCCCACCTCCTTCCCCTCCACCCAGCCCGACCTCCACCTTCCCCTCCACCCGGCCCCATCACACCCCCTCCCACCCAACCCCGTCGCACCTTCCCTCTAGCCTCGACCCACCCGGCCCACCTCCCTCTAGGTTCGGCGGATATATGCCGAATGGTTTGTGGGTGTTCGGCGGTTGGCTGTCGAATGGTTTGTGGGTGTTCGGTGGGTGGCTGCCGAATGGTTTGTGGGTGTTCGGTGGGTGGCTGCCGAAGGAAGGAGAAAACAGAGAGAGAAAGGGAGGGAGGGAGGAGAGAAGAGTAGAAGGTTGGGGGTGAGGTCGGGTGCTGCTTGTGGTGGTTGGGTGAGGGAGGGAGGGGGCTGGGTGGGTGGGTCGGGGCTGGAGGGAGGGTGCGACGGGGCTGGGGCTTGGTGGAGGGAGGGCTGCGTGGGTGGGTGTGGTCGGGTGAGGGAGATGAAGGGGGGTGTGTGTGGCTGGGTGTGTGTGTTTTTTTGGGTCTGTTGATGGGGTGTGCAAAAGAGAAAAAATGGAGTTGGTTTTGGGTGTGAGAAGGGTGAGTGTGTCTTTTTCTTTGATTTTTGATTTATTTTTTACAAAAGGGTGTGTAAAAAGAAAAAAAAAAGTGTGCAAATAGCAGCCTCTAGTTTTATCATGCTCTTTGCCATGTTGCAACGAAACGAATGAGGAACATTTTATCCCAACCACCAAATTCAAACTACGTGTTGCTTAATGCTTAGGCCCCCCACCAAACAGAAAGTCTACGTGTTGCTTCTTTATTTGTTTCTTTTTCTTTTTTTGCAGTACTGATTCTACTGAAAACGCGTCCAAACCGAGTGTACCTGGTAATTTCCTCATCAATCCCATGGACGACCTGCACACGCCACATGTCACATGACTTCCTATCACTACAACTCGAAAGTTCGATTACTTTATGGGTAAAAAATTTATTTTAAATACCTTTACATGAAACTAACATTTTATTTATGAAAAGTGCTATTGCCTCCTTAAAGTTTAGTAATTTCATATACTAAACTCTTACATCCAATCATTGTTGAAAAATTTTATGTGACAGTTCTATTCGCCCATTATATTTATCACTCTCATCTATAATAGATTTATTTATAGAAACATCCGTGAAATTTTTTCTCTCTCGTTCATTTACCTTTTCGAATGAGCAACATTGTTGATAAAAGATAAATCCTAAACTAGTCTTTTTGACAATTGACATACAACAAAATTCTACCAATGAATGTCATCCCAATCCTTCCAACTCCCCCAAACTGCAAAATTTAAAATAAAAAGTTCTTCCAACCCCCCAAAGTGAAAAAGCGCCATGCCGTGTATTACGGTGTATTGTGTATATCACTTTAATTCCCAAATAAGCCACATTTATTTATAGAATTATTAATTTCTATTTTCAAGCCTACATTCATTTTTGTCTATAATTTTACGCGCCTTTCTTGGCGGCATTTTTATTGGTGGCTCAAAGCCTCAAAATAATATCCCTTCCCCACCCCCCCAACTGTCCCAAGTCCCATCCCCCAATATCTTTTCTATATATACCCCAAGACTTCAACTCTTCTCAATCTGAAATCTGAGATACCAAATTACCAAAAAACCCCAACCCTAACCATGGCAACTAACGGAACCCCAAGCCCAGCCCAATCCACCGACCCCAAACCACCGGTTACGGAAGAGGTTCGCAAGGTCTTCGGTAGCTTCGACGCCAACAGCGACGGCAAGATCTCCGTCTCCGAGCTCGGCAACGTCCTCAAAGCCCTAGGCTCCGAAGTCTCTCCCGAAGAGCTCCAGCGTGTCATGGTTGACCTCGACACCGACAAGGACGGCTTCATCTGCCTCCACGAGTTCAACGCCTTCTGGGTCGCCGGCTCCCCCGACGGCAGCGGCGCCGAGCTCCGTGACGCCTTCGACCTCTACGACCAGGACCGCAACGGCCTCATCTCCGCCACCGAGCTCCATTTGGTGTTGAATCAGCTTCAGATGTCGTGTTCCATGGAAGATTGCCATCGGATGATCAAGTCCGTCGACTCTGACGGCGATGGGAATGTGAATTTCGAGGAGTTCAAGACGATGATGAGCAACAGCAGCAGTTCCCTCAGCAAGAACGCCTAGACTCACTCATTCCATGGTGTGCTTGCTTCACCTAGTCTTACGTCTTTCTCTTTTAGATGATTTTAATTAGATCCGAATCTCGATCCAAGTGTTTAGGTTGACTTTTGAAGTTTATGATGAAAATAATTTTGAGAACGGGTTTTATATGTACTTAGATTAGAGCAAAAGTCTGCAAGTGGATGTGGAAAAGGGATTAAGGGATTTGTGACATCCTCCTCCATTTTCTTGTAATTTTTGTACGACTCTTTTGTGCTTTGTTCAAAATCACGCTACTTTAGTAAGCAAAATTACTATTTGTATTCTCTGCTCTATGTTTGTTTCCCAAGCAAATTCTCAGCCCTTGGTTTGATGAATATAATTGGGCTGTCAATTTTTTTATTTATTTTTCAGTTTCTAGGTAGTAAAATCTGATAGTAGTGGTGGTGGTGGACGGTGGACGGTGAACGGCTGAATTCGAAGGTGCGTTGATGAGTCAACCATCTTTTTGCAGAGATCCGATGGTGATGTTGAGCGATGCAAGACGTCATGCAGACACGGTTGGGTTGCCAATGCCTACTAATTAATCATGATAATCCTTTCTTAACCTTGTGATTTTTTTTCGAATCCATTTTTGCTTGCCACAAAAAAGTGGCAGTGGGAGCATTATCACCATATGAACGGGTGACACGTATTTTATCATCATATATAATGTATTCTATCATCATATATAATGAGATAAATGTCATGTCATTCATTCTTCTTCATAATGGTAATAAGCTCACCCTGATAAGTAAAAATAAATCATGGATGTTCTTTTCTTTATCAAATCACATGGTCGCATTTCCTAATGCTCAAAAATGATCCTAAGCTTTTTTCCTTACAGTGAAAGTTATAACTAATTAAATGACTAAAGACTAAAAAGAAATTGTTATGGCTAAAAAATGCCTCAACCTCATGGACAGTCGAGATCAACCACAACCAAATCAAGCAGCCTTATCTGACAAGTTTGGTTAACCGTGAATATATTGATTCGAATAATTTGGTTATCCAAAAATCAGATAACTGGGTCAAAATATTAAGCCCAACTTTGTGAGTTTTTTGGATAATGGCCCATTTTTCAAGCCTAATTTGGCTAGCTAAAGGCTCATTTTGCACACTTCATATGATTATATAAAGGCTCATATTGACAATTTAAGCACTTTTAAGAAATCCAAACACAAGTTCTAACAAATTCCAACGCAAACAAACAAGTGACAAGTTCTAACCAGTTACACAACATAAAAAACAGAATTAACAGCCAGCAGAATGAACAAGTGACAAGTTCTTACCCTTTTACAGTTTAAAAACATATATAAATTATAATAGAGAATTTGGTTTACTCTATAATTAATAGGTATTAGAATTATATATAAAACAATTAATATATAAAAATTTATACGTATTATCAGTGATGGTTCGATTCGGTTAAAATCGAAAATTTCCATATTGAAAACCAAAACTAAATCACAAAGTTCGGATTAGTTGGGTTTAATATCTGAAAACAAAAACAAACAAAAAACAAGACTAGACCAAATCGATCTGGTTAGTTTGGTTTGGTTCGAAACTCGATTTTTCGGTATTTTTGCACACGCCTAATATGAACAATGTGGATGGATTGTACTCTAGCCATGACTTGGTTTAAATTAAACCATTTTGGATGGTAGTGGATGAGCACATTTTCCATTTAATTTTAGGAAGACAAGAGATTGAAATGACAAAAGGGAGAAATTATTCATTGATGGTGAAATTTTTGGCAAATCTCAATGGATCAAATTCAAATTGGATGGACAGAGATAAAATTGTAGATAAACACCATACAGATCTTCTCGTTTTCGATTTATTTTTCTCTTTTTCCTCCTTTGCATTTAGAACTTGGTTTGTCACCGCTTTGCTATGTCCAATTGAAGCCCAAAAATTGATGGGCTACATAGCCTTACATATGTGAATGAGACCAACCCATTTCTTCAAATGTGGGCCGACGCTGTGGAGTCACGTGATTACGAGGTCCAATGGTAAGGATTAAGGAAGGAATCTAATCGCCAACATAATGTCACATCTAAATACCAGTTGTTCCAAGTGGATAGCATTTGCAATGATAATCCTTTCTCACCGACCAATGAAATACAAGATTTAAGCGGTTGATGCGTGATCAACTTACTGCTTTGCTAGAATAATGTGGGGGAAGGCCCAATAAGAAAATGCCACCTAAGATTTTAAAAATGCATAAATAAATTAAATAATAGGTTGAGTGATATTAGAGAAAGAGAAGTTATAGGTGAAGATGAATTAAGTTTGCTAGCTAGTTTATTAATGACAGGCACTAAACCTCGACAGCATGAGGGATCAGCCATCATGTCTTTTTCAATGTAATCACATGTAAGAGACTCAGTACCCTCCAAAAGCAATGCCCAATGGATTTCATTCAATTCATTTCCTCATGCGATTGATTTGGGACTTGGTACACACACATATATTTTATATATATATACACACACACTTGAGCATGACTCTTCCCCATTTCTCATTTGCTTTTTTCTCTTGGTCTTTGAAAATTGTTTTAGAGTTTATTAGTTTTGTTCTTTGATCTTATTTAATTATTAGCTGAGGTTGATTGGTTGGCTGATTATGATCAAAGGTGAATTGATGGGTGATTCAATTGATGAAGAGTGTGATTACCTGTTCAAGGCAGTTTTGATTGGAGACTCTGGAGTTGGGAAATCAAATTTGCTATCCAGGTTTTCCAAAGACGAGTTCCGGTTGGATTCCAAGCCTACCATAGGAGTCGAATTCGCCTACCGGAATATCAAGATCGCTGAGAAACTCATCAAGGCTCAAATTTGGGACACTGCTGGCCAAGAAAGGTATGCATATTTATTCTTTCATCACATACGTTGTTTTAATCTTGTACATGTATTCATTCATTTGATCATCGTTTTTTCAAAATTTACATCTGGTTTTGAAATCCAGTTCTGGTCATGAGCTAAAGATTAGCAGACCATTTTGTGAACTATCATATATATGCCAAAGAATTTTCTTATATTTTGGAGAGCTTGTAAATAATTAGTCATGGAAATATATGAACAACATGCATAATTTAAGAACCAAACACCCACTGAATTAGTTGTGTTTCTTGGATGGAAATTGAATTATTCAACTACTTGGCATACAGAATTATGTGGTACGTGTTACTCAATATGGAAATTAGCTGAGTTGTCTAGCTGTAGGACAATTAATTGATCGTTAGCCCTTCCTTAATGGACATTGAATTTGATTTCTTAAATTCCAATGAATGTTTTTATGGATGTTTTTATGTTTCCCCAACTTTTCAAGCAATTGAATTATGATATGAACACTACTCCTCAACGCGTGCCTCTCCTTTTTGATGATTTGGTCCCATAGAGAGTTCTCAAGAGCTGTAATTATACCCTAATAAAATATAAACCCACTCGGGTGGGACCCATCTACCTAAAATAAATTTCTCAAATTTTTTTTTTAAAATTTGGAAATGAAAATAAAAAACCTTTTTTTTTTTTGGCCAAGAAAATAAAAAACCTTAAGCATGAAGATAACTAGATAAGTACAAGAAGTATTAATTAAATTCAAAGCCTCAAAGTTTCCTATCCGATTCCTTTATTTGTTTTGTGGATGTGTGTCGTTATCGTTGTTGCTATACTTAGATAGTCATGAGTCTGATTAGTGATGATAAATTAACCCACAAATGAGTTCACGAAAAGAAGATCGAATACACAAACTGAACCACACCACTGAGTCACTGACCACCCGTGATCGAGGCCGCGAGTCATGCTCTTGCTAAGTTGCTAGTATATTATAAGCGCCACCTAGCTTAATTACTAGCTTAGCAAAACAACAGTAGTAGTAGTATTAGCCATAAATCATAATGCATGGACTTTCTCTCCCTTACTTTCCTGCTTTTTACCTGCTTTATATTTTTTTGTCAATCTTGGATTCTTGAGGTAGAAACATGTTCTTTTCAATATTGCTCAACAAATTAGGACCTAGTTAAAGAGAAACTATGACTTTATTCAATGTTTGTGGACAAGTGAGGCCAAGGGACCTAATCATGCACAAGAGACATATATATAATATATAAATTAAACAAGAAATAATGAGTGTGAGGCAATCCTCATGGGTACACCACGCCAGACCAACACCATCAAACTAGGGAAACTTCCTCACTCATTGTGCATAAATATTATAACATGTATGTATATGTATGTATGTATGTATGGTTCTCCAGGTGATCAGAATTGTAAATTAAGGCATTGTATTTATATGTAAGACAAAGAACTGTGGAAGTATATGCTTATTCAAGTCCTATATACTTTCTTTTGGTGCAGATTTAGAGCAATCACCAGTTCTTACTATCGTGGAGCACTTGGTGCCATACTAGTGTATGACATAACCCGGCGAAATTCCTTTGAAAATGTGGAGAAATGGTTGCGGGAGCTCCGCGAATTCGGTAATTCAGACATGGTTATTGTTCTTGTTGGAAACAAATCGGATTTGAGTCAGTCTAGAGAGGTTTCTGAGCAAGAAGGCAAAAGTTTTGCAGAGACAGAAGGCCTGTGTTTCATGGAAACCTCTGCTTTAGAGAATGTGAATGTTGAGCAAGTGTTCTTGGATATGATCTCTAAGATTCATCAAATCACAAGTCAAAAGAGTTTAGAAGCCAAAATGGATGCTGAAACAACTCCAAGCCTTCGTGCTGCAAAAGAAATCATCCATATAGATCATGATCTAGATCATGAAGTTACGGCTACTAAACAAGCTAGGTGTTGCTCAACATAGATCATTAATTAATATATGGTTCATTCAATTCGTATACTCCATGCATGGAGAGAGAGCTTGTATAGCTTAGAAGAATTTTGAGGTTGATTTCTTGTGTGAATTCATTTATATCACTGATATATATAGTCCTATTTCTTTTCTTCTAATGGCCTCTGCATCAAAGAGAACAAAAACACACGTAAACATTATCAAACGATGCCTAAGTTGAAAAGTACTCGATGATGAATGATATTAAACACTACACAATACAAAGTGATATGAAAGGAGTTATTTCCATTTGCTTGTATTCATTAGACTCAAATGTTAAATATCTCATATCACCATGATACAGTTGAGTTGTACAATACTACAGTATATAAGTTTTGGACAATCCTTTTTTTAAAAGTCAATTTTAAGATGAAAGTCGATTTTAAGATGATGTAGACTCATAGGCCTGTAATAGACTATTTGAGCCCATAATATATATTCTTATTTATTTTGAACCAACTACCTATGTTAAGCATTGGGCCTGTTGGGGTTGGATTTTGAACATTTTAGTTACTATATTGGTTGGGTGGGCTTGTGAAAACGGTTTTTGGGCTTCATATAATGTACATCTTTATATGCAATCTTTCTTGATTTGTAATTTGTATCTATCTTTGGGGAACTATACTTTCGGGTCCAGCAACGTTTGCAATTAAAGATAAATAAGATTTTTGTTTGTTATAATTTTTGTCATTTTTCACTTTGGTACTTAATTCATTGCACCAAAGTGAAAAATAATCAAACTATAGAAATTTCTCCTCTATTTTTTGTTGTTCCAATTTGGATACTTGTGAAAAGTGAAACTTGTGTACAAAGTCTTTGTGTACGTGTCATGGTCATTCGTTAGTGTTTGTCCCATAAGATAGAATTAAGAAATAATTAAGCTTGAGTTTTTTAGATGAAAATCAGAGATATTTTAAAATTTATAAGAAAATCTTTTTAATTTATAATAAAATCTTCTTCCGATTTGAAATGTATTTTCTTTCTTAAGATGTAGAGTTATAGAGGTTGCATGTTAAGTTTTAAAACCTAATATAAAGTTGTTAAAGAAAAAAAAAATAACTTGATTAAAAATCATAAATCACTACTAATCTTAGTCTAAAAATTCATAAAATTGATTGAATTTTAAATCTTCCTAAACTTAATTGGGTTTTACGGAATTTCCCCTAACTCCTAGTAAGAACAACCAGGATAAGCTATAAGCTGCAACCAAACACCATCAAAAGTATGGGACGTTCGTTGCTCGGTCGTTGTTGAACACGCGCGTTATGTCACCCTCTCTCTTCATCAGTCATCACTGCAATTTAACCAGTGGGACCCACAGACGCCGTGTGTCTCACTCGAAATCTAACGGCCTTGAAACTCAAACCTTACCCGCCTGTCACTCGAGCATTTTCACCTTGCACCCTCTTCCTCCTTCCACTCGCATAGTTCTCACAGCCCCTCCCCTCATCCTCTGCAAAATAAAACGCTGCGTTTTACAGAAATGCACCTTCAATAGCTCCATAGGAAAAAAGAAGAGCTAAATTAGCACGATCATGGCCAACTGGATCTCCTCCAAGCTCAGAGCCGCTGAAAATATCCTCCAACAGGTTCAATTCTCTCCGTTCTCCTTCTAATATTATTTTTTCCCCTTATTTTTAAACACAATTTGACTGTTTTTTCTGAAATTAGAGAAATTTGTCGAAATCGAAAATCTATTTTTTTCTTCTTATTCATAAAAAACAAAGAAAAGTATTTTACTTCGTGATTTTTCTTTTTTTGGTGAAAAACAAACTAGTCGATCTGTAATTGAAGGTTTTTTTTTTTAAGTTCGAGTTTTTTGGAATAATAATGTGATATGCGTGTGATTGTGTAATGGACGGTTTAGATCGATCAGCAAGCTGCGGAGTCATTGCGGAAAAACGAGAAGACTCTCGCCGACGATGACTTGAACTTGGGCACTCCGTCGAAAACGGGAGGCAGTGTGCCTTTGAAGGATCAGCTGAAAAAGAAAACTCCAGAAAACAGTGATTATCGTGGAAAATTACAAAGCGATCCGAATTTCAACATTCTTAATAATAATAATAATAATAATAATAATAATAATGCTAATGGTGATCTTGACGATAATAATAATAGTAATCCTAATAGGGATAAAGAGATTTCTGGAACCCAGAAATCTAAGCCTTCTCTTACTGATAGTGACTGGACTCAACTCCTTAGTACACCTAATCAGGCAACCACTTCTACCGTCAATCGTGGCAATGGTTTGCCCGGGGTTCGTGGTTTGAGGAAGGATGGTAGGAGGCAGGGCAGTGCTGCTTCTGCTTCGAATTTGTCGGTTTTAGAGGTTAAGAAGAATCAAAAGAGTGCTAGTAGTAATAATGTTTTGAAGTCGGCACGGAGACCAAGTGTTGGGGAAGTAAGTAAGTTGAATGGGAAAGTGAGTGATATGGAGGAGTCTAGTTTTTGGGATTCAGTGCAGAGGTCGTCAACTATTGAATTGAAGAGTGATGGTAAGATTTTGGAAAGGCAAGAGTTGAATAATAGGGATGTAGGATTGAACACTTTGGAGGAAACAAAAGATAAGGGAAATGAAGAAAATGGTGGACATTTTGATTCTAAGGAGCTTTCTTTGGAGGGTTCTTTACAGTCGGTAAAGAAAAATGATGGGGTATCTGACAAGAAGATAGGAGGGGAGAAAGTAGGTGATCGGTTGAGAAGTACAGCGAGGGGTAAGCATGAGTCTAGTGAAGCATCTCGAAGTTCTACCTCTGAGGACTTAAAGAGAGGTTTTTCTTCAGTAAGTGATCGGAGCTCTGAGTCAGACACGGACTCGGGTTCAAGTTCTGATTTTGAAAGTGAGCGTGAGAAGGAGGAAAGGAGAAAGAAGAGGGAGAAGATTCTGGCTGAGAAAGCGGCAGCTAAGGCTGTGGAGGCCATCAAAGAGCGGGAAAATATGGTTGCCAGACTGGAGGGAGAGAAGCAGAGCTTGGAAAAAATACTTGAAGAGCAAGTGAAACAACAAGCACAAGAGGTAAGACTAAGGTTATTGAGTTTTGTTTTTATCATTCTTGTTGTTATTGGTGGGGTTTGTTCAGCATAACCATAATATGTGTAGCATTTTTCTTTCTTACATTTTGCTGTGCTATTTTTTATTTTTCCTAGTTTATAATAAAGAGAAGCCTACTTCATTGTTTCATCTTTATGTATTTTTGTTTAGTATAACCACGGTACTAGCTTAGGACAAGTAAAATTGAGGAACACCTTTCTGCTTGTCTTCCATCGAGTTGTTCTACAGTTTTTGATTCAAAGCATCAATTGATTTGAACAACAAATAAGGAAGTTGAACAGCTTGAATTTGATAGATGGTTAATGCCTTAAATGTTGTATGGTGGCATTTCTAAACCTGCTTGGCTTTCCTGTTAAAGGTTCTGATGTAACCAAGCACGGTCTAAGCAGGGACTTGCTGTGCTTTGGAGGAAGTCAGCTACAAATTCTGTTTCTTGAGCATCACAAACACTAATCTCTCTAAAAGTAATAGGGAATAGGGAACAATGATAAAGCTAGTATTGCCACAGAACTTCATATGGCAACATCATTATGTATGCTACATTTCTGTTTACTATTTGGAGCACCTATTTTGCCATTTTGTTTTATGCAGGGCCATTTTTCTCCCCACCAATACTTTGTTTAATTTATCAAATTCTTATTAAAATGTCTTTATCCTTTTGCATTCAATGTTGTTCTTAATTTTACCTTGTTTCCTGTTTCAGGCTTCAAAGCTGCAAATGACTATGATGGAAACCATGGAAGCTGCTGATTTAGAGAAGCAGAAACATAATAATACTAGAATGGCAGTCTTTGCGCGATTGGCTAAACTAGAGGTGCTACAACCTTTTTCCTCTGTTGCTTATGCGTAGTGGAAAATTATATATGTTTCATACTGATTTCGAAAGTAGAAATTTCCAACTTTGTTGAACTTTTTAGGCAGTGTGCATATATAGGTTGATTTTGTTATTACTAAATCTCAAAATTCGTTGCAGGCTGCAAATGCTGACCTTGCAAAATCCCTAGCCAATGTGCAGTGGAATCTTGAAGTAGAGGTATGATGATATTCTGACTCAGATGATTGCTGTGGTCCAAAAGTCTTTGATAATCTTTTCAATTGAAGTTTTGAGCAACAAAAAATTATTCAGTTTGTTAATTTCTTAGGTAGTGCAAATGTAGTAGATGAAATAATATTGTAAAAATGCCATTGCTTCTGCTTGGCCTTAAAATCCTTCTTTCTTGTCCTCTCAGTTCACATTTATGGTTTTTGAAACCCTGCTCTTTGGCATCTTGAGTGCTTTGGATGCCCTGTCTTATATGTGATGTACGCCAATCTGATAGTTAATGTAATGTTACAGAAATTTTGCAGGAATACATTTTTTGTAAATATCTGTAATGTGAATGCTAGATTTTCTGGAGTTCAAATTATGTTTTCATTTTAATTATTATTTTTCTCTTAAATTCGTTACCTGCCTATTTCTGTCTGAACTTAAGTTTTTACTGTATATTATATAATTTTTATTTTTTATTAAAAGCTAATTTTATTTTCTCTCATTATAATTTTTTGTGTTTTTCTCTTTTATTCACCTCCTGGGTTTCTAACAACAACCAGCAATTGTGTGGTTAAGACATTTATCCTTGGGCAAAAAAAACAAAAAATAGGCATGTTCATTAAGTTCTTGCTGCTTTGTAAAACAAAATTTGTATATTAGCCTCACCTGCTGAGACCCAATGAGTACTTGTTATATTTTTAACTCTTGTTGACATGTTTTTCTTTCATTCTTTCGGGAGCCTAGGTTAATCAGGTAGCAGAACTTCGACAGCAAGTTGAGTTAAAGGAAGTGAACCATGAAGGTATGCTCTCTGGAATCACAAAATAATGTCTTAAATCGGTGTGGAAATAGAAAAGTCCTTTGTATTTATATATTTTTTCTTTTTCAAATTAAATGCATTTTAGAACTGCCTCTTGGTAAAAGATTCAAGTATAAATAAATCTTGTGATGAGTACCCTATGAAAGACAATCAGAGGGTTTGTTTCACTAAGCCTCCAATCCCCTTTAAAGGCTTTTAATGGGAATTTGATATGGATAAAACTTTTAATACAAGCATTGTTTTCTCATCATTAATTTGACTATGGCTAATTACAGGTAAGAGTTTAGGGCAACCTGTAGTTGTATGGTTTATGACATCATAGAAGGGTAATAATGGAATCTTAAAATTCTTATAATCAAAACAGCATGAACATTAAGGTTTACAGCATACTGGTTACTGGACTTTAAGACAGTAGGCTGCTGGAACTTTTTTACAGTATGCATTTTTACCGCCAATCAATTTTATAGTTTTCCTTAACGGGAATAATCTTATTCTTCTTTTGATGTAGTATATTCAATTTATGAGATATTACTTATTATACTAAATGCAAGAACAAGGAAAATTGGAATAGTCTGGTTCTTTTTCTGCCAAAGCATGCCTTAAACATAAAGTTGACCATGTTACCAGTTTTTTTCTTGAGATTTGAGAGTTTTGATTCCAGGGCCCAGGTAATAATAGGTAGAGCATATATTAACTGTATATAAGGCAGTGTATGCTTTGCATAAAGTAAGAAATTTTTTGTGTTTATGATGAAATCAATGTTGTGTTACTGGTATCTTGGCATATCATTCTTTGGACTCTTTTTCTTCTTGTAGAACTCAGGAGGAAGATCTCCGATACTCATCAGACAGAAATGTCTTTAATGAAAGTGGCAGCTCCAAAAGGAGTTGAACTTGAAAGAGAGATTTTGGAGGCTGAGTATTCTTTTCTAACTGATAAAGTTGGACGATTGCAAGATAAGGTTAGAGTATTTTCTTACAATATTGCAAAAGTTGTGATGCTTTCTAAAATGCTGACCAATTATGTTTTATAACCAAAGCTTACAACCCTAATAGACTTATGGTTTAAAGCCTTTGACAACTTTGGATAAATGCTGTTTCCAACTTTCCAGATAGATCTTTGGAGGGTTTTAATTTGTGATCTTCCATTCTTCCATATCACCATTTGTTTTTGTTCTTGTTACATTTCAGGCAAAGAAGCTGGAAGCAAACATTGAAATGACAAGGAAGGAGATAGAGGATCCAACAGACATAGAAATTGAGCTCAAGCGAAGGCTTGCTCAGATGACTGACCATTTGATTCACAAACAAGCCCAGGTTTGTCATTCTAACATCTTTCTCTTTACATAAATAAGACCATCAGAAATAATTTGTCCTTGCCTTTATCAGCGACTTTTATATGTATGGAAAAAACCAGAAATATATTCGAAAAAGAAATGTTGCACAGAACTCAGAGATGCAGAAGAAAAATAAAAGGGAAAAAAAGAATTTTGAAACATTTTCTGAAAAATAATCACATTTCATGTTAGGATTTACCTTTGATTATTTACCAATTATTATACAGCTATGACACCTTTAAGCTTCAGTAAGATGTGCATTCTTTTCATAATGATGTTTTTTGACAATAAACTCAGTAGTCATAAACTAACTGCAATATCTTATGTCAACGTATGAATGAATTTTCTGTGGTTTATTGAAAGAGTATAATATATAATTCCACTTGTTCAACCAGGTTGAGGCTCTCTCCTCTGAGAAGGCAACCCTTCAGTTCAGAATTGAGGTATGTTGATTATACTGATAACTGTGCAATAAATTTTAAATGTGCAAGATGGGTCTTCTATGCACAGACAAAAATGCGCTAATTTAAGGAAAGCTACAAATTGGTGTTAAATTTTTGTATCCTGCAGGCAGTCTCAAGGTCGCTAGATGAAAGCAAGTCAATGACTGAATTTTCTGGTACCTCATCAAGGGACATAGAATCAGGCAGACAATTATTTGAAGACAAAATGCGTTCAGGTAGGGAGCACCTAGGTTCAGCACTTCAGCAATTGGATTCTATTTTCGTAGCCGGAGCAGTGTTTTTTAGGAGGAACTCGACTGCAAGATTATGGTCTGTGGTTTACTTTATTTGTCTTCACTTCTGGGTTATTTATATTCTTATGTCCCATTCTCAAGGTTCAAATGAGATCAAATCTGGGGCTGTCATGTCCTTAGAAAACATTAATAACACTGCAGGTGTATAGTGTGATACTGTAATTTGGTTTATATTATTATTTTGTTCATTTTCCTCAGCTTTTAAGAGGTCTTAATTACCTGGGGTGTAATTGTGCAGTTCCCTCCCCCCCTCCCCAAATACCAAATAATACAATGAACAAGCTGAACGTGTAGGCATGTATTATTTAATCAATGAAGAATATAAATCAGTGGACAGCTTGATATTATGTTTTTAGAAGCTCGCGTTCAGCCTCAGGAATGCTGTCACATCTCTCTATATTTAAACAATGTTGAAGCCATTTGATCCAATGCAGCCGAAAGACAAACTAAGCCTGATCGTCACTTCACCTCATTCATCTCATATTGTGCACATATTTCTGATAATGATGACCCAAAAAATAAGACAGACATAGTGCACATGAACAATAGTCAAATACAAATATTGGCACAGAGCAATCACTTGGATAAAAGGGTGGTAGCAGCTCGAAACGTTAAAAAAGTTGTATTCTTAATTATAGTTTCTTGAGGGAAGAAAAAAGCAAAAATGTAAAACAATTGTTGGGAATTCAGAGCATTACAAAAGAATCATATGGTGCTAACCAATCTTCAATTCATCACTTCTTTCTACCCGGCTTGTTCTACACCTTGCACAGATGGCAAATGTCTTTTAAACAACTATTTAGCATTTGAAAAATAAAGCTAGGAAATAGGTAGGATATATGCCCTACCAGTTTACCCCTTCTTGGGGAAGATTACGACTGTAGAGAGGAAATTCAAAGAGAAAAGTTGATTTGAACCACGAGGGCAAGTTCTTGTATATAACTGGGGGTAGCGGAACGAGAGGGCTGAACCAGAGAATATGTTAGTCTCAGTTACTACAATTCATTACTCAAAAGAATCATATACCAAAAGAAAAGCTGAACTTAACCTAGTTGTTCTTTTATAGAGCCTATATTCGCCCACATTTCCAAATTTCTTGTCTGCAGATTCCTGTTATTGTTCGAGCATATATCATTAGCAAGTCTAGGGAGTGTTATGAATTTGGAAATAAGCTCAGAAGATAGGGGAAGCAAACCTCAAGCATTGGTATGCCACTGATGAAAAGAAGCAGCAATGTGAGAAAGATTGGTCCAAGAATTACCAGCCACTCTGCACCTTCCAATACAGGCGTGGAAGCCACAAAAACTCCCCACCAAAGGAATATCTGAGCACAACAACATTTAACAAGGTTCCATTTATCTTTGACAGAATGAAAGCAAAGGAACTAGTATGTCAAAATTTGTGATGTCAATACTAACCTCACCGAAATAATTTGGATGACGAGTGTATTTCCATAGTCCGACATTGCACCACTTTCCTCTATTTTGTGGAGAACCTTTGAACGTTAATTTTTGCTGATCAGCTGTGGCTTCAACTGAAAATCCCACAGACCATATAATCCATCCAATTATGTCCGCAGCTTGGAGCGAAGGTGTTCTGTTGCTTGCATTAACCACAGTTACAGGTAAGCTCACAGTCCATACCCAGACAGCCTGCAGAAAAATTGGGCCGATTCAAGAATTAAATAACTTTTGTCCCTCAAAAGAACAAGCGACTACATATAATAAAAGCTGGAAACAGAGAAAACTGGAAAACCTGAAATATCCAGAAAATTGCCAATTTCCCTAGATTATTACGCATTTCATCAAAACGCCTATCCTCTCCCCATTGCAAAATCCTGATCAGGAAATTTATGGATATGAAAATTGTGATTGGATTTTGATATAGGTAATGGTAATGTTATAGCAGATACCAGTATGACATTAATATACAAAAAAAGAAAACCTATGTATGCAAATGGTCATGATACTGACTTTAACCACTGCAAATTCAATGAGATGTATGTTTTTAATGCAAATGCTTCATTAATCATACCTCATTAGTAGAAACAATCCCAGGCGAAGACCCCATATTACCACAAGCAAACTCAGTACTACCTGGAACAAAAGAAAAAGAAAAAGAAACGAGCTGCAAAATTAATACTATGACATCTTAGGTATACTAAAGCAAAAGCTTAGTTTTGGGATTTCATCAGCTATAGAATTTGGTAACTAAAAAAGATTTCATCTATATAAATAAAGGGAATTGCTGCCCTAAAAATAGGTTGATGCAGAAGAGATAATACCTGTCTAAAATGCCATGAGCCTTTGATAACCAGAGTGAGTATAGCAAGAATAACAAAATTGGTACTTCCTGTAAAGGGTATGAAAAACAAATATAAACACATTAAATTATTATTACATTAATGATGTCATAAATATACTAATCATATCTGAGCATTTCTTGGCAACCCAACAACCCAATCATTTTCTAATTAGTAGAGGTATGTCTTTGTTTCATGTTCACTTGCGTTTCGAGCCAGCATGAAATTAATTTATCACCAAAAAACACTATTCTTTCATTGATTTGTGTTTTTTTATAATACTTCCTCAGCAATCAACCAACTAAATTCTCAGGAAATAATAAATTCGGAGATAAGCATACCGGCAAAGTCAGTGACTTTGTCGAACTTGAGAAGAGCAGTGATTATGAAGAACAACGCCTGATATCCCACCTTCAATAATTGAAAACACCAAATAACACCATATTTCAGAAACTTACATGACAGAAAATGAAACCCAAAAAGGAAACGACGAAGTTGTAGAGAGAAGGAGAAAGAAGCATAATTACAGAGACTTACAGTGACAATGGCAGTGAGAGCCAAGAAATGGGAGTCTAAGACTGTTCCCATCAAAGTTTGCTGGGTTTGGCTCCTCCAATCTCTATGCTTTTTTTTTTTTGGCCAAGCTCCAATCTCTATGCTTAATTACTGAGATATCAAAGTGTTTTGGGCTTGGCTCTTTGAATGGGAGATTGGGAGAAGTGTGTGTGTGGCTGCAATTTTAACACCGTTACTCCTCTTGACTCTTCCAATTTCATTTCGGGGACCAAAAGTTGATGTATTCGCCGTGACGTTTTACACCATGCATTAAAAAAAAAAAAAAAAAGCTTATTACCACTTTTACTCCTAATATGGTACCGAAATCTCAATTCATCTCGTCAAGTTTCAATTGTTTTAATTTACTACCTAATAGTACACATCGTGTTTCAACGTGTCTTTTTTTATACATTCTATAAATTTCCCATGCATTCTATACACCAAGACACCCTAACGGCTTCCATTTTTTTATTCTTTCTACTTTTCTACAAGACAACATTCTTTGAGGTTTCAATGTCTTACTTATTTGCCTATTTCATTTCGATGATATACAACCACGTTGCATTAGAGATAAAATACAAGATCAATAAAAATTACACATCTCTTTAAGGGATTGTGATGTTGATGGGTACAGCAGTCAAATAAAGATAAATAGCATAAAATATAGAAGAAATGAGGAATAAAAAGATGGTTTACTGGACATCAGCCACTAAGATAATTCTCATTGTAAAATTGCCTAGGTCCTTACAATGATGACTCCATACTATATAAATAAAGATAGGGAAGGACAGCTGTCCGATAAGACTAGCAAATGGAATACTCTAGAGCATAGGTGGCAACAGCAACTTCTAGACCCCTAAAAGACTCATTATTTACATATAGCTGTGCTAACAGACCAAAGCTAAGGCCATGACCCAATAACTAGCCCCAAATACCCAATGGATCATAGAGAAATAGGTGAGCATCTCATCAGATGTACACAAAGAGAAGAATCATGCGGGTGCAATTGAGACTCTATCCATCTCAATAACATACTCTAGAGTTGCAAACGGAGGAATCTGCAGAGCAGAGCCTAAATCTGCACCCTTCTCTCCAAATCCCAAGGTTGGAGGAACCACCACTCTTCGTTTACCCCCTGCCTTCATGGACCTCAACACATACTCTATCCCTTCACATACTCCCTTGCTGTAAGGCCTAGACCCCATTACTAGAGCCAAAGGCTTCTTCTCACGCTCAAATGTATCCACAAACACTTGGCCACTGCCTTCAACTTTCCCCTTGAGGTCGATCACCACCAAGTCTCCTGGCCTTGGAGAAGCCCCGCCGCCAACTCTTAACTCGTAGTATCTGTCACTCAAGAACATGTATATTTAGTGACAAAGAAGACCATTATATATATATATATATATATATATATGTTGCTCATGAGTGATTGGGGAGGAAGGTATACCTTATGCCATTAGGTAACACCACCTCTTCTTCTTGCCCAACGTTTCTGCAGCAAAAGATAATGTCTTTAATATAAGATGATGTTGTGTAGATTGTAGAGTCAGTGGAGTGGTAGTATGAAAACAGGACAGACTAACTATATATGGTCTTATTCCAAAGAAATACAGGAGAAAGGTATCCATAATTATAATATCTAGTCAATTGGAATGAAACAATAAATTAAAGAGCAGAAAAGGTTCAACTTGTATAATGAATTTCAGTACTATCTGCAGGCCTTTATATAGCGTCAATACATTTATATGGAGGATTAACTCACTCACACACACACATATATATATATATATATATATATATATATTGGGGAAGAAATTGGGTAGGAAGTGAGATTACAAACCTTGTGTTTGCTTCTTGTTGGGAGACTTCAAGGCGCGTCTTAATTTGTTCAGAGACTACACCAACTGTGAGAAAGGCAGCCCATGCAAGGCCAGCTCCAAGCCCAAATCGCCTGGTTAAGCTGGAAGCTATCCAATCTGTAGAGTCAGCCTTGGTCTTGGGCTTTGAAGGCTTTTGTTGCTCCACTTTTACTGGGACCGGTGTTGGCTGCTCGGACGAAGTTGTACTTAGCTGTTGAAATGGTGTCGGAGATTGTGGTTGTGAAGGCAGATTTGGTGGAGGAGGAGGAGGTGTTTGTGATGAAGAAAAGTGGGTTGGTCTTGTTAGGGAGGGGGACACAAATGCCGGAGAACCACAGAAGGCTGCCGCCATTTTAGGATAGTGATAAAATCTTAATGAACAAAAAATTTCTTGCATTAAGTAGTGTTGGTCCCTACCTTATCCTTGTATATGATGAAATTTAAAATGGCAGGTTGCCCTTTTTTCTGTTTGTTTTTATTGGACCTGTTTGGCTCTGTAAATAACTTGTCAGCATTCACATTCTTTTTGTAATGAAGGTTATGTTATTCAGGAAAGTGTAAGATTATAGGTTAAACCCATCAATCCCTATTTATCTCATACATCGTTGCTGCCTCGGAAGCATTGATGCACAGCAGCGGAAATTAACCAGGGTTCCGAACCCTTTGAAATGCTGAGAAAAACAGGGTAAAATTTTTCACCAAACAGTTCATATTAGGAAACCTGTGTTTGAGTGAATTGGATTTCTTATGCCAAACTGTCAAGAGTGACCGATTTGCCTTCAGTTCTGGCAACATGGACACCGGAAATTCAAAACATTGATTACAACAATTGCCAATGAATTCTTTACAAACAAATGCACAACCTTGCGAATGGCCGCATTGCTGAGAATACAGAAATAAAGTGGAAACCCAAAAAAGAAAGGAAAAGAAAAGAAAATGGCAATCTCAAATTGACTCATATGTTAGGTCATGATGTTCAATCAATCTCTTTCTCAAAAGTTGTTCCAATCAATCTACAACTTGCCTCCATATTTTGGCTGTCAACTGAGCCAAGATCCAGTGGCGGTAAATTTACTATTTTAGCCAGCTGGGCCTTCTGCAACATTGAATGGTTGAACCTTCTAATGTCCACTGCCTATTTGTGATCTGGGCACTTGAGAACTTATAGGCTTCTGCAACGGCTTCAGAGTAGCCATGATCTCTGCAAATGTGGGTCTCAATCTTGGATCTCTGCAGTGTTAATTAGGTCAAATGTAAGGTTAGTTTATCTGCCTAAATACACATTTGAATTGATTTACAACTGATAGACAAATTATCATAACCATGGACACCTTCAGTGGAACTGGTGTAGAAGAAAATGAAAACTGAGAGTAGGAAAACTACTTTTGCAATAAATGTTGTTAGGGCCTATGGACAACTAACTCATGTCAATTGAAACATTTGAGGTTAAGCAGTTTTTGATATCTATCACCTGAACAACTAATAAGCAGGCATACTTAGGTTATGTGAAACTATGGATGGAACAACCCAAAGTACTCACGTCTGCCAGCATTTTTTTATGAGATCTGCAACTGTGGGATCTATATTGTCTGGAATATCAAGACGCCGATGTTGAAATCCAACTGCACCAACAACTTGCATTGGGTTCATTCCCCCCCATGGCTGTTGCAATGTAGAGAGCTCCCATAATATGACCCCAAAGCTATAAACATCGCACCTGCACATTAAACCAGAGTTTTATATTCATCTTAAAAACATCTCTGCATGGTCACAAATAATAAAATAAACAAAACATTAAGGAGAAAGAAATAGGCATACTTTTCATCTGAAGGTTCATTTCTTAGCACTTCTGGAGCCATCCACTCAGCCTGAAGGGGAGTTACACAAGATTAAGAGGGTTTCACAAGAATATCTAGATTACAGGTTGCATACTTTCTTTATATGAACATACAAACAAGATGACCACAAAGAAAAATGACAGATTCAAAGCAATGCATGAATATGCAAAAAGGTCACGGAAAGATGAATGTACCAAATGACATCCTAATGGGTACATTAATGATCAAATGACATCAACCAAATGCATCCATATAAGAACAACAATAGGAAAAAAAAAAAAAAAAAACACCTCAGTATCTTATAAATGACGCAATTAGAAATGTTATATGATTATACCCATCACTGACATGAACATGTTTTCCACTAATATGAAGTATGCAACACCAGGTATGGCAGACACAGAGTATGAAACAAAGTGGGATAAACAAAATCAAAATTCATGGCTTGAGCCATATGTGGGAAAAACCAAGTTGTTGAGTACAGCTTACCGTCCCTGCAGTGGACCTCGAGGAGAGAAATGTGCTGTTCTTCATTCTTGATAATCCAAAATCACAGACCTAATAACAGGCACAAAACTTCACATCATGCCAAATTGGGGCCTAAAAATGCATTAAATATGTTCAGCAGTCTCACTAAGGAGATAAGACGCCACCTTCACAACCCAATTCTTATCAACAAGAAGATTTGGAGACTTCAAATCACGGTGTACTATGACTGGAGTGCAGTTATGCAAGTAATTCATTCCCCGAGCCTGAAGATTTAATTATTCAAAAGACAAAAATTAGGCTAGATAAAGTCAATTGCAACACATGATTGTTGACTCAAATTGGAATAAAAAGCAAGAACAAGAGAATATTACAGCATCAAGAGCCATCCTCAAGCGCCTTCGCTCATCTAATTGATTGTTAGGCCGGTGTATTAACCTATATAAACTACCTCTGCAAAACATGTCATGCTTCAATTTTCACTTTGATATGATTTATAAGTCATGACAATAATTAGTGAAACTTAATACTCTGAAGTTTCTTATTATACATAACAAAGTATAGATAAAGATCAAAATAACAAAATATAAAGTGCCAACATACCTTGGAAGAAATTCCGTAACAATTGAAAGATTTGGAGAACGGGTTATTGCCCCCATGAAGAGAACAACATTGGGATGCCTAAGTCTTTTCATTATCCGAACCTTCAAATTTAAATAAATAAAATAAATGACCTCAATAATTAATCTTTAATGGTAAAAAGTAACAATGATGAGTAAATTATCAAAAGCTAAATCAACAGGGGAACTGGATTAGGCATGTGAAGAAGTCAAACAACTTTTGGAGGAACCCCTTAGCACCAAAAAAAATATACATCTTTTGGAGGGGGAAGAGAAAACTGAACCACGGTCATCAACTTTCCCTATCAAAATTTCTGATAGATATGCCCAATTTCAGAGTACAAAAATATATCAGATTTCTCATCCTGGAGACTGTAATTATTAAATCATCGAAAGATAAAAATGAAAGACAGTATGGATAGACTCACGTACTAAAACTAATCTCCACTTCATTTGGTCTCCCAAACGAGAGACTAAAGATAATTTGGTTCAGAGCACCTAAAAGCCTATACATACAAAAGAAAAACAACTTAAATGCAACAGAAAACTTCAAGTGTGAACGTCCGTAGCTTGTGCACTTGAATGAATTTGACTAAACCAGTGTAGAACACCTAAAGTGATAGCTATGATAATTTATCAATATACAAGCTTCTACAACCAAGAGATGTAATAAAATCAGATAGAACGCAAAAGAGTGCAAGAAAGGGGTGAAGGCTGCAGCTTGTACCTCACTTCTGAATTCATCAAGTGATTCACCCAAAAAATCTTGGTCTAGAAATCTCTTCACAGCAACTTCCTGTAAAACCCAGTTAATCAAAATATGTTCAATACATTTACCTTCCAAGAACAGATATTCAACATCACAGCATATAATGACTCAAAGACAAAGAGGATACTCAAACTTAGCTGAAGAGTTGATCTTCCATAAAAAATAATGATCCATCCAAAATTATATAAACAGAATTTATTATATGTTTTCCTACTTGATATTTCAGTATGCTACTATCTGGTATCATTATTAAAGGTTTACATTTCCTGTGTTGTTATTCATTTCCATATGGTCTGATCCAGAAAAAGACAATTTGGAGCAACAAAAAGGCTTTCTACTACACACACAACTGCAGAACAAAATATCAACACAATTCAAACCAAGGCAAAAGGAAAGGAAGAGACACATAAAAAACAACATGCTGGCTTAAAGAACAAGATTATCTTTAAGGGTCAGCATCTGAAAACTTACAGTCCCATGCCAGTCTCCATGATATACCTCCCCATACGATCCTACAGTACAAAGGGTGCATGAAGGCATGAAATTAGAATTTGAGTATTGGAACGCCATTTATAGAGCTAGTCTCTTTTACACATGACAAGAAGTACATAATTTCAAAGCATAATGCTTAGGTCAGTACCAAGTCCAATACGCTCACCCAAGGTGATATCCTCCCATGGAATCTCACAATCTGCAACATCATCGATTGTAATGTCAGATTTTGTGCTGTCATTACCTGCCGATCGGTCTGAGATTCTCTCGCCTTCCAAATTAAGTCCCAAAGCATCTTGCTCACGGTCACCACTACCCCGTGGTTCATAACCACCACCTTCTGCATCTCCATCACTTCTTGTGCCCTGCTCATACTGTTTACTGACAGCTGCAGTTGTTGCAACCACAGCTGCAGCAGTAGCAGTTGCAGCAGCTGCTACAGGAAGTTCAAGATTTGAGTCGGTGCTTGACTTTGCTGCAGCAACTACCATAGATGATGCAACAACAGCTGCTGCGGCCGCTGCTGCTGCAGCAACAGGGACATTTTTTGTATATTTAACAGGAGTTACTTCAGACTGTGATGAGATATTCTGGCCAGTTACTTCCTTGGTATCAACTGGAAGGTTGACCCCTAAACCTTCGACAGGCTTAAGATGCTCTGATTGACTTGAAGGACTAGCTTTAGAATGCACCCTATGCTGAGGCAGAGGAGGCAAAAAGTGAGCTGGACTGATATCATCTTGAGCTTTAAGTTTTTGTCTGTCAAACCTGTCTTTATTTTCGCCCCTATCTGCTGTCCGGGGCTTGGTCTCAACTGTTGACGCATCTAACTGGTCTGAATATATTTCCGTAAACAAGTTTGGGGGAGCAACAACACCACTTTCAAGTAACACATCATGAAGTTTTTGAGCTAGATGTGGATTCTCTTTGGCAGCCACAATCATGTACTGAGAAACATCTTTAACTTTCATTCTACGAACAGCAGGAGAGCTAACACCTTCAGTCCATGAAGGGGATCTAGCATGCATAAAAGGATAATTTGGTCTTCCTGGAAGTTCCTGGACCAACACCTTCCCTACATTAGAGGGATATCTAAAATCATCTGAAGGTATCTTGGATTCTTCCTCACATTCAGTTGCTCTGGTTGGATTTTCACGAGAAGTTGGTTCTTCTCTCTCTTCAGATTCCCTTGATGCAGAAGCAAAATTTCTTAACCTGGATTTCTTGTCTAATGTGCTAAAGTCTGAATGTTCTTCAAATGAACTCCCAACTCCACTACTGGAAGAGGCTACATGAGAGGAATCAATGTCTCTGGACAAAGGACTGGCAGAAAAGTAAGGTTCGTCATATTCTATATGCGATCCAGCTGCATCAGATGGAATAAGTGTGCCAGGGTCTGCCATCAGATCAACAATATACTCCCTGAAATTCACATTATCCACACCTTCAAAAAAAAGTTAAGAGCCTGCAACTTCAAATAAGAGAATCACAAAGATACACAGATTAACGCCCTGGGAACATTTTCAGCAATTTGGCAATTAGAAATCCAAAAACGCACAGAAGTCCTATTATGCAGTCCTAGAACACAAAAATAAACACCGATCATCACAGATTCCTTGTCCATTCAGATTTTGAATTTATTCTCTAGAAGAATTTTGTAAAACTATATTATAGTAGCACCTTATTCATTAAAATTGTTGAACCAAATGCCTTATATTCACATGCAGAATCATGTGTTAATACACAGCAAATAAAAAACTAAACACTGTGTAATCAAGGACTTGTATGCATCAAAAATAACAAACTTGAAACAGAAGTTACCTTCCATCATCAATCTTTACAAAGTTCATTGCCACATCATTGGAACCCGTGTATTGTTGTCCTTTCACCAGCCGGCATGGGATGCCCACACTATCAGCCAAAACCTAGTTAACCACAAAAAAACAACAGGTTAGTGATAGATAAGCCAGTAATGGACGAGTGGACGACCATGATACTGACAACAAATAGGCAAACAGATAAAGCATGATATATGAAGGAACAGAGCATACATGCAGCTCTACCTTTTTCTCAGAAAGAAAACAACAAGGTGTCATTATTAACATTATCACAAATCAGAGTTCAGAAACATTGTTTATTATATTACTTCAACTTTTCTATTTATCTATGGGATAAAGGTTGGTATTAATAATCAAGTGAATGGACAAAATACCAGAAAAAAAAAAATTAAGGCCTAAATTTGTTAAGGAAAAATTATCATGCTAGATTAGGGCCAATTTGGTTTTCAACTATAAAGAAAATAGAGAACAAGTACCTTGAACAGCAATGCACGATGCCGAGCTAATCCAATTGTCAGAGAACCAAGTGGCAAAACCATACTACCAAGGGTTGCTTTCAAACTGCAACTAAGACTTTGCCATGCTCTCAACATGTTGTATGGATTCGCAACTTGTCCACCCATATACTCAGCAACTAAAAGAGCAAGTTTTCGCACCAGATTGCTGTTTACAAAAACCAGAGTATCTGAACTTGACTTTACAGCCATTTCTAGGGCTCTCTGTTCAAGTTTCAACAAATTTGCATCAGCAGCTCTATTGACCAAAACTGCTTCCCAGGTGACACTATCGGACACAGGTGTTCCTTGCAAATCAACAAGGGAAGGCATTCTTTCTGAGGATGACTCAGTCAATATTCCATACAAGTCATAGAAACCATCCATGATCTTGTCATCAAAGCTAAGAGCATTGTAATTCTGTGAAGAATGGATAAATCTACGATATGAGACAGGTTAGAAAGGAATAAAATATTACAAAACTGAAGAAATAAAATGAATATAAGAATCAGCACCACATCATAATTGTCTCCTATATGTTTAAGATGGTATGTCAAGATCTTTGAATATTATGGAAATATCTAAACACTTCCTGCTTTAGCACTGGTATAGATTTTGTATACCATGAACGTCAATAATTCAAGCCACAATTCCTGCTTTAGCACTGGTAGGTGTAGATGATACACAGCACTGTTGATGGTGACTATCAACAATATTGTTTAAAGTTACGCTGTCAGCAGGTTATTGATAACAGTTGTCTGGTATCTCTTCATCACAGGTAATGAGGAGGGTAATTAAAGGGCAAGGATCACAGGAGCAATGATGGTGACACTGATACCTTTCCAGACGGTTTCTTAAATCTTTTGGCAGTAAACGTAACTAAAGCTTGGTACTTAGAAGTACTATCATCTAAAACACAAGTTCATTGCATAAAAACAGAAAATTGTCAGACAAAAAAAAAAAATCAAATCCGTGGAAGGATCATATACATTTAAGGACAGAAGACAACTGAACTTGTGTTATCCATATAGTTTCAGGCAGCCATATCATTAATATACTACAAGCAGCAAGTTGACCAGACCAAATAAATTCCAAATTGAGATTAAAATGAAGGGATCTTCATCAACTGATCACTTTAGGGTATTGATTATATATGGAGATAATGAGCAATAAGAGTAACAACAATAAGTCAACCAAACTGCAGTTGGATTGCTAGATGAAAGGAAACTTACCCAATAACGATAGGCAATAATTTCAGCCGGTGTATTATCAGGAGCGCAAGAGCCCAAGCTAATCTGCTTAACAGCCTCAATCTGAACTGCCTCTGGATCCTCCCTAGCACTCAACTCCAAAGCCAGTTGAATCTGATACTCTTCCACAATATCAGCATCCCTTGAGGTACTAGACCCCGAATCACGCCCTGCTGTATCTGAAACAACATCTAAACCAATCCTACTAGCTGCATCAGGTGGTTCCATTCTCTCTCCCCTACTAACATTTGAAGATGATGGGGGACTAGGGCTACGTCTATTAGCAACTGAATTCAACCAACCCGATACCCCCGAAAAGGTTTTTTGCTCGGAATTATGATGGGACCTTGAGTGCAAAAGCCTTTCAGTTTCAGAGGACGACTTGTCAATAGACTTATTGCCCCTTGATGAAGTAGACCCTTCTGCATCTTCTGAATGGTTGGACATGATATGGAGTTTCTTAAGAAGGTTCTTCATATTATTTCATAAGTTACAATATTGAATCCGAAAGAAATAAAAATCTGGCCACAAACATCTCCATTGTCTAGGACCAAGCATGAAATTTCAATCACTATATCACCACCGAGCAAAGAAGTTCAAAGCAATCCAAAAAGCCCCTTTTGCTCAACACTCAGCAGCCCTTTACAGGGTTAAACCCCACAAGTGACCCCAAACCAACCCTGCCATCATATCCAAAAGCCATAAACTACCATTTCAAGCAATACCCAGTCAAGCTTTACCAATATGAAGAAGACCCAGATGCTTAAATTGAAAGAAGCCACCCTGCTTTTCACAAAATAAGAAAAGACCCAGTATTGTATTTCAACCCCCAAATAGCAAACACATCAAGAACTATATCAAATATCAAAACTTTGATCCTTGTTGCC
Source organism: Dryas octopetala (assembly GCF_963921425.1). Taxonomy (NCBI): domain Eukaryota; kingdom Viridiplantae; phylum Streptophyta; class Magnoliopsida; order Rosales; family Rosaceae; genus Dryas; species Dryas octopetala. The sequence goes on along the minus strand of NC_141374.1, from coordinate 18,895,938 downwards.
TCCAGGAAACGTAATCAGAAACTAGAAAAACCCAAACTGATTGAAATGGATCTTACTTTGTATGCAGAAAAAAAAAAAAAACATAGAAAAGAGAGAAGGGTATTGGTAGAGTTTGAAAAAAAGAAAAAAGGGGGCAGGTAATAGAGGCAGAGACAGCAAAGACCAGCAAGTGGGAGAGTAGGACCTCGAAGAATGACCCACTTGAGTTGAGAGGAAAGAGAGAAGCTATTCAAGGATTTTCAGTCCCACAAAATTATAAAAAGGTTAAATTGGTGGGAAACACAAACACAAGTACACAACCAACTGGTTACTGCCTTACTGGCTCACTCTCTCTTAATCTCTTTCTCTGTCTCTATTTGTCAATTAAAAACTCGGTCTCTCATTCAGTCAATCTGCTTGGAAGTCCCAAAAATTCAAGGGTGGTGGCATGAGTTGGAAATATGTGGTAAACTGCAGAGAAAGCGGAATACAGAATGAACAAGTTGGACACAAGTATTTGCTATTTTCAAGCAAAATTTGGTCTTGTCCGTTGTGATAACCGTCACTATTCTAATTAAACGACGAAACCCACTTGAACTGGAAGTGGTGAATTTCACTTCCAACTCCTGAGTCCAAATAACACACTAAAAACGATGAACTTTTTCCTTTTTTTTGGTGAACAAAGACTATTAGCTGTTGCAGGCTTTTATTGACGGCGTATTTATAATTTCACATTTTGCGCATAACGACTGCGATTACATTTTTTGCTATTTGCATGACTCTATCATTAAAATTCATTAAAATTTAAGTTGTGTGATAAATTCATTTGCATTATTCTAGACATTTACCGTCAATTAAGAATATGTTTTTTTTCTTTTATTGTTTCTCCAAGAAAGTACCTATTCGGCTTTTCCACAATAATTATCCTTAAATTAATTAAACCGTTACCTCATCAGCTCATCTTGCTTTTTCTTTTTTTCTTTTTACAATAATTCTGCAACAACCCCATCTATGTTGGAGATAGGTATTTGTGGGCCATAGGAAAATTAATTTTTGTCATATTTAGGGATGAATTTGTCATTTATTTATGTTGGGCACTATCACCAAATTTTGGTGTGGAATGAACATGAACGAACATATAGTAGGCCGGGCGAATAAAATAAGTTTGGTGTTTGGATGTTGATAATTAAGTCAAGGATCAATTAGTGATTTCTTTATCTGAAAAAAGGAGACTCGAATTTTTTTTAAAACAATCTAACGAGAAATATTACTATTGGTATAAATAGTCTATTTAAAAAAGAAACTAAAATCAAATAATTACCATCATTCTCAGGATAAAAACTAAAATAAAACAACCTTACAATAGTCATTGCCAAAAGAATTAAAGATTAATTGACTTTGGATACCAAATTACAATATTTTTTTCTTTAATGTATCTTTTTATCAATTATATTAAGAGAATACATTAAATAGCTAATTCTCAGTATAATTTAAGAGTCAAACTTACATTCTAAATTTTGTATTCCCCTCCAAGTTTGGTGCATATTTATATATATATACAAAAATACTGTAAAGCTAACTAGTTAGTAAGTTAAGACAAAATTAACCACCATGTTGAGCCCACAGTACAATGTAATCTCAAAATCTGAACCATATATTTTTTAGGCCCTACTTCAAATATCATCTCTGTAAAAAAATTTCAAAATTGAAAGTCAGTTAGCCATTTGATTATAATAACAACTATTTATATGTTTTTATCGAAATCAATAATCGTCTATTTATTTGATCACAATTAGATGACTAAATGATTTCCGATTTAGTTGATTTTTTGCAATAATGATCTTCGAAATATGGTCTAAAAAATGAACGGCTTAGATTATGAGATTAGTTATGTGGTGGCCCTAATTATATATATATATATAGAGGAGTGCTCTAAAACTAACTGGTTAGCAAGTTAATATGAAACTAACCATACTTTTGGGATCACCATATAACTAATCTCATAATTCGAATTGTCAATTATTTAGGTCATACTTCAAAGATCATCATTGCAAAAAATCAACTAAATCGGAAATCATTTAGTCATCTAATTGAGATCAAATAAATAGACGATCAGTGTTTTTGATAAAAACATATAAATAGTTGTTGTTATAATCAAATGATTAAATGACTTCCGATTTTGAAGATTTTTTACATGGATGAACTTTGAAGTATGGCCTAAAAAATAAACGGTTCAGATTTTAAGATTACATTGTGCGGTGGGCTCAACATAATGGTTAGCTTTATATTAACTTACTAACCAGTTAGTTTTAGATTATTCTTGTATATATATATATTTATAAAGTGTTAATATCATAATATGCACCACACATTTAATTAAAAATTAACATAATGATATAGATTAGGAGGTTACTAAAATGAATTCTAGATAATTAAATTGAATTAGTCAATGATCATTTGGTCTGATAGATGACACTCAATCTTTATTTGTGGAAGTAGGTTCTGAATTCAAAACTCATAGACGTTAGTTAACTAATAAAAAAATATTAAATTAACTCAATTATAAATAAGAATAAGATTGTGAGATTTTGTAAATTAAATTACTATTGAGCATGGGGAGAGAGGACATGGGATATGATGCAGTGATTATGGCGTAAATTTGACAAGAGCCGTACGAAGAAGGATTCAACTTTGAAGTAGAATTTGAATTGAATGACTGAAAACCTGAGAGTACTCTGAGAGATCGAGTTCATTGGACATAGCTACATGCATCTCTGCTTTCTGTACATGTACATGTACATCAACCCGGCCTACTAAACTAATATGGCAAATTGACAATGCGTTTAAGTTATTTTTAATTTTATTTTTCTCTCTTTTGTTGCTGTTGTTTAATCAAAATGATAATGACTTTACGTATATATAGGCAGTACCTTTTCAAAGGTTGTTTGTGGTTCATCAAAAAATGATTACTTAGAGGCTTGGAGCCTCCTATTTTTTTCAAGGTCTTGAATCTTTACCACCATTTTAGGTTAACATTTATATATTCTTTTTAGCTCTATTAGGATGGATGATGAAATTAAGAAAAGTTGTTCATCATCAAGATAAAGTCATCGCATATCAATAAACCTTTTAGCTTTTGTCCTATTGCAAATGCCCTAACTGCCAGGGATCTTGCGGAGCTTCCCCACCTCTTAAAAGCATTTACTTTTTTGTTTAATCACAGTAAATAATTTTATAACCCATTTCTATCATAAGCCAAACTTGATTTTTCATGGTCTTATTGTATGGAAATGTCAAATCAAGCAAAGTTAGCTAGAAAATATGGAGCTCGTCATTTTGGTCCATGCACGTACAGTCCCAGCAATTAAATGGGCTTATAGACCAACAGATCGCATTCGCCTCCTTCCTGGAATTTCTTGTTTTTTTTCTTATTTGGGATAGAGTTTTTTTTTTTTTTGTCAGATTATTTGGGATAGCTGGAGCCTAACATTTTTATTTTCCTTTCTTAAAAAAAGTATATATATATATATTTTGGAGGTGAGAAGGTTTGTTTGACCCGTTTTTGTTATAATTCAAAACTGGGTTCTTTCACATGTTTTAAATTATTGGAATATACTAAAAGAGGTAATTTTGGTGAACTTGAAGCAACAAAAGCTTTTTCCATGCAGAAATGCAGATGCCTAGCTAGCTCTTCTTATTTCTTTTACTGGCCATCTAAGCATTATTGGCTTCTAAAAAAAATATTATTATTATTATTAGCCTTGTATATATTGCATTTAATACACAGTTACACACTAGCTTATCAATATGTAAAATATTATTATTTTCCAACAATAATTCATTAGGCGTACTAGTTTCCTACCAAAGGAAATAAATAAGTACTAATTAACTTTTATATTAATTCCACAAAAGTAGCATGCATCTTTGTTTCCAGATGCTGATATATTGTGTTGGCACCATTATAATACAGCTCTCTCTCTCTCTCTCTCTCTCTCTCATTCATAATCGATTCACACAGGAAGGGCAGCATTAAGAACAATCTATTTATGGGTTTTTAATTCCGGGAAGCTAGAGAATTTAATAGTGGCCTGCTATAAAACATGCATGTCACATAAAATAAATGGTTTCTAAGGACATATTGTATGCTAAATAATTTTTTCTACGGTGTAAGAAAGTAGCTCATAATGCATTAACTAATTAGTTTTGGCTTATAATTAATTAATCTTTTAAATATAATTATTTGTTTATTAAGTCCAATTGCTAGCTAGGAATATACAAACGCAGCAGACAAAAACAACCACTAATTCTCTGCATCGATGAATTGACCATTATAATTTATATCGAAAAAAAAAAAACAGGTGACCACAAAATAAAGACGAAAATGATGGCTCAATTAAAAATGCTCGTGCGCGTGTTGAAAGACTACGGCTTAAAACTTAAACACCAAGAAATGGCCAGTGTACCGCATATATAAACTATATTAGTGTCTGTTTTTTACGTTTGGCATAGAATGTAGACAATATGCTCTCAAATTATGTGGCTTTAAATGTTAAAACAATCAAATTACCATGTTTAGTTAAGCTATGATTCTTGTCAAACAAGGTATAATCAGACCATATCACATGCATGCATAATATAATATAATTAAAACTATGATTCATCTTGGACATACAATTAGATTTTCAAATCTGTATAGTTTAGTGGGCAAAAAAATCTTTTTTATTTGTATGATTTATTTATAAAAGTAAGAATTAGAGGAATTAATTAAGAGTGAGTTTATGTAGACCACCATAATATATTTTACTTAATTTTTTTCATATTTTACCCTTTATTGCAAAAATATGATGAAATTACCTAGATCTATTCGGTGGTTATCTAACGAAATATTTATCAATGTTTGGCAAGTAAGTGTCAAAAATATATATATATATATATTTTGACACATAACTGTCGAATATTTTTTTCATTTATATTTAGTGATTATCTACAAAATAATTTATCAATATTCAACAAATAATTATTAAATAACTATAAATATTTTGATAAATAATTATCAGATAACTTGACAAACGAAATTAAAATTTTTTTATTTAAAAATAAAATTAAAATTTTAAAATAAAATAATCAACTCAACACAACAGCAGTTTATAATGGTTGAAAGCAGCAGTTTATGATGGTTGAAATAACACTCCTCATTAATTAATAAAGGGTAAAACGTACGTCAAGGTCCAAACTCCTAAGCTCCCCTCCAAAGCTCGTGGGTTGATGGGCGGCTTTGCCTGTCCTAAGCTTTTAATGCAAAAAGTAATATTATTGCTTTTAAAAGTTTGAGAGTTGCTTTCTTAAAAAACAAATATATAATTTTGATTTTTGGACTTTAGAGGGAGACGTGTTATCTCACGCACTTGCCACCATCCAATAAATAAAGTAATAAACAGGTTAGGAAAATTTACACTTATGCCCCCAAACTATTGGGCTGTCTCACAGTCACATGTCATTCAGAAAAAAATTGAATTCAATTGGCATTTGAAATTTTAATTTGTTAGAATGTAGTGTCACGTCTAACTCCGTCCACTATTTTGTCAAAAATTAATATGTGTTATTAAATTTAGTTGGTGTAGAGGAAGATATAGATGAACACGGAAGCATCCGAGGATGATTGATGTTAGTGTAGATGCGAAATACGAGTTAATTTTGTATGAAATAATGGACAAAGTTAGAGATTCTATACATTGCAACAAACTAAAACTTCAAGTAGCAATGTAGTTTAATTGTTTTTAGAGAACATTGTGAGACCTGCCCACTAATAATCTGGGGGCATAAGTGTAAATACCCAGCAGGCTATTTATAATATAAGCTTTGGATTGCCATTATTGATTGGAGGGTTGGGAGGCGCGTGGAACAAAAATTGCTGTTACTTTGCGTGGGATGCGTTATTGGGTCACCATTGCATTACGGTATTATCCAATCTTAAAGGAGTTCAATGTGGAGTTTCCAATTTCGCGGCTGTGATTGGAGCGTGGGCAGCGCGTGGCCTTGAATTGCTCATAATCTATCGTGGTGGTGGACCAGTGGGTTTCTGCTCATGGACCCGTTCCATTATTATGTGATTCTGTAGAATTTACTAGAATATTATGGAGGACATGCTCGCCCGAGAAAAAGAATAAAAAGAAAGAAAGGAAAAGTGGGAAAGAGAGAAAAGCAAATGTCGAAAAAAGAAAAATAGTTTCTGAAAATGAAAATTTATATTTAAAGTTATAAAAACAGAGAATCTAAATCCTTATCACAGCTCTTATCATATGTCCGGTTGAGGTTTTAAGCCTACGACTATCAATGTGTTTCACAAATTTATAAGGTACTAACCACTAACACATAAATAAGTTATGCTGAATTGTATATCACAATTTTATGAAATAGTGGTTGTTGGCAATGTCTGTCGACTCTATCATTATTGCATTGATAATTTGACATTGTCGTCAATTTAATGAGGTAGATCTAAATTGAACACAAGGTGACGTCAAGCTCAAATATATCCATTTAGGAGTAGAGTTTTCTCTCAAAAGACATCGATACAACTCTAAGTAATATTCTCACTTAAAATATTCCAGAATAGACGACTATTTATTCGATGCTAAGACAATTATATTTTGCTCACAATTCATAACCAGGGCGGGAAAGCTTTATGATGATTATGACATTTTAGTTTGTCTGCCGTGGCATCTTTATCCGTCCTTGCCATATCGGCATTTCCTTATCATATATTTCACTCTCTCCTCTCACATGCAGATTCGCAATCCTTAAAATTAGAGGAGCTCATTTTCCAACTCCCAATCCGATTAGCATATCCGAAATAGAACAAAAGAGTTGGTGGTGTCTCGGATAATTTAATGATTGGTCAAGTAATAAGTTTGCTTATATATGCAACTATACTATACATATATACCAAGTAAGTATCATCTCAAAGTGCATGTAGCCAAAGCCATTTCATGCCAACCCCATGCCAAAATGGAATACGCTATTCCATGCTTGCGGCTATTTTTGAGGTTTGCATAATGTACGCCTGCAAGTCTGCAACAGCCTCAAATAAAGGGACCATGATGATGATGATGATGATGGCGCGTGTTTTCGAAACTTCTAGAAGGTGAATCCTAAGGCTCATGCTTTTGCAAGCAAGGGTTCAATACTTCAGGCCAACCTTGGCATGCTTCAATGAGATTGGCTTCAAAGCTAGGGATATGTCCAGGCCAAAACAAAAGGTCAGAAATAAAGGAAGAGCATACTGAAATACCATTGGTTTGCTTGCTCGCCCTTATAACTGCTACCATTGTCCCTCAGCCACCACCATCAAAACTCAAACTCCCCTATATGCTCCCAAAGTAAACACCAAACCAATTTTTGTAATCACTCACCACCATTACATAATACATACAGAACAATAATTTTATAACCAATGATAATATCTTGTTTCAAGAGCTGACCAATACAGTCTCCATGGGAACTGCTCCATCTTCTGTTGTTTCTCTTATTTAGCAGCTTCTTGATGCAAGCCTTTCATCTTATTACCAAGTTAATTACCAAGTTAAGAAACTGTAGGTACACATGCAGCAATCAAGCCATCAAGTGTATAATATTTCTTTTCTTTTTCAGTTATAAATCACAGCCTCTCTCATGTCAAACTCTTAACAGTTCAGTCAGGCATTCATAGCTTGTATTCATGTAAATGAGTAAATCAAAGATATGATCAAAATATTCTCAAATTGAATAGAAATCACAAAGTAGAAAGGACAATAAGTCATGGGTCATTCTAAAATTGCACAAACAACAAACTTAATGGACAAGGTCATCATCTCTACCAATAGAGACAGTTAGTGACACTAACCTCCTATTCGCTTTACAGACCCTTAATTTACCTCTAATGTGCTGTTGATACTCACAAACAGGTACACATGAGCAAGGTTTCTCAACTTTGGAGCACTGGCTGTTGAGCTTCAATATTTAATGGGGCACTGATGTCCATGGTTGCAAGCGCTTCTAATTCTTGGATTGCAGCAATGATGCTAATTGCACTTTCATTATTTAAGTAAGGTTTTAGCGCACCAACAGCTTGTCCCACTCTTATTTGCTGCAAATAACATAGAATTAGCACAAACAACAGTGTCACTGCAAAGCCAAATGTAGGAAATGCAGCAATATTTGAAAAAAGAAATTATTCAACTTACAAAGTATTCAAGTTTGCTCTTAAATTCTCCATTGGCAACAAATTGTGGATCAGGTACTTCAGTTGTTTCAACCACATTCTATTTTTGCAAGATAGCAAAGAAAAATGATTAAAACATCCCAAGTACAGCAGCATAGGAGAACAGTAATATTATTATATACAAGAAGTAAACAATGAAAAAACTGGTAATTTTGTTTTCAACGAAGCAATACAAATTTGATGAATGGAAATTTAATTAAATAATAGGTCAAACGTAGATTAAACTTTTACATAAGTCATTGGTAATATTTGGTTCATTGAAATGACCCTTGTAATGCCCATTTCATTTTTTAGTTGACCATAAAAAAGCTAAAGGAACCAGCACTCTTTATGGAATTTTCAATTCTTTCCATTTTATCCTTTTTAAGTCTTTCCATTCCCATATTCATTTCAGAAACTAAATACTACCTTTAATATTTTCCAAATTAAATAAATCTAGGAAAATATTTGGGTACTCATGAATGAGTACCAAGTTTGTCCTTACAACCAATCACATGAGCCCATGATGGGGCCCATCACCTTCTCTCTCATAGTAGACCCCATTATGGGCTCATGTAATTAGTTGTGAAGACAACCTTGTACTCATTTCTAAGTACCCAAGCACTGCGCATAAATCTATAATAATAAAGGTACAAATGCCAATAGCCAGTACCTAATCCCTGCAATACAAATCATTCTATAATTATACTTTCATTGTTTTAATTCCTTCAGTAAGTTTATTTAGTTGTAACTTTTTAAGTTCATTCCTGTTGGTTTCTCAAAAAAAACTTCCTCCTTTTACTCTTTCTGGGAAACAAATATAACGAAGCAAATTAAGAAATGCAGATGCCACACAAAGTTGTTTACTAACAAGAAGAGGAATAGAAGATTACCTTCTTGGGCCTGCCCACTGGCCTTCCAGTACTACTTTTCCGGGGCCGCTCTACCCCAGGAACCCGAGGCGGTCGGCCCCGGCGCTTCCCTGACACTATCCCACCCACACTAGCAGCAGCAGCCGCATCCTTCTTGGGCCGGCCTCTGGGCCTTGGTGTTGTCGATTGAGGCACTACAACATTGGGCACATTGTTTTGCTCAAATGCCCCCATTATAGGGACATTGGTAGCGTACGGAATGAACACAGTCTTGGGCTCAGCTTTGGAGGGCCGTCCACGCCCCCTCTTGACAAGCCCGTTGGGGCCCAAAACGGCTGAGACAGACTTGGGCTTGGGAGGACGCCCTGGCCTCTTCTTTGGCAACCTAGACCCCGGCGGACGACCTCTGCCCCTCTTGGCCGACACAGGGCCACCTTGCCCGATCCCAACGGCCAGACCCTTGCGTGGACGACCTGGGCGCTTCTTCACCGACGCAGGCTCGTCAACTAGCCCAAGAGCCACGAACATGGGCTGGGAATTGGGCTGAGGATTGGGCTGGAAATTGGGCTGTATGGTGAGCTGAGGGAAGGTCTGGAAATTGGGGTGGGCAATGGGTGGTTGTTGTAGTGGTTGTAAAGTGGGCTGCTGGGGAATGATGGAGTTGTCAGGAATGGGCTTGGGCTTGGGAGGGCGGCCACGGCCTCTTGTGGGCCCAGGAGAGAGGAGAGAAGTGGTGTCAGCAGTAGGTGGAGGAGGAGGAGGAGGAAGGGAGGACGCATCGTCAGATCTAGGGAGCTTGTAGGACTTTTTGACCATAACTAGGAGGCCGCTGTTTTTCAATCGCTTCAGGTGGTGGGTCAACAAGGCCGAGTGAGTGGGTGGGAGGCCCGAGTAGGCTCGCTCTATGTACTTGGCTATAGCCCTCTTGCTGGACCCGTCCCTCTCCTTCAGCGCCGTTATAGCAGCATATATCATCTGCACCCAAAATAAAAAAAGGAAAAAAGAGTTAAAAAGATTACAACTTTAGCTCAAGTGGGAGTGGTGGGTGTATTTAGTATTTACCTCAGCATAAGGAGGGTGGTTGAAAGTAGGATTTGGAGTAGGGGTGGGGTTGGCAGCCACATGGGTGGTGGTGCTGTTGTTATTTTGAGCTTCGGTGGCGGTGAGAGTGGTGGTTGGAGCGGCAAAAGTGATGGTTGGGGCGGCGAAAGTGGTGGTTGGGGCGGCGAAAGTGGTGGGTGGGACGGTGGTGATGATAGGCGGGGGGTAAGGATGTAAAAGTGGAGGAGGAGGAGGTGGGTGTGGGTCCATGGATTTTGAGACAGAAAATAGGAGAGAAAGGAGGGTTAGGTTGGACTTGGGTCTCTGCTCTTCAGGTGAAGGGGATAAGTGAAACTTTGGACACAGAGTAAGAGAAGAAGATGATGTTTGATGGGATTGGGAGCGTGCGAGGGTTAATCGGACCGTTGAGGATGACTCATGTATTCTTTGCTTAGTTTAGATGACGCGGACCTTCTCTGTCTTTTTCTTTATTTTCTTTATTTCTTCTTTAGTCATAAATATCTAGATAAGTCATTGCCTTTGCAGTTTAGTCCTTATCTTTTATTGCATATTTCTCTAGGGGATTCTTAATCTTACATTCTTACCCTTGTGTTTTTGTAAATTCACCGGGATGACGCAAACTCTTTCCTTATTTTTCGGTATTTTACCTTCTACACTTCTACTTCTAGGTTCCTTTTTCCAATGCGCTTTCAACTCATAGGCCAATCCTTTTTTTCCTTTTTCCATAAGTAAACTGCTTCCTTTTCTTCTTTCCCATGTGCACAAGTAAAAAGCATTTGGATGCTATAGGTGGTTATTAACAAACAAAACTAGTATAATTTCAGAAGATTTCATAAAGTATCACTCTTAAAATAAGTTTGAATTACTTTTGGTCATAATCGGAGAATTAAGTTAAAAGATTGAGCAAATGGATATAAATGAAGTGTACATTACATGTCTTGTTGAATAAGAAGCAGCCCCAATTTGGTATACGCAATTGTATCACATTGAATCAGTTTGGACTAAACTAAATTATGGGAGTTCCACATCTCTTAATTAAAGGGCCTAATCTTGGCAACCTCAAAGTCTCATGCTAGTTTACCAATCAAAACAAAGTAAGATGTCTCAGAATAACACGCTAGCTAGTATAAACGTAAGCAAACCACATGTACCAATTAACAAACAACTAACAATTACACCAAAAATGAAATCTGGGTGACTTATTGTTAAGCAATAAAATGGTCTGAATTATTTACTTATTGTTCAATCTCTCAACTTTATCTTAATCAATTGATAAATTATAAATTAGACATTGATTGGTTTTTCCTTTCTGAAATCAACTCCTCTCATGCGTTGTACTTAACACCTCTCCTGGTCTTCTTTGATCAAATTTTGGCTACCAGGCCTGAGCTCAATACTTAAAAACATAGAAGCTCAATGTATAATTTGTTACTACTTAATGGCTGCAAAGGGTTTATACTTTACAGAAATTAGAAACTGGTATGAAGGGGTAATGGATAAATGAATACTAGTCTTTTTTTGCTAGAAAATTTGATTCTAGTCTTTAATTGTTGTTGTTGCAGTTGTTTCTTTTTCCTTTTTTCAATATAAACTGCTTGAGATGTTAATTGAACAGTAATTAGTTTTTGCCTGGCATATTTAAGTTCACAAGTTGCGTGGTGTTTTAATCAAATATGTTGAAACCTATCTTCTTATGAAGATTTTTTTCTAGAGTAGATGTGTCCGTTTTTTATTGTGAATATTCGACACTGAGTACTTGGTAATAGTGTCGAGTATTTGGTAACAGTATCGATCGACGCTCGGCACTATTTTCTTTATCCAGTTTTTTGCCCCATATATGACGAGTTTGTCTATACTTTTTTAGGTTGTGAAATAAAATTTATAAAAGTTGTATATTATGTTTTAATTTGAGATTATGAAGGCTCCACTTAAAATTTTAAAATTAAAATCTAACATAAAACAAATAAATAAGTACGGAACATTCATTTGAGAAAAAAGAAAAAATAAATGCGAATGTCTTTCTAGAGAAATATGCTTGTTATGATATTTTAAATTTCAGAAATGTTAATTAGCTCAAGTCAATTGAAATTTGAAACCCATAAATTAATGAACCTTTGTTGTTGTTGTTGTTGTTCTGTTCTGTTCTGTTGAACCTGTTGTCTGGAACTCTGCAATATTAGTGCAGATATAAACTATTTGTTACTTACATGAATCACATTGGAGAAGTCTTGGATTTTACCAAGAAAGACAAAATAAAAAAACCATCAGAAGTCAGGTTCCAGCTAATCACAAAACCTTTTCTTGGCCTCTACCTTCTTCTTCTACTTGATTGTCACATGATTCACATCTAAATTAATTTGCTTCTATCCGAGCACAGATTATGAATTAATGCTAACATTATGCATGTATACCACGTGTGCTGCAAACATTTGACAAGGCAATAATGCCTTTCCTGTGGGGTGGGAATTCAAAACTTATGAAGTCCTTTCAGGTGGGCCCCCCTAGCTACATAGTATTTCAGATAGAAATAAAGTTGAACCCCTCCATTGCACATAAATTATGTGACCTGACTCTTCCATATATATAAAAACTTAGAAGATAAAGGGCTTAAACTGAGAAAGGTGTGAAAGATGAGGAGGAGAAATTAATGCCATTGATATGTATATGGAACAAGGAGAGGGATGCAGCAAATATTGGATTAACCACACTGTAAATATTGTTAATTTGTTATGGAAACAGCAGCAGCAGCAGTAGCAGGAACTTCACCACCAGTAGCAGTACTAGTCCTGGAGATGAATATGGACAATATTCCAAACCTATGAGAAGGCTCAGAGACAGCATTGTTCAACTTGCAACATCCAAAAAAACACACCCACTGTCCATGGACAAAATTCACTTCATAATTCTAGATCACCCACCTTACTCAGTGGTATAACCAAATGTTCAAAACTTTATAATTCTAGAATTGTTATAATGTAATTGTGTATGAAAGATTGCATTTTTCACTTTTGTAGTTTTGTGTTTAATATAAGTTATGTGTGCATGATTGGTGAATGCAGATGATATTTAAAGCCATTGAATCTTTGAAGGAGGTGGAAATAGGAGGTCCAAATAAAGCTTCTATATCGGGCTATATTAAGTCAGAGTTCATGGATGATCTGCCTTGGGCTCATGAGAGTCTTCTCTCTCACCATCTTGGCAAGCTCATTGAGAGAGGCCAGCTGATTGCCTCTTCTGGTGGTTCTTATCTGTTTCCCAAACCAAAACGTAATAGTAGTAATAATAATGTAAGTGGTATGAATGGACGACCCAAGAAGAGAAGAGGAAGGCCACCCAAGAAACAGACAATGATAGATGCGTCTCTACATAAGTGACTTCCAATGCAAGAAAAAAAAGAAACAGAGGCCAATTGGCATAGGAGGGTTTTGAGTAATAGGGGTCCATTGTGTTTATTGGGGTGATTCGTGGCCATATTTGAATTGTGGGCTGCTTTTGATCAAGGGCAGGAATTGAAGGGCCTAAATACTTTATGCAAAGAAAAAGCATGCATGTGCAAGATTTGAAGCACTTATCACATGCACTCAAATTGATAGCTAGCTAACTAGCACGATTCATTGTTTGGAAATTAGTAATTTAGTATGGGATTATTATGAGACCTATTACTTTTTTTTGTTCTCTTTATACTCTTGGCAAATTTGGGTATTCACGACTTAAATTTTAATGAATTTTAAAATTTATATAATTTATCAAAATCTAAAAAAATTGACTAAAATTCTTATAAAATTTGTTATTTGTAAATTTTATTGGATTTTTCAAGTTTTAGACACCCCTAAATCTAATTCAATGGGATTGGGTTGGTCACCAACACCATCTCAAAGTCTAATAACCTGTGCTATGTAAAACCGTAAAAGTCAAACATGCTGAAACACAGCATAGAAATTTCAAATTTCTGGCAACCCAGCCAGTTGTCCGACTTGATTAATGCATACTTTGGTAGAGTCCTTAGCAATTAATGATAGATACAACTGGTTTCAACCAACAACCAATAAAAATCGTTAGAAATCCCATGAATTAATTATGTTGGACTGATAATTCCTCGATAATAAGAAATTACAGAAAAATTAAGGCTAATAATGCAGTGAATATTATGAGGACAACCCAATTAAATAGAGTGAGAATGTCACATATAATAGTGTGTCGTGAGCAGGCAAGGCAAGGCAAGACAGGCAACACATGCATTATTGCGTGTTCTACTGTTTTTATGATATCCACAAACACAACACAATTGAGTCAATTGACAATACCATCCCCATCTCTGTCTTTCTCCTTCTACACAGCGCCCATCGGAGCCGAAAGAAAATCCGAGAAAAGAGAGACCAAAACACTTGTCAGATGGCAAACCCACCGAGAAAATAGCGAGAGAGAGTGAGCGGGCAATGCTCGGATCGTCTGGCTGTCAATCATCGAAGGCGAAAAGGGGAAGAGTATATGGGGAGTGGAGCTACACTGGTGGACGGTGTTCGTCGCTGGTTTCAACGTCGCTCTTCTTCGGCTTCTACAACTGTTAATACTACTAATCCAAATATTAATCCTAATCAACCCGGTAATAACCGTAATAATAATACTACTAATAACTTTGTCAATGATAAGAATGGTGGCCACGTTTTTTCGAGCGATTTAAGCGCCCAACCGTCCACTTCTCTCCAACGGGAACAAAAAGCAGGCCAAGAGGAGGACCAGCTTCAGTTTCAGGTCGAGGACGACTTTGATATTTCTGGATTGAAGCTCATCACAGTTCCCAAACGGGCCAACTTCAGAGCTCCCCCTATGGAAAAGAAGGTCCTTCCTTATCATTTCTTTGTATTTCAGGATCTGGGTCTCTTGTGTTTTTGACTTCTCTGTTCCCTTTGTTTTGGGTTCTTCTTCGTAACTTTCTTTATATGGCATTGATCTGATCTGATTTTTTTCCTTTTGCTGCTTTGCTTTCTTGTTCCAATGTGGTTTGGTTCGTAAAGGGTCTTTCTTTGTTCCTTGGTTTGGTTTAATATAATTGTTTTTCTAGGCTTTGTTTCGTTGGTTAGGACAATGCACCAATCAAAACTGAATTGCCACGTTTAATGGCGTAATGCTTTAAATTTTGAAACTTCATGATGTAGGAACTGGAAAGACATGGACTTTTTTTCCCAGTTAAGCCAATTTTGACCGTGCTTCATTTGGACGTTGTAAGAATTGTTGTAGCAAGTAGTACCTTGCTCCTGTAAGGTTCTTAAATGGGTTACGAGTCTGGTTAACAAGTTTTGTGTTCAGCTGTTGAGTTCCTGAACACAATTTTTTTGTTAACCAAAAAATGTACTAATTTTCACATTAGTATCTAACTATTGAAGGGTATTCAGTCATATTATTCGTTTTTATTGTTACTTAAATATTGAATCAAAAGAATAAAAGAGTTCCTGTTGTTTCCTTATTCCCTTATATATTCATTTACAAATAATGGTTGCTGATCTTAATACAGGGCAATCTAGAAACAGAATTCTTCACAGAGTATGGAGAGGCAAGCCGATATCAAGTTCAGGAAGTCATTGGGAAAGGAAGTTATGGTGTTGTAGGTTCTGCAATTGACATCCACACTGGAGAAAAGGTTGCAATCAAGAAAATTAATGATGTTTTTGAGCACGTTTCAGATGCTACAAGGATCCTGAGAGAAATCAAGCTCCTTCGCTTGCTTCGCCATCCTGATATCGTCGAAATAAAGCACATCATGCTACCTCCTTCACGGCGAGAGTTTAGAGATATCTATGTTGTTTTTGAGCTGATGGAATCTGACCTTCACCAAGTTATTAAGGCAAATGATGATCTTACTCCTGAGCATTATCAGTTTTTCTTGTACCAGCTTCTTCGTGGTCTAAAGTATATTCATACAGGTTGGTACTTTACAGTAATTATTTTGACTTAAATCATTTTTTTAATGATAATTAATATTTCCTCTGTATTTCTTGCAGCAAATGTCTTTCATCGAGATTTAAAGCCTAAAAATATTCTTGCTAATGCTGACTGCAAATTAAAGATATGTGACTTTGGGCTCGCTCGTGTATCCTTCAATGATGCCCCATCTGCTATTTTTTGGACAGTAAGTTGTTCTGTCATGCAAATCCTGGCGTGTCACCACACAACTCCAGAAATCTCTGCTTTTTGTGATTGTTAGTTAAAATTTGCAAATACTAGGCCTGTAAACAACACTGTTTGTGAACTAAGCTTTTTTACTTTTATGAAGGACTATGTTGCAACTCGATGGTATCGTGCTCCTGAACTATGTGGTTCATTTTTCTCAAAAGTAAGCTACAGTTCATTATTAAGATCTATATGTGTTTTTTTTTGTTGGGATTTACATGTTACTGAGATGGCTAATGGAATATGCTTTAGATGATTCTTTATTGATCTGTGATCTTGAAAACCCCATATTCTTGTACTGCTAATTAATGTTATGATTTATGATAGACCTGTTCAAAAGACCTATTTTTTACACTTGTTTCTGGTGAAAGAGGAGTTGCATTGAACATGTTAATAGCCATGTGTACATTTGGAGCTTGACTTAGGATGCTGCTATCATTCTGAACATGCCTTGACTGAATTGTGTGGTATAGTGATCAAGAATTATGTGGATTCTAAACCCTTTAGAGAAATTGCTGTTAATTTTTCATTATGGGCTTTCACTCTCTCTATCTGAATGCTATAAATTCTTATGGTTGTTTATTGCTATTTATTGGAGGATATTTTATTTAGACTAAAGGTTTAATTTCTATGACCAAAATGTTGACAGTACACTCCTGCAATTGATATTTGGAGCATAGGATGCATATTTGCTGAAATACTCACTGGAAAACCACTGTTTCCTGGGAAAAATGTGGTGCACCAATTGGACCTCATGACTGATTTGCTTGGCACGCCTTCTGCAGAATCCATTGCAAGGGTTAGTTATTTTATTATAAGAACTGCTATTCTGTCATCAATAGATAAACTAATCATATCTCGTGCTGGCAAAAAAAGGAAAAAACTCTTAGCAGGCTGCCGCTGAACTTCTCTCTTCAATCTTATAATTCTTGCAGTAAACTGTCCTCAATATTCTTGCACATAAACCACTAAATTCTTAGCTTTTGTGTTGATTGCTTTCCCTCACCATTCTAGTTCTCTTTCTCACCTTCAAATGGTTTTTTTTTTTTTTTTTTTAATGAACCTGGCAGATTCGGAATGAAAAAGCAAGAAGGTACCTTAGTAGCATGCGGAAAAAACAACCAGTTCCATTCACACATAAGTTCCCTAATGCAGATCCTTTGGCTCTTCACCTACTGGAGCAACTGCTTGCATTTGATCCCAAAGATCGTCTGACAGCTGAAGAGGTAAGGTTAAGTAATCTGAATGCATGCTACCAATATAACAAATGTTTGGGGGTAGCATCGTGTTTCCTTGAAAGTTGTTTTGGGACCACAGTACCTCCTACAGCCCTAATGCCTTATGCTTGCAGGCATTAGCTGATCCTTACTTTAATGGGTTGGCAAATGTTGATCGTGAGCCATCCACTCAAGCGATTTCAAAACTTGAGTTTGAGTTTGAGCGGAGGAAATTGACCAAAGATGATGTTAGAGAGTTAATCTATAGGGAGGTATGGCCTTACAGGTTGATGCTTGTTGCTTTCTAGCACTGTGGTTCTTACTCTTTACTATTGCTATAATAAATCTTGTGTTTAATGCAAACAGATTTTAGAGTATCATCCCCAGATGCTGCAGGAGTATCTCCGAGGTGGAGATCAAACTAGCTTTATGTATCCTAGGTGAGTAGACAATTGTTCATATTCTTAATGATTTTATTGGTATTCTAATTTAATGAATGGTTCTGCTGATTATTCAATCAGTTGAATCTCAATGCATGTGGAGGGGGGAGGGCCATTCCCTGTTCTGTATCCCAGCCATTGGACCGAAACAAAAACAAAAACCATCTTAACAATTTAATTCCTCACAGTTTGCAGACTCTATTTCTTCCTTGTATTGTATGTTTGAATATGATATAAATATCAATTTTTTGTGCTTCTTCCAGACATTGCGTTTCTTGTTTGTTAGTTGTTTTTAAAATTCTCTCACAGATAACCCCAAATGAAAGAAAGTCCTAACTCCCCTTTATTTTCATGGTCTGAGTCATGGCCTTGTTGCTTCAAACATATGATGTTTACTTCCTAGTTGAATATGCATTACTTTTCTTGCCTTGCTATTGATTAGAAGATATTTGCAAAAAGTAAACGTTGGGATTCCTTATGCTTCTTAAGCTGATGGAAAAGGTCATTTTATACATTTAGCAATTTTGGGAATCTTTTATGGTTTATTAGTGTATAGGTAATAATAGTTTGCAACTCACCAGTTCATTTTTTAAGTGGAGGGCTGAGTTTAAATTTTTGGTGCTTGGAGTTATTAACCTAGTGTTATCTCTTTATGTCAATTTAGTGGTGTTGATCGATTCAAGCGACAGTTTGCACATCTCGAGGAGCACTATGGCAAAGGTGAAAGGAGCACTCCACTCCAAAGGCAGCATGCCTCCTTGCCCAGGTATGCATGTGATAAGCATCTTGGAATGAAGTTTAATTTAGCTAAGTATGAAGGCACAAATCAGATCCATTCTAACTTCTACCTTATACAAACCAGACCATCTATCCATCCACCCTCTGCGTCCCTAGCTCTTTGAAGTACCACTCCTTTTCAGTTTCATTTTATTTATCTATTGAGCTGGTCTAAATTTTGGGCTGCAAGCCTGAGTTAACACAATGATGTTTATTGAATTCATCTTACTCACTGTGCCATCTTTTTCCTCAGAGAGAGGGTTCCTGCACCCAAGGATGAGAATTATGGCCAAGATAATGATTTGGAAAGGACTAATGATGCTCTTGCCATATCTCTTGAGAGTCCTCCAAATGGCTCTGAAAATGCAGATGCACAAAATGGACCTAGCAAGCCAAACTACAGTGCTCGTAGTCTGTTGAAGAGTGCCAGCATTAGTGCTTCAAAGTGTATAGGTGTAAGACCAAAAAAAGATTCGGAGGCAAGTAACATCATTTTAAATGTACCTCACTACCTCTTGTATCACCATGACATGTACTTTGCAGGGAATTTTGTGATAGATCTCCATTACAAAAGATCTACTAATCCTCTGAAAATTAAAATGTCTGAAAACTCAAGTGACCAGTCATATTTTACATGGCATTAGAATTTGTCATTCATTTGGAAGTTCAACTGATCGTGTTACTTTTCTGTTTATAGTTGTTTTTGGGAATAATTCATTCCAGGCAATTGCCATCTGATGCTCTGTTTTGATGCCAAATGATGGATGTGTGGCATAAAATGCTTATAAGGATTCAATTCCCAATATTTTTTTTAAAGGATGGATTGCGGGATTGGTTTTTGGAAAGTATCTGATTTCTTTTCTTTTTTGTGTTTCTTTATTTTTCTCACAGGAGGATGTAAATGCTGAGGTGAACGATGAGTCGGTTGATGGTTTGTCCCAAAAGGTTGAAGCTCTGCGTGCATGATTTCTTAGTTCGATCTGTATTAGAAAAAACAGGTGTAACTTTGTGCTCTGCCTCCTTTCCCCCTATTTAGTAGAAAGGATGCATTGTAGCAGTCCAAATTCGGAGATATATAATTTTTTTTCAGTTAGAAGCTAACACAATAGGACTCCATTTATTATCCGTCATTGTGTCACCACAATGCCAGAGGGAATGCTCTGTTGTAAGTTTGTAACTATTTATATTTAAAGAAGACAACAATGTATTTTTGTTCCATTGTTTAATGAATGTGTGATACAATAGAAAGAAACTTTAGTTTGAAGAAAAAGATGCATAGTATATTATTTTAAAGTCAATAATGACTATTTTAATTCAGTAGTATGTCTTTTCCTGTCTGGGTGCAATTTCACGAGTGCTCGAAGTGGAAAAGGCCTAAAAGAATCTGTGATAAATTGGTTTCTCATACTTTTTTACTTGATGTGACCATGTTTTATTCATTTATATTTACGCTTACAACAAACCCTCATTTCTTTTTAAAATATAAAACAAATCGACTTAAATTTATACATTATTTGGTAAACAAATTGGTAACTATGGCATTATTAAATCTTGAGAACAGAAAAAGAAGAATCTAACATCTTCTATTTTTTTACAATTGGATTAAGACTGCTCATCATCCCAGTTTACATTTTTACAGAGAATGGCCAACAGTACATCAGCTACCAAAATTTTCTAGGCATCCTTCGTACCTCTGCTTCCCCTATGGTTTTCCAAGGCTTCCTACTAACTCATTCACTTCACCACCATCTATTTCTCCTCGAATTTCCTCTTTAGCACTCCGATTTCTATAAAGTAATGATCCCAGAGCACAGTTCCCAACACCAATAACTGTACCCAATCAGTAATTATAGAAAGAACATAACAGATCCAATGTTGTCATTTGTACTCTGGAAATTTAGTGGTGTAGACAAGCAGGTTTCTTTTGCATTCACTGTAAATACACCACCAGAATAATCTGACCATTTTAAAGCACGGAGAGTATTTGCAATAGGATTCCTCAACTTTCTTTTCAAAATGATGAACATCTACACTCACCAATAATCCCCGCAAGAACAAGAACCCTCACTGAAGTGGTGAAAGCGGTTAGAATCCCTTAAGATTATTGTCCTTCCCACAATCTTGGATATGTATTTGATGGCATTATGACAGTCTTCACAAACTCTCAAGTTCTTTATTACGCGGATTGGCCTCCCAGCTGGAATTGAAAGAATTCCAAATGCCACAGCTAGTTTCTCACTGTGATACTTCAGCATATGCTCTTTCTCCTCCTCTTCCACGTCATGTAAAACCAACTTTGTGGAGGAAACATATCCCTCCCGCTTCATTTTCAAATCCAACTCTTCCAAGAAGGCATATATCCTGTCCTTCTCTGGGTGTATAGAGTCCCCAACTGAAAATGTATGAATCTTGTTTTGCACTTCAACCCAGCTATATCCAGGTACTTTCCTGACACCTTTATCCTTCATCTTCAATCTCATCTTACCAACATCACCCCATCTTCCTGAAGCGGCATATAAATTTGAGAGAAGAACATACATTCCTGCATTTTCAGGCTCCATCTCAAAAATTATCTGGGCAGCCTTTTCACCTAATTCGGTATTGCCATGAATCCGGCTTGCGCCAAGTACAGCTCCCCATGTGGCAGCATCTGGTTCAAAAGGCATATTTCTCATTAAGTTCTGGGCTTCTTCCAGGCGCCCGGCTCTACCTAAAAGGTCAATCATGCAGGTGTAGTGTTTTGAATTTGCTATTATGCCATAATCCCGATTCATTGAATAGAAGTATTCTGTTCCCCTGTCTACGAGACCAGTATGACTGCAAGCAGACAATACACCAACCTGAAATGAAACTAAAAGAAAATTAGCCGATAGACAGAGAGGTGAAATGCGCACAAAAAGAAATGATTTACTTTGGTAAGAAAAAAGAATATTTCCTAAATCATCTATTGCATCTAACTTGACACCATATGATTATTAAAGTTGCAAAACAATAAAAGTGAGAGATCTTCTTCCAGTTTTAATATGTTTTGATAAGTTGTAGTTATGCTAAACAGCTGTGAGGATTAGGGCAGTGTTTGTTTGTTAAGTTTTTGGAAAGTAATTTAAGAAGAAACATATGCAGTAAATTTGCTCCAGAAGAGATAACTGATGGTAGTTGTTTTGCTCTTACAAGAACTTAAATATGACTAAAAAAAAGAAAAAAACACTTTAAACGAATAAATGAACAATTTACCATCGTTACATCATCTGGTTTGATACCCGTTGTCTTCATTGACTCGAAAACCATGAGAGCCTTTGAGCCAAATCCATGCCGTGCATAACCAGCAATCATCGTGTTCCATGAGACAACATCCTTTTCAGCTATTCCTTGGAACACATCATATGCTTCCTCAATGCTTCCACACTTACAGTACATTACAAGGAGTGCATTTCCCACGTAACACCCAGTTTCATATCCTGCTTTTACCATCCGCCCATGCAACTGCTTCCCCAACTCTAAAGCAGCAATCTCAGCACATGTGCTCAAAGCACAGGTAAACGAAGACCTAGTCAACCTTTGCTCATCTCTTTTCATCTCAACAAATAGACGTAAAGCCTCTTCACTACAACCATTTTGAGCATAACCAGCAATAATAGCCGCCCAAGAAATGGAATCATGCTGAGGCATCCTATCAAAGATTTGCCTAGCATGATCGATATCACCACTCTGAGCATAGCCAGTTATTATGGTATTCCAAGAACTGACATTCCGAAAAGGCATTTCCTCAAACAATTTTGTCGCCATGTCTATTCTCTTGGATTGTACATATCCTGCAATCATTGCATTCCACGAAACTGGATTCTTTTCTGGCATTTCATCAAAAACTCTTCTTGCTTCATCCAACATTCCATTCTGCACATAACCCGACAGCATTGCTGTCCATGCAAATACATCCCGAATCGGAGACTCCTCAAACAATCTTCTTGCTTCTGACATTTCCTCATTCTGCGCATAGCCTGTGATCATGGTATTCCATGAAACTGCATCTCTCAAAGGCATCCGGTCAAAAATCTGCCTAGCATCAACTAATCTCTTTTGCTTTACATATCCACCCATCAAACAATTCCAAGAAACTGCTTCCCAATCTGCTTTCGACTCAAACAAACTACGAGCAGCCTCTACCCTTCCATTATGCACATACGCCGCAAGCAACCCATTCCATGATATCTCATTCTTATCCGGCATCCTTTCGAAAACCTTCCTCGCCTCATCAACATACCCGTTCTGGGCATAACCCGATAACATAGCATTCCATGAAACAACATCCCTTTCGGGCATACGTTCAAACAAAGCACGAGCGGCACCAAGATCTCTATTCCTCACATACCCACTAAGCATCACATTCCAAGAAACCAAGTCTCTCTCAGGCATTTTGTCAAACATATCCTTTGCAAGAACAAACTTGCCATTTGCCAGGTACCCAGATATCATAGCATTATAAGAGACTGGGCTCCGCCGGGGCATGGTATTAAAGACACGCAGAGCGGCTTCACATCGGCCATTGCGCATTTGGGTGGAGATGTCCATGTTCAATTTGACAACCTCAGAGTCAGAGGCGTTTGATAACTTATTCATGGATCTGCGTTTTTGGGTTAGTGCTTTCTTTGATGGGATTGGATTTGGATAACTGGGATTTCCAGTTTGGATTTTGATGTTGATGGGTTGCTGGGTTTTGAGTGAGCTGCTGCTGTGCAACTGTCTGAAACGGTAACTCCCGCGCATTGCTTTCGACTCAAATTTTGCTTCCCCTCAGACCTCAGCATGCAAAACTCAATTTGATTAGCCACAGTTGTGGCCCTTGTGGGTCCTTGGAGCTTGGACCTCCTTGTTTGGAAGTTGGTATGCCTTCTGTTGGAGCAAAAAATCACCCGACATATGGCAATTTTTCATTTGTCATTTGGAGAACAATAACTCAATCAAAATCAAAGGTGATGTGTCATTTAAATTTCAGAAATATTTATGAATAACCTATTTTGATAATGAGTCAATTTCATGATAATTACATTTTAATAATATTTTATTTATTAACAATGAGATAAATAAGAGTTATGGCATTTGGGAAGGATTTTCAGGTGGAATACAAGCCCAGTCGAAATCTATTTGTTTCTCATCCAATTTGGGAGTCATTATTATTAATTAATGATAATTATTTAACATTTATTTATTAACTTTTGATTTTTGAGAATTAAGAGGATAATGAAAGAATTAGATAAGGAAGTAAATGCATAGACAACGTGACAAAAATCTCTTCAGGAGAAGACCAAGTCTCCACCAAAAATCTCATGGAGAAAATCCATTTTCTCCAACAAAGCCCACCATCTTAGAGAACAAGAAAGGTAGAGAAAAACCATGAAATTAGTTGAATCAGACTATTATAAAGTCTCATGGAAATCATTAATGAGGGAGGTAGAAAATCATTTTATAGACACTTGAGAGTTTTCTTATGATAACTTAGGCATCAGAGGGTTTTTTGCAGGTAACCCCACCCATCTTTGAAGAGAAGAAGCTTTGACAAGTCAGACAAAGAAATTAAGACGTTCAATCCGCTCCACGTCAGACGTTCAAGCTTCAATTCATTTATTGTTGACTAAATTCTTTTTTGAAGAATTTTTGGGTTCAACACCTTCTAAGCTACTACTTGGCTCATTGCAATGGCTTTTAATTTTAAGGCCTATGCGACTGTGTGCTAGAAACCATGAATCTCCAATCTTGATAAAAATGGGATTCAATTGAAGAGACTATTTACATTTACTTGTTAGAAAATAAAACAATGCTAGAACGACAAAATGTAGTAACTAGGTAAGATTTTAGCATTATTTTGCAAACAAATTTCGTGAATGTAACAGTATTCTATAAATAAATAAAGTATAAAGTGAGTCTAACTTTAAATAAAGAAAGAAATTACCATACAAAAGAAATACAATTTGATAAACAAATTCAGATTGATAATTAGAAGAAATGTATGAAAGAAATAGCTATCGAGGTACTGAGCCACCTCTTGGTTTTATGATATTTAAATAGGCTACTTAGTCTAAACCTGTCATTAGTCATTTAGTCATACCTTTTTACATTCTTTGGGAGTTGGACCTAAATATCATATAGTTGAAATTATGACTCGTGTGTCCAATTTATCTGGGCAAGCTTTTGATTTTGGGGCTGCCATCAATTATATAAACAACTATATAAACAACTGATTTGAAAAGCAGTTTGCTAATTCTGACTACAAAAGTTTTGGTGCATAAAATCCTAGTGTTTAGTAACACAAGTATAATGAATGGGCATTGATAATTCAGTTTCCTAAGGATGTCTATCTTTGAAAAATGCGGTTTGCCAAGTTTGACTAAGAAAACTTTATGCATGGATCCCAGTAAGTAGAAATATATATGACATCTACTAACTAATTAATAATCATTCTTCTCCAAGTTCATAGTATAAACATTTATTTCTATGTTGATTTGAACTGTGAACCATTCAAATTTCCAGAAAATGCAAAATGGTTAGGTTTAGGAGATTTTGAACTATATATATAGAAACATATTATCAAGGGGTGGTCCAACCACAAGGTCCACAACCCAAAACAGGGACATTTACCTACAAAATACCATGGCAAGCTCATGAATGGTCTCAATAAGGGAGCTTCATTATTTTGTTCCAAAATGGTAGCTTGGATAGACCAATTTACAAACACTCAACAAACCCCACTATATATTTAGATTCCTTTGGCACCTTGCCTTGATGGCCCTATCTCTATCAAACGGTTATCCATATCAATTTGTATATGACTATGTGAATCAGTGAATGAGGACCTGGTCCTCCTTTTCGATATCGACCTTTATTTAACACATTTATGTGGGAGAAATTAAATGTGGGAGAAATTAAAGTTGTGTTAGCTATATAGCCGGCTGCTGGCCTTTAGTTGGTGAAGGGGTGAGCCAAAAATAAATTAATATATGATTATTTCTCTATAATTTTCTGGCTTCCACCATATCTTTCTTCGCCACATGTCGCAGTGGTCTAAACAAGTGATCAAATCATTGAAAGTTTGAAACTAATGGAAACTACAACGACACTGTGCTGTTCCTGGTATGCAAAGATACTGATTTAGTTCAGTTTTGTCTTGAATAAAAAGCTCACACACCAACCCACCCATGCTTTGGACCCCAACCACGCTTAAAGAATCAAATGGGTGAAGGAAATGACAACAGCTAGGGTGGATAAGAAAATGACAAATCCAATTATTAATACTTTAATTCTCTGTAACTCTCTTACTTTAGAAAGGTTTCGTTATGCAATTATGAATATAGCTATATAGCAGCCAAGCTATCAAACAAAGTTCTTCCTTTTGAAAGCTCACATTTTGACATACTCATTGTCACTTATCCCTCCTCACCTGCCCATCTAGCGTCACTAAGTCTGTCTTTACATAAACTAATCAGCAAAAATTAATAACTTGTATATGTGTCAGTGGTAATCAAAGAATTAAAATAAAGGGCCAATAGAATTTTAGCGTTTATATAAAGAGGGCTTGCATGAAAGTTTGGTAAGCTCAGTTGGGGCATTTATGCAACACATATAATCTTATAAGGCAGCTCTCGAGGTTGTAGTAAAGTAAAACAAGTAATGGAGGGTTTGTGCCAGCATTATGGTTTAATAGTGGTAACCCTGATGATATTTGTTGGGGCTCAAGTACCATCTTGTTCTTCACAAACAACCAGACGCTTTCAATTTAATGTAAAGCTATAGCCTCAATTCATTTTTCTCTCTTGCACTCTCTGATCACCAAAAGAAAGTAGGGAATTGAAATCTTGAACTTAACTTTGTGGTTTTGTTTGCAGGTTGAGTGGAAGACTGTAACACGTTTGTGCCACACAAAGCCACTTCTAACAGTGAATGGAGTGTACCCTGGGCCAACCATTGCTGTCCATGAAGGTGATAATGTTGAAATTAAGGTGACTAATCGCATTGCTAGCAACACTACCATCCATTGGTGAGTTTGAGATACTGATCAATTTAACTGTGTAATTGGACAGTACTGATTAAGAAACAGTACTAATTTGTTGCTTGGTTATAATGACAGGCATGGTATAAGGCAACTAAGAACAGGATGGGCAGACGGTCCAGCTTACATTACACAATGTCCCATAAGAGGAGGAAAGTCCTACACATACAAGTTCACTGTTGTAAACCAAAGAGGCACCCTTTGGTGGCATGCGCATTATTCTTGGCAACGAGCTTCTGTTTATGGCGCCTTTATCATCCACCCTCGCATGCCATATCCATTTTCAGCTCCAATTCAAGATGAATTCCCCATTATATTTGGTACATTTTAGTTTTTCACACTTCGATTATATATAAAATACCACATACATGTTGTGAGAGGAAGTTATATATAACAGGCACATAAAACCTGGATCGATGATTGGTTAATCTGATCATGAAATTTCTCTGTTTTACTTTCCTTTCTCTATTTCACATATGACTATTCTTTATCCATATCTTGACATGTTGGTCATGTGTTTGACTGCAGGTGAATGGTGGAATGCAGATATAGATGCAGTGGAAAAGGAAATGATGAAGTATGGAGGTGGCCCTGATATTTCAGAGGCTTATACCATAAATGGTTTGCCAGGACCATTCTATCCTTGCTCTAACAAAGGTATCCAAGAATTTTAATCTTCATCTTACATTCATAGTGCTAAATAAAGTTCCAACTATGGAGGACTTATCAAATTTCGAACATAGAAGAGGCCAAAATGTTCTTTATATCCCCACCAAATAGTATACTTGAGGATTGTGATTCCTCACATGCTTTCTTATAATGTGCAGATACTTTTACCAAAACTGTGGAACAGGGCAAAACCTACATGCTTAGAGTCATCAATGCTGCGCTCAATGATGAGCTTTTCTTTGCAGTTTCTAATCACACATTAACGGTTGTGGAGATTGATGCAGTGTACACCAAACCCTTCACAACCACAGCCATTATGTTAGGGCCTGGTCAAACTACCAATGTTCTGCTCACTGCAAATCAAGTTCCTGACTCCTCAGGCATGTTTTTAATGGCAGCCTGGACATACCTCACTTCCGTTTTTCCTTTCAATAATTCTACCACAGCCGGCTTCCTGCGTTACAAAAACCCAAAGACTGATCAAAAGATTGAGCACCCCCAGAAGGTGCCTACTACTTTTGCAATGGACAATCTTCCTCGAATGGAAGACACCAAATTTGTGACTAAATTCTCTAACAAGCTCAGAAGCCTTGCATCCCCTCAGTATCCATGTAATGTGCCTAAAACTGTCGACAAGCGAGTTGTGACAGTTATAAGCCTTAACCTTCAAGATTGTCCTGCTAACAAAACCTGCAAGGGTTATGCTGGCAAGAGATTTTTTGCTTCTATGAACAACCAGTCCTTTGTTCGTCCGTCCATGTCAATATTGCAGTCTCATTACAAGAACCTCAGAACCAGTGAGTTCTCCACGGATTTCCCAGAAAAGCCTGAAAAGCCATATAATTATACTGGAGTGGACCCACTCTCAGAAAACATGAACACAGAATTTGGTACAAAGCTTTTGGTAGTCCCCCATGGCACAAATTTAGAAATTGTGCTGCAGGGTACAAGTTTTCTTAATGTGGAGAACCATCCAATTCATGTGCATGGCCACAACTTCTTCATAGTTGGTCAGGGGTTTGGAAACTTCAATGTTGCCAAAGATCCAGCAAAGTATAATCTTGTTGATCCTCCAGAGAGAAACACAGTGGCAGTTCCAAGTGGAGGATGGGCTGCAATTCGATTAAAGGCCGACAATCCAGGAGTATGGTTTATTCATTGTCATCTTGAAGAGCATACTTCCTGGGGTCTTGCCTCAGGCTTCATTGTTAAGAATGGTCCACGGCCATCTCAATGCGTGCTTCCTCCGCCTGAAGATCTTCCCTCATGTTGAGGTTTCTGCAGAGACTGCTCAAAGTATTGTTGTTTTACAAAACTTTGTTACACCAGTCTGTAGACTGGAGCCATAATTTTCCTAGTGAGTACATGTATATAGGCTTTGTACTTGAGTATTAAGGTTTCGTTGCTCTTGAGAAACATGCATTGAAGTGAACTGCAAAATTCTAGATATTGTTGTAATTAGAACCTTAGTTAAGAGAATGGCTCTTTGTGCAACTTCATATATACCAACCAAGTTCTTAAGGACTGCATTCTTTTGAGGGTTACAGGCTATAGTTTAAGTGAACCATGGAGGGTCTATATGTTATGTACCCCGTTAAGACTGACTACAAAGTCAGGAATTATATTCAAACAACAGATGTTACATAGTAATTGAAACCCCCTGCATCACTCTTTCATTAGTATGTAATCTGCCTTCACACCGCATAATACTACTACAATATGAATGAAGTAGTCTGCAAATGTTGTGGTGTCAAGACACCAGTGTCTGTGGTAAGTTTAGTGGCCTGACTTATGGGGCAATTGACCCCATTTCGTTATTTTTCTCCCTTTGAATTTGAGTGAAGATTCAGCTTAGCCTCCTTCTTTCTTGAATTTTCCCTTAAGAGGGAGAGACAAAAAAACAGTTTGATGAAATGCCTCATTGAGGCATTTCATAAGCTAAGAAGCATCACCCCATAAAGATAATCAACTTTTCTCCAGCATACATCTACATGGTATTCAATCCAATATAAGAATGATGTCCTACTCATGAATCATGATTATGCAGTTGAAAACCTGGATTGCATATATTCTTTTTGGGATCTTTAAATAGCCGGATGGCTGCCATGGCCAAAACTTGAGTCTTAGATTAACAAAAAGAGGTGATCAGTGATGTGCTTGCCACTATAATCATAATAGGATCAGTTTTGTTTTTGTCTTTCAAATTAGAATACAAAATGGTTGCAATAAGCTACAAATAATTATAAGATGCTAAAGTGTTATTATTGCTACATTGAATATAAGGATGGTGGACCAATCTGTCTAGACCACTATAGCATGTTAAATCTTTTATGTATTTTCTTAAAGCCCTTTCGTTTCATAATTTATAAGAACAATAGCAATGGTAATAATTAATTTCCTTTACATTGACAACTAAAGATATTATACTAGGTAGAATTGGACAAAAAGCTAAAAGATAGAGAAGCATGCAGCTTTTTCTAGCAGATTCGACTGGAACGCGTGCAACTCGAACTCAGGTGCATCTCTATGAGCTTATTACACATTTGTTATTGATTTTTCATGCATACCCTTAATTTGGTAAATGCATCTTATTATTGCAAAGGGGATGAAACCAGTTGAAATTAAATAAATAAACCAAAATGAAAGGGCATAAAGAAAGATAAGTATATTTCACTTGAAAAGTTGAAGCGTGAGAATTCTTTTGTTCACTTTCTGCAAGGCAAACCATATCTGTCATTCTTTAGTTCCATTGCATTAAACTAATGCCTAGGTGACTAGATGTTTTCCCAAAGGAAAAATACTATCAATGCATATACGGGTTTTTAAGGTTCTCACTTCTAAGGCTTGGAAAACAGTCAAAAGATCGTTGAGTCACTTTCATGTTTCCAATGTTATCAATGTTGTCAAGGTAATAACAAATTGAAATTGTTAGTGGGAGCCCAGTTGAACTAGTGGGAGGAGGAAGGAAAAGGAGAAAAAGTTGCACACATATACATAAATCGCTTAAGAAATCGATGAATTTTTTGAATTGTTTATAGCCATGGAGATACTCTATGGTGTTAGCCTATGATTATTTTAGCATGTTTTATTTGTTGCTGGACTTGCTTGACTTGTCTATCGCTTTTTGTTATAGATTCACAAAACCACATTGCAAGTCTCCACACACAGTCACTCTCACATGTGTAGTGTATACATTATACAGACACATAGACATGTATGCCTCGTAAAGCAAACTTAAACAATTCCTTATGAATGATTTGTTCATGATACTATTACTAATCCATCTCTACCAACTTTATCCAGATTTTAGAGATACATATATAGCTAGCATACTAAAGTTGGATCTAACCGAGTTAGCAAACGGCCAAACCAATCCCAACCCCACCTTCCTTTTTTTCTTACTTTCATTTGCTCCAACACCCACCACTACCAGCCTTTTATTCATTCATTTATGACCCTCACTCACTCCCCCTTCCCCCACATTAGTACAACAAACCCACAAAGCCAGTTCACTGTTGCAATGTCCCCAAACCCATCACTCTTTCCCTTCTTTTGCTTCCTCTCCATGTTCTTGCCGGCCTTCCCGGGCCTACCCGACCCAGACCCGGCCCCGGTCCAGTCATTCCTGCCAACTCCATCTCCTCCAGCCACAATCCCTGCATTCCCAGAGCAATCTGATATAGCCGGGTGCCCACTACAGCTCCCTGATGAGCTCTTTCACGGGGTAAAGTCCGCGTGCGCCGCCCCAAAAGGCGGCGACGCCACAGGGCAGCTCCAGCGCAGTAGGTGCTGCCCTGTGTTGGCGGCGTGGCTTTATGATGCCTACTCTGCCACCGCTCTGGGCAGAAGCGGTGGCAGAGTGGGCCCAGCAGTGGCGGGTCATACCACTACGCCTTATGACCCGCCACTGCTGCCGGATGACTCAGAGACTTGTGTGCAGGGCTTGGGAAAGGCACTGGAAGCGAAAGGAATAGAGCTGATGAAGCCAAATGAGACTTGTGATGTGGTGTATTGTTATTGTGGGATAAGATTACACCCCTTGAGCTGTCCTGAGGCATTTTCAGTGAACCAAAAGGGGAAACTTGTTGGGGATGAGAGTGTGAAGAGGTTAGAGAGAGATTGCTTGAGCAGCAGTAGCCATGCCAATGGATTTCCGGGTCTTGGTGGATGCTCCAAATGCTTGAACAGTCTCTACCTTGTGAGTTCCTTACTTTGTAAAAATTTCTCTTTTTTGTTTTTTCTTTTTTAATTAGTGTTACTGGTAGTAGGCCTTCACTTTTTTTTGTTTTAAGCTTGATTTACACAAAAATGAAGGAAGAGGAAGAAAAATCTGATAAGGGTTTCTTCTGTTCTGGGTCTTCTTCTTCTTTGTAATTAGTAAAGTGTTTCTGCTTCTTCTTTACCCTGCTAAAAGACTTCTACTTTAACCCTAGACGCGCCATGGAAGCGAGTGTATTACATGCTGGATATATAACAATTAACCAATAGAGCTAGAGCAGAGAAATAAAGCTAAAAATGTAATTAATTAGTACTACTACAAGTGATTAGTGAGTACTGAGTAAAATACAAGACTTTTACCAAATTTATGTAAGTACATTTTGGGTTAATGGGCTACATTCCAAAGGAGGTCTCCGGCCATATTATAAAAACCAAGATACTCCAGACACTTGATATTATTTCTGACTTGTTGGTTGTGAATTGGAATGAGGTTCTTTTATTCGTTTGGAATATTGCTGACTCTTTAAGGCTTAATGTGTATTAGTGTATGCTAGCATGAATTTGATTTGATGGTGCACCCACTAGTTAGTAAATTAACTCATGTACCAAACCCCTGTTCGTTTGTCTAATCAATGGCTATCTCTTTCATTTCCTTCTTCTAATTTGTGGAATTGATTGTTTGCAGCTTAACAAGAAGAAAACTTTCAATTCAAGCAAATTAGAGGACAGGACCACTAAAATGCACAACAAAGATTGTCAGCTGATGGGTCTCACATGGCTCCTTGCTAAAAATCGAATGGCTTACATCCACACAGTTACATCTGTATTCCGGGCTATCATGGTGAGCACCGACGGCTCTGATCCTCAATCGTGCACGCTGAACAGCGATGGAATGCCTCTAGCCGTTGATTCTTCTGAAATTTCTGATCATTCCTCATCCAATATCTTTGCAGCATCCATCTTTATCTGCATAATGCCACTTATTAGTATGTTATATATGCAGCTTACCCTATGCTAGCTCCAACCAAAATTAGTCAGGGATAAGCAGGTTGCAACATTCAAAAATTTATGAACCATGGTCCATGAGATTTGTGTAGTTCTTGTACTATGTAATTGTTCTACCATTATTGACATGCTCAATTGCACCATGCAGCATTGGATACTTTATCAGGCAACTAGAATTGTTAGTTTTTTGGTGTCATTGAGATAAGAGATGTCGTTTCTGTGATTCTATGAAAATAGGGAGAATGTTTGTCCAAAAACAAGTATCTCTCATCATGTGGGCCTATGCTAACATGTCCCAAAGGGACTGGTGCTTCGTTTTAGAGGGACAAATAATGGGTTCTGCATGTAACTTGTTTGGTGGCATTATGGCATTATTTTGTGACAGTTGTGTTCTTCACGGGAAATTTATGAAATGTCAACATCTCCCAACAAGGAGCCTTTATTTTCTATGGTTTCATTTCAATATGCAGAGCAGCAGAAGGAATTGAGCAAGTGGTGCTGCGGAGCCTGAAACATTATTTTAAAGTTCTTCTATCTTATGATTTTTATAATTTTTATTTGTTTATTTTAAATTAAAAAATATGTCCATTGTTAGTTATATTTTATTTTGTGATAATTAAGTATGATATTTTATTTATACGATTAAAATTATAATATACTTAAAAAAATAATAGGCATACTTATTTAATAATCCTGTTCTTAGAAAAATTAATACTAATAAAAATTTGTAGCCAAAAATTTCAAAAACAAGTAAAAAAAATATTTTATTTTTACCAAACAAATAAGTGAAATGCACTTTCAGCATCATGTCCATTTTAGTAATTATACACAGTCACAACATTTTTATATTTACATTTACCAAACACTTTGATATTTTTTTTTGCACTCACAGCACTTTTGAAAACATAGTTTACCAAACACTCAACTGTTTTACTTTACAGCTGACTTTACTTCACAGCTGTTTACTTCACAGCAATACCAAATTAGCCCTTAGTCTAACATAACCAGCGATGACAAATTGTTTGAAATTTTTATATAATTTTTTTAAATTTTTTTATATAAAATTTTATGAGAAGTGGTAATAGAAGCATTTTAAAATTTAGAATTTGGACCGGTAAGATATAGCCTACAGGTGCCAATCTACACTAATTTCTGTAAGCAAAGGATACTTCGGCATGGCCCAATAGGCCTTATGTTAAGCCTTATCTACGGACATACTTGGGCCGGTCAAAGTGTCAATGATGGGCTTGGACCAACGTTATTGATTCTTCAAAGTGTAATTATATTGCCACCCATCACTGCTCTCTGAACACCCATAGGTTTCCTTTTAATAAAAATTATACCCTTATACAAAATGATTAAAATGTTACTGAAAATTATTTATTCACTTAAAACTAAAGACACATAAAAAAACTGTTTTTTTAAGATTAAAGAAAATAAAAAATAAAAAGGGCATTCACACCCTTACCTTAATTACCTCTATATTTGTTAGCTTGATATATATTGTTTGTATATTCCCTGACAACTTAAATTTTTGGGGTATAGTGATTGTCAAACATAGTATCAAAGCCTTGTTTACAGGAGGTCTTGGGTTGTTTGTTTTCCATGTGTAGGTTGAGGCTACTCATGAGGGAGAGTGTAAGCTTGATATATATCGTTGATCCATTCTCTAACAACTTAAACTTTTGGGGCACATTGGTTATCTAACATGGCATCAGTGTCTTGTTTACATGAGGTCATGGGTTGTCTGCTCTCCACGTGTAGGTAGAGGCTACTCATGAAGGAGAGTGTTAACTTAATATATATATTGTTAATTAGCTCATTCCCTGACAGCTTAAACTTTTGGGATACAATAGTTGTCTAACAATCCCTTGCCTCCCCCTAGAAGATCTCCTGCCCCATTCCCACCTTTCATAGTAAGGTCGCCGGCCTCCACATAAAAAATTGCTAATATATATATACACTCTTATATTACATGCTCCGATTGGTATTTAGGAAGTACATATTAGGCCGTATTGACAGAAGAGCTGGGGCTCATTTTGAATATGGAAGTAATTTGGTGCTATATATTTTGCTTTGGACCACTCGAACTTACACATTATCTCTGAGATAAAATAAGTTAAAACAACTCAATTCCTATGAGTCTTATACAAGGTGTTAAATTTTGATTTTTTGGGGTGTCAAAATTGAAACCCATATTTGTTAAATTTTCGGGATAATTTCGTCGAAATTTTTGAAATTTCGGCTAAATTTTCGGCGGTGAGACTGAGATCTGGTTTTGGAAGGCTGGGTTTTTGGAGAAAAATGGAGCGGTGGTAGGGGGAGATCAAGGGAGAAAGAAGGGGTGGCGGTAGGGCAGTGGCAGGGAGGAGATCGAGGGAGAAAGAGGCGATGGCAGGGGGCGACGATAAGGGGAGATGAGGGAGAAAGTGGCAACGGAAGGGAGGGAGATCGAGAGAGAGAGAGATAGATAGAGTATGAAGAAAAAGAAAAAACAGTGGAGCTGCTAAACTGGAGACTCGGGGGGAAAAGAAAGGAAAGGAAAGGAAAGAAAGAAAAAGAAAAAAAAAAAAAAAAAAAAGGAAAAAAATTAAAAGGCTTAGGATTGATTGGGATTTGGGGCCTTTGGGCAATTGTAAAGAAAAAAAATGGTTTGGAGTGTCGTTTAGTTGTTTTTAAACCCTAAACTAGTAAACTATAATATATTTCTATATAAAAAATAATTTAAAATACCCTAAAGGGCTTAAACCCTAATATCATATACCAAATCCTAAACAATATAGAATATAAATTATAAAATACATAGGGTTTAGTGTATAAATTATACAGTATAAATAATATACTAATTTTATTTAATAATATTTATCTCCAGCGTGAATTATATTCATCTTATATCACATAAAACCTATTATATAATTTGGTTTCTTCAATGTTTTTATCAATTTCGTAGATAATATGTTAAATAAACACATGGTAAAGTTTCATTCAAAATTTTCGTATTTTAATAACAATTTCCGTCTAATTTTTGTCAAAATTTAAAAATCTTCAAAATTTTCATCAAAATTTTCTCAAAACTCGAAATTTTATTCTTTGGTCTTATATAATCAGTGGCTTCTGAAACATATTCACACACAGAATTGCACACGAAGTACACACACACAAACATTTTCAAAGAGAATCTTTCCGGTCCTGCTGACGCAAGTTTTTATCACCCGTTCAACAACCCCTAAAGGCGACAATGCACAATGAACTAAAGACAAAACCACAGCCAGTTAGAGTTACAAATTTAACAAGGCTACGCTGCAGTGCACTAAGGCTCACAATTGCAACCTGTACCCTCGTCGAGAAAGCGCTGATTTTTCCTGTGGGGGCTCCACAAGGGTTGTTTGTCGTGACCGAATTCATGCTTATCTCGAGTTGCATGAAGGTCTGTAACTCTTGGGTTGCTCTAATACATTTGTAAGGTGGTGAGTTGTAACGGACGGCGAAGATGAGGCCATCTGGAACAAGGAAACAAAGGGATGGTGGTTTCAGCTCTAGAGTGGCCGGACACGTGTTGGTCTCTGCTTGTCGATGCTTTTTGATGGCCTATGCATGTACCATTGAATACACAGGCTCCAAGAGCCCCATTCACTTTTTACACACTATATAAACCCTACTCATCCTCTGCTCACTGCACCCAGATTTGCTTCTTCCTCTCTCTGCTTCTCTCTGTTTTACTTTGCTAGCTTTCAATCCATTTTCCTCATGGCGTCTGTTGATCCACTTGTTGTTGGGCGCGTGATCGGTGATGTGGTGGACTTGTTTGTGCCCACAGTGAACATGTCTGTCTACTTTGGTTCAAAGCATGTCACCAATGGCTGTGATATCAAACCTTCCATTGCCATCAACCCTCCCAAGGTCACCGTCTCTGGTCAACCCGGGGAGCTCTACACGCTGGTCTGCTCTCTCTCTCTCTCTCTCTCTCTCTCTCTCTCTCTCTCTCTCTCTCTCTCTCTCTCTCTCTCTCTCTCTCTCTCTCTCTCTCTCTCTCCTTCTGTGTCTTTGTGTCTCTGTAACCTTGTGTACGTGTGTGTTTCTGTGTGCCTCAAATGATAGATCGATGTTTTGCATGCATGAGTATTTATGTTTAAATTTGTATGTTTCACATGATGATCGTGCCTAATTAGAAGATATATGGTTGGATCATGCAGGTGATGACTGACCCAGATGCTCCGAGTCCAAGTGAACCAAGCATGAGGGAGTGGGTCCATTGGTCAGTTACCTGCTTCTTAATTCTCCTTGCCTTGTTTAATTTTCGTTGAATTTTCTTTCAATTCATATTAATCTTCTTAATTTGTTTGTGATTTCAATCAGGATCGTGTCTGATATCCCTGGAGGAACAAGCCCTGTTAGAGGTAATTCTAAATTAATCAAAATCTCCATAATTTTTTGTTGCAGCTTTGCATGCATGCAACACTGTGACAAATTAAATTATGGCTCTCAAGGATATTATACAAATTAATTTAACATAAATAAATTTATTGATCGAATACAATTAGTAGTCACGATTATATTACATTCTAATTGTTTAGTTGTAAGTTTTATACAAATTAATGCTATATAATTATATATACATGCATAAAATTTGCAATTTGTACCCATTTGTATATGTTAAAAAGTCGTGCAAAAAAAAAAAAAAACCACTATTTCATCCTCATTCACAGGCGTCAAAGCTAGAGAGACTCTGTGGCAACGCTCATTTCCAGGCGAATTAATCAACATGCATCTTTGGCCTCGATCGTAGTTTTCAGACGAATTCTGAATTCCTGAATATGAAGAAGATCTTCAGGGTTACATCACATCATCGATGTCATTCTCGAAAATATGCATATGAGCACTATACCCCTTAAACATCTGTCTCTAGCTGCAAATTGCGTACCCAGGTGTCCCGAATTGCATCGTACCTTTAATCAATTTCTCTCTCTTTTTAAATTTTTTTTTATTGAATTTCTCTACTTTTTTTTCTCTATCTACTTTAACAAAATTAGCAATCTAGTATTTTATTAGCATTATATATTACAATTACTCATATTAAGAAAATAATAATAATTAAATTTCTTCATAAATGGTGTTTTTGTCGCTAGCTAGCTATGTAGCAAAGAGGACACGTGGTTAATCCATAGAGCACCTAGTGATCTTCCTGACACGTATGTGGCACTTGTCAAGGTTTCCTTGTCGATGTGGTAACCGCTTACCATCTCGCTTGCATGTTATAGAGTAATTTTTTAGAGCATTTTTGCTCATTTTCTTTAACTAAATTGTATGCTCACCTCACATCTAAAATACTAACATGTATTTAAAAAACTAATTATGACATTTTCTTTTCAACCCTTTTGCTCTGGTTTTCTTTGCACTTGTCCCTTTATATTATGTCAGCTGGTCCATTTTTTATAAGGTCTATATTTAAAAGAAAGAATAAATGACAGCAAGGTGTTGTAATTGATTCCATCCAAATCAAACATCAAATACCCATGAACATGTGCAGACAACCCACCCCAAAAATTTAAATGATAAAGAAAAATGGTGGGCTTCTAGATGTTCTGGGTTAACTCATGGTTGCAGGTGTTCGAAAGAGAACATGCATGTATGGTTGGAGGAGGGTGAGTGCAGAAGATCGATGGCAATTGTTGCTTAAATCTTTGTTGTGTGTTGTTGCATACAATTTGCTGTCACTTGTGCAGACCAAGAGTTTTTCCCATATTCTGGTGGGTGGTGGGTGATGGAGAGAAAGGAGGAGAAGAAAAAAAAAACAGAGAAAGGGAGAACCGGGTTTTTGGGGGAAAAAAAGGAAAAAAATAATAATAAAATATTTATGGGTTAACTCATGTTAGCTTTTTAAACACTTGACATTATTTTAGATAAGATGTGTTAAAGGGGGTGAGCAAAACTGCTCTCGTAATTTTTGGGTGTTACCGACTTACACCCACCCGGTTTTGTGCTTTTATTAATTCACCTAATATATATATATATTTAATAATATTATATCATAAAAATATAAACCTTTGTTTATTCATGTTATAATATTTAAATTAGTATTTTTGATAAATAAAAAATGCAAATTAATAACACTATGGTTGTCGTGTGCCGGTCACAAATTATTTTTCCATGTGGCATAACTTCTTCTTTTTATTGGTGTAGAAATAGCTTTTGGGTTTTGGAAGTGTCATGTAGAAGCATAATAAGCCATAATAAACTAGCTAGGACTTGATTTCCAAGTTCTTTGAATTCCATATTTTTTTTGGAACAATAATTATAATTACAATTATAGTTTAATGATGAGGTAGTTGTTGATGCAGGAAAAGAGATTCTGCCGTACGTGGGTCCTCGGCCACCAGTGGGAATTCACCGCTACATTCTGGTGCTGTTTCAGCAAAAGGCTCCAATAGGGCTGGTGGAGCAGCCACCCTCTCGTGCCCACTTCAACACTCGCTATTTTGCTGCACAACTTAACTTGGGTTTGCCTGTTTCCACCGTCTACTTCAACTCCCAGAAGGAGCCAGCAAACAAGAGGCGCTGAAAGAATTAATATATTATACATGCATATATAGCAGTCCAAGAGTATAGTTAATAAAGGGTGGAGACTGGAGCGTCTTGTCAATTACTGTGTCTTTTATTAGAGTGTCTTAATTAAAGCTTTTATCTTATTATTATATAATATATGCTGCATGTTGTATGTATGTAGTTTCTAGCTCCTGGGGTTGGAATACTCTTGGGTAGTATTGGGTGTTTGTATGCATGTGGAGAAACTGCATGCCATCACTCTCAAATGTACTTTGATTTTCCTACATATATTTTTATTTTCCTTTTGGATACAAGTAAACAAAGTTTTTGTTGTAAGTTAATTAATTTCTTTCAGGCTGTTTGAATATATGTTGATATGCTTGCTCATTTGTGTAGGATTTTAATCTAGAATTTATTATGGAAAATGAGTATTAATTGGTGTACATTGCAATGTTTAAGGGTAAATAAATAATTCCTTATAAAATAAGGAAGAAATGTTTACTTGTTGTCGTGCTCGTGTTGAGATCTTCAATCTGTGCTCGTGCTCGTGCTTATGGAGCAGCCACCCTCTCGTGCCCACTTCAACACTCGCTATTTTGCTGCACAACTTGACTTGGGTTTGCCTATTTCCACTAGGGTTGAGATTTTTAACCGAAAATCGACTTCTAAACCGCAACTGAACCGATCGGTTTTAGTGTGCATGTGTGAGTTTTTAGTTTGGTTGGACTATAGGGGTCAGAAGCAGTGTGCATACCATCCACCTCGAACCACCAAAACACCCGAACTGCACCGCCTACCAAAACCAATCGAACCCGAGAAGTCGATGACCGACTTACTTTGGTTCAACGTCGGTCCTACTTTATGGCATTCGTCCTCTGTCGATTCGATGTCGGCTTCCTCTAAATCGGTTCGGTTACTGACTGAATCCATGCACCCCTAGTTTCCACTGTCTACCTCAACTCCTAGAATGAGCCTTCTTTGCAAACAAGAGGGCTGAGTGAACCTACATATATATATATATATATATATCAAAGGAAAATGCCGTTTGTCCCAACTATTTTTTCCAACTTATTTATGTTTCTCAACTTACGTATCATCAATTTACTTAATAGAATTTATTTTTTTATTTCTTAGAGTTTTTTTTTTTTTTTTTTTAAGAGTCCAATATAAGAATGTCATGTAAATTGAGAAAACGTTGTCCAAGAGTTAATAAAGGGGGTGGATCTTTTTAATTAATGTGCTTTTAATTAGAGTGTCTGAATTAAGCTTTTATTTTTAATTATGTAATATTGCATGCATAAATATATGCATGTCATATGTATGCATGAGTGTTTGGGTGTTTCTAGCTCCCTGGGGTTGGAGTACTCTTTGGTAGAGTTGGGTGTTTGTATGCATGTGGAGAAACTGCATGCCTCATTCTCATTGCACTTCAATTTTCCTATATATGTATTCTAATTATAACTTATTAATTTGTTTTTTATGATTTAGAATTACTTGAGAAAACTAATATCTTCAAGAGTGATCGAAAATTTAGCATGTTCAGGCATGATCGAAATTGCATCAGAATCAATAAGTCTAAAATACATCGTAAGCTAGCAAAATTAATTTGGAATCATAAAATGAAGCAAATATATGGTCATTAATTTCAATAAGAAATTACGCCAAATTAAGGGGATAAGGTAATGTTAAATGAACTAATTTTTGTTAACCTTTTTTTCTGGAAAAGGGGGAAAATTAATGGACTGGAGTTTTTTCCAAACAGCTGTAAGCCTTGATCGACATCCAAGATGTGTCACATACCCATTTGATCTTCGATCTATCCCAAACTCTGAGACAGCCTCCTCAATCTTGTCATTTACTTACTAAACCCCTATGCATGTTATAACAGAGAGAGATAAAAATCAGTATGATCTACTGTTGAACAGCAAGATATATAGAAAGATAATGTTGGAGTAACATCTTAAGAAACTTCAATAAAATTGACCAAACTAGAATTACTACAAAATGACCAAGAAATCCCAAAGAGATTTCAAGAGACAAACCATCATTTTCACATCATAAGTAGATCCTCGATCATCAGTTTTATAGATGACTCCATCATCTTGACATCATGGGCTTTCTGCCACTTCAGATCTTAACCATCGAGAATAACTGCATGTATATGCAAGAGACTTCTAACAAGGCCCACCACCAAAGCAACATTAATATTATTTTTCTTACATTTTGATTAATCAAATAAACATTTAAAGAAGGCCGGAAAAAATAACTTAAAAAAAGAAAAATAATAATTAGTTATAAAATAAGCAAAAATAATCTGTACATGTTGTTATGCTTGTGCCAAGGTGTGGGATCTATACTCCTACGTACTCGTGCTCGTGCCAAGGTATATACGAGATCCGTGTTCGTGCTTGTGCCAAGATATGATCTATTTTTGAACAACAAGATAGAAAGATAATGTTTGAGTAACATTTTAATTAAGAAACCTCAATACCATTTACCAAACTATAATTACTACAAAATGACCAAGAAATCCCAAGGAAATTGCAAGAGACATACCATCAATTTCACAGCACGGTACGTAGATCATCGATCATCAATTTCATACATGGATCCATCAACTTGACATCATAGGCTTTCTGTCACTTCACTTCCTTAATCATATGCATACGTACATTTAATATCATCCCTTTTAGATAGTGGCAGAGACAAAAAAAAAATTTATAGAGGGGCCAATGAATTCAAATATCTTAATGGGGGCCATCATACAAATTTCTTCTAAAATTTTCAAAAATATTACAAATTTTTTTAAAAAATTGCATAGAGCTACATGTAGGTTGGGAGGCCATGACCACCTCAGGCTCAAAGCTTTGCTTGACCGTCCAGAATGACTGCACATGCAAGAGACCTCAAACAAGACCCACCACCAGGGGCGGACCCATGTTAGGGTGAGTGTAGGCAATTGCCCTCACTCCCCTCTTTTCCCACCCATTACAATATCATGCTTTTTAAATTTCTTTTTTTATGTTTTCTTTAGAGATGGGGACAATCTGTTTGTTGAAATGCCTCGATGAAGGAGCCAACAAGGGCAAGCATCAAGCTAGTCATTTTTTAAAAAACTTTTTGATGTTGTAAACATTAGTCAATGTCTATTGTCTTACCCCACGAAGAAAATTTTTTAGGTCCGCCACGCCCCACCACCAAAGCAACAATATTATTTTTCTCAACTTTTGAATAACTAAATAAACTATTAAGGAAGAAAAAATAACTTAAACAAAAAATGGAAAGATAAATAATCAATCATAAAATAAGAAAAATAATCCGGACTTGCATGTTGTCGTGTTCGTGCTCACGTCATGAATGAATACTTTGCCAAAAAACAAAATTTATAATTATAAGATTTAGGAAAGTACATATTACAAACTAAGACATGCTTAATTGAGTGAAATTTTTTAATTAGATCGTGCTACTTTAAAACTAAGAAAGTATCATATGCACAATTATATGCAAAAACTAGTATTGGCTGGTGCATAGATCGATGGATCTTAATTACGCCTTCGAACAATTAAATGAAGTCTAAGTTTTCATTTCTAACATATATGATATATCAAAAATCCAAAATCTGAAAAACAATCTCGATCCATGAAAAAAAATAATTATAATTTAATTATTGAAGATTCAAACAAGAAAAAAAGGAAAACTTACTCAATACCTAATTTAATTAAATCAATCGATCAATGTAAATCATACTTAATTGGTCGGCCTTATTCTTGTTTGGAATTGTAGAAATTTGGTGCGGTTCTGTTCCTCAGGTGAAGGAGCCTGATGTTGTTGTGTTCTCAGGCGAGGGTGGTGTAACACGTCTACTATGGTAACAACTTTCCATGCATGGCAAACGCTTGTCATGTAGAAACAAATATTAAAGATTCAAACAAGAAAAGAAAAACTTAATTAATACCCCATGGTCATGCATAACGTCTACTATGGTAAGAAACAACTTCCTGCGCAAGCGAGTATCATAAAAAAAACAATTATTAAAGCAGTAATGCTACATTTACCACATTTTTATACCACAATTTCATACCATCTTACATGGCATCCATACATTGGACACTAAAAATTAAAAAATAAAACCTAAAAAAGAAAAAGGAAATACCCTTCCAGTAAAGTAATGACACATCAGGTGGGATACAAATGTGGGAAAAAAAATGTGGGACAACTAGCATTATTGTTATTAAAGATTCAAACAAGAAAAATAAAAACTTACTCATTACTCAACTATGGTCCACATTAATGGTCTGGATCGAATTGGTATGAGCATGACACAAGTTAATAATTTACAGGATAAATTTTTTAGCCCATCATCCAAATTAATATGGCAGGAATGAATACGAACACAAGCATAAAATCATTCCGGACTAATTAAGCACAATTCATATTTTTTTTTTTTTCTCTTTTAAAATAGTTCTCAACGAGAACATATTAAAATTTAATTTTTAAAAAAAAGTAA
The DNA here is from genome assembly GCF_963921425.1 of Dryas octopetala. Taxonomy (NCBI): domain Eukaryota; kingdom Viridiplantae; phylum Streptophyta; class Magnoliopsida; order Rosales; family Rosaceae; genus Dryas; species Dryas octopetala. Next base: position 18,852,204 of record NC_141374.1, on the reverse strand, counting down.
TACAAGATAACATTTCTAAACCTTAAAAAACCAAAAGAAAAAAAACTCATGGGTCGTCATACATTTAAGGCACAAATATGAACACGAATAAGTTAAGGATCATATATATATCAAGCCGATCCTAAATATAAGCCATCTTTGTCAGCACAAAATAAGAATTGGTGTAAAATCTACTATGATAAGAAAGAATTTCCATATATGGTACATATTTGCATGTCATACAAATGCAATTGGTGTTCATATTAAGTGTTTCTATTTTTGTTTAATTAGAAGATCGCTTGAACCTAGTTGATTAACGTTGTTCAAAATCTGAAGGAGGTAGGTGATCGTGTTCTCAATTGTCAAAGTTTTCTAGCTAGGGATTATGTGTGTCATAACACATAATTTTTTTTTTTTTTGGGTCGTAACACATGATTTGAATTTGACATACAGTAAAAATTGGGTAACGCCTACTATAACTTTCCAAGTATGACGAACACTTGTCAAAAGCAATGACATTTCATTAAATTATGATTTTAATATTTTTTGTTTATAATTAGAAGTACCCACTAGAATCTACCCATCTCACCTCACCTATATATACAGCTAACTTGAGTTAAGGCTTATGGCCCAATGAAATTTTGAGCTCTAAAAATGCAATGTGTGGATGAAATTTGAATTAATTTTAGTTTATGTATAAAAGTGAACATTTCAATTTTTTTTTTGTATTCGTGAACATTTTAATTTTAAAAAACAAGTAAACAAAATTAACATGAATATATTAATCAGCCACAAGAGATTAATAGGTGAATAATCAAAATACCCATCCTACCCATATATTAGAAATAAAACTTAAATTCCAAAACCCTTTTCTCTCTCAATTATGTTGAAATCCGATTCTCTCATCTCTGTCTCTGTCTTAATTTGTCTCTGTCTCTCTCTCTCAGATTTTTTTTCTTTATATATATAGACTTTCTCAACAATACAAATCGATGACAATCTAAGGGATAGCCTGACTAGTACCTAAAATTAAATTACAGTATAGCCTGACTAGTACCTAAAAATTAAATTACAGTATTACATACTAATTAAACGAAATGACTTAATTTGATAATTAGGGGCATTCCACTTGTCTTTGCAAATCGATGCCATTTTCGATAAGCTGCTTGTGGCCTTCCCTGTCCTGTTCATCATGATCGATCTAAATAACAATTGATCAGATATATTCGCATGCAACAATGTCTTTACATTGGAATAGAGAGGGAGAGAGAGAGAGAGAGAGAGAGAGAGAGAGAGAGAGAGAGAGAGAGAGAGATGAATGAAACGACATATCTGCGTGGGACCAGTTGCTTGTGCCCGATCGACCGACGAGGATGATGAGGAGGTTGATGTCCATACAAAGCCCCGTCAAACAAACAGTTCTCACTAATACCTCAACTTTGTTGCCTGTTTGACCTTGATTGATTGATCCTTAAATCATTTATTTTCTTAATTTGACTTGCTTCGAATTATTATGATTAAATTAAAAACAAAAGTGTGCTTTATTAGAACCGGCGCAATATATATGTATGGAGAATATGTACTATATATGTATAGAAGTTAATCAAGGTCGAACAGACAACGAGATAAAGATATAAAGTGCAAGAGACTGTTCAGTTGACAAGGTTAGCATGGAAATCACTCACCGATATATACATACTTTGCATCAACAAGAATGATGTATTCCAACTCAAGCTATTCATTCGATCAGGAAATTGAAGAGAAGACGCAGATCATGGTAATGAAGACAGGTCGATATATTTAAAAGGACTGCAAGCTAGGAGACTTGAGATATCGATGGTCTGGATTGGGTTGTCCACACTTGCCTTTTTATATATACCGGCCGGCCGGTGAAAGATAAATAGATATATAATGCATGTCAGCATGTGTTACGTACCTATCTAGCTACCAGACTAGTCCTGTTAACATTGACCTTCAGGTGTGTGCATGTGTCTGTTTTTGTTGTGTTTGTGTTTGAGAATGGGATATATGAGGAGGGTGGGGGGTGATGACTGATCAATGAACCAAATTAATTAAGCTAGCTTGAGGCTTGAGGGTAGATGGGATCCCATAGGTGTGTCCTGTGGGTGTTGAAGAGTAAATTTAATTATAATTATTATTTTTAAGTACGGTTATATTTTGTCCTACCTACCCTCCATATATACGACCAACCCTACCTTTCTCATTAATAATATAGTAAATTTGACAAAACCCCTTCAAACTCTTTTTTTTTCCATAAAAACTCATGTGATTTACCTTTTGCCTCACCCAATTTCCATTTCAAGCCTTCATGAGTACTTAAAAATTCGGAATTTTATAAATGCCCTTAACACATACGTTAAAACCTTTTTGCAACATTATATTTTGTATTTGAAAACATCTTGTTTTCCTCCTTAAATCTTGGATTTAAAATGTCATTGTATTCAATTTTTGAACATTTCATAAATAGACTTCAAATTTGATTGAATCATGATATATGATTTTCTGTACCCTAGCTATATATTGGGCTTGTAGTCCAGATTTCTAGGTACTCGATCTGCTCTCTTGCATTAATTGATCTGATTTTCTCCAGCCTAGCTATATCTTTTGTAGCTCTTCATTAATCATAAAAGATTATATATTTAGCTAGCTAGCTAGTGTTACTTGGTTTCAAGATTGAAAGGATAGTTCATCAGTATAAGGCTATATATACATATATTATATACCAGGGCCCTTTCAATAAGGGATCCCTCATTTAGTGTTAAATGAGGGATCATCTTGTGGGGCCCACACGAGTCGTTTTGTGTTAATCCAAACCGTTCATTTTTTGCATCTCCATTGATAGATCATCCCTGCAAAAAATCAACCAAATCGGAAATCGTTTATTCGTTCGATTAAGCGGTCAAAGTTTAGGTGTTTATAGAGGAATTTGTTGTTCGTCCATTTGTTTTAAACTTTGACCACTTAAACAAACGGCTAAACGATTTCCGATTTAGCTGATTTTTTGCAGAGATGATCTATCAATGAAGATGTAAAAAATAGACGGTTTGGATTAACACAAAACGACTCGGTTGGGCCACACAGGGTGATCCCTCATTTAACACTAAATGAGGGATCCCTTATTAGAAAGGCCCTGTATTATATATATATATCTATATATATATATATACCGCCTTAATGTCTAGGTCTCCTCTCTTATTTTCTAGGATTTGGCTAGCGAGCTATGTTCTATGTGTAGGCCTTGCTGCCCTGGTAATAACAATAGCAAATCACATAATTAAGCTATTGATTAATCTAGTTAGTGACCCATCATATATAATTAATTAATCCAATATATATTGTTTCTATCAACTAAACTCTTAGTCTAGTGTATATTTTTTTTCTAATTGTGAAATGGGTCTCAAGTTCGATTCTCGATTAAAAAAAAGTGTATATTGCTTATTTTAAACACTATTTCCTTGGAACTATATATAGTGCCTCCCTATAAAGCTAGCTGGCTACCACCTACCAAAAGGTCCAAAATAGCTTGATGATAATTCAACGGTATGTACCATGCATCTTGAATAATGGATGGTCACCTTATTAAGTAGCCATATTATGAGAAGATTAGCACAAATCAATACCAAAAAAATCATCTGATCGAACATTCGAAACTTCCATATTATTACTTCCTTATTGGGCATTTTAAACAAATGAATTAAGAAAAAAAGCAAAATTTTCTTGTACATGAAGAAGATTGAAATTTTTTTGGAGTTCAACCAACCAATTAAGCAAGAAATTAGGGCAACTAACTTTCCATTTATATATGTCAACTATAAATCCCAGATTAAATTTTTCAAAGAGGAAGAACAAACGGAGACTCATAGTTACATTGAATATATTACCATTGAGATTGGAGACAGATAGAAGAGAATATATAGAATACATTTATAAGAATAAGATGAGTCTCTGATCTTCTCTGCTATGCTACTGTATTAATTAAAGGGTTAATTTAACTTCATAACTGGTATGGACGAACTATATATAATATACCGGATTACATTGAAATTGTAATGTAGTCGAGGCTTTTCTTGATGTGTAGCAGAAGATATATCGATAATTAAGTTCTGGGTCGAATACACAATGAAACAAACATATATAAAGTGCAAGAGGTTGTTCACTTGACAAACGCTTTACCAAGCCTTGTACCTAAAATTTAAGAAAGCAACTGGACCTGGGCTAAAGTTTAGTTAATCAAGGCCTAAGGCCTAAGCCTAGCCTATTGAATGCCATTGGATTGGCCCATAACTGTTTAGTACCACACGTGATGATGCGATGTATGAAATTGATTTGTCCTTTTCCCTTTACTGGGGTTGGCCCGGTTATAGTTTGTCCTTATTAGCAAATTACAATTTAATACCTCAACTTTACATGTTGTTTCAACTTAGTACCCAAACTTTAAAAACTTGCAAAAAAGTACCTCAACTTTCATTTTGTGTCAATTTAGTACCCCAACTTTGAAAACTTACAAAAAAGTACCTCAACTTTCATTTTGTGTCAAAATAGTACCTCCGTTAGTTTTTCTGACAAAGTTGCAGGGGTATTTTTGTCTTTTCCTTAAATTTTAAAAATAAATTTTTTTTTTGAATAAAAAAATTTCTTAAAATTTCATAAAATAAAAAAATAAAAAAAATTTCCCCAGCCCGCCCCCACCCAACTAAAATTGAGGGGCGGCGCTCGGTAGGGCGGGGGGGGAGGGAGGTGGGTCGGGGCTGGGTGATAGGGGGAGGTGGGTTAGGCTTGGGTGAGGGGGAAGGGGTGGGTCGGCACTGGGTTGGGGAATGGGGTGTGCGAGGTGGAGGCGGGCTGGGCTGGGGGGTGTGACGGGGCTGGGGCTTAGGGGAGGGGGTGCAACGGCGGTAGGGGGTGGAGGGTGCGACGGCGCTGGGCTTGGGGTGAGGGGGTGCGGGCGGGCTGGGGAGCTGGCTGGGTAGGGGCGGGCTGGCTGGGTGGGGGCGGGCTGGGCTGGGGAGGGGATGGGTGGGGGAGTGGTGGCTGGGTGGGGGAGGAGGAGAGGAGAGGAGGGGAAGGGCTGAGTGGGCCGGGGATGAGAGGGGGATAGGGGTGGGCAGGGGGGAGGGAGGTGGGTCGGGGCTGGGCGGGGGGAAGGGAATTTTTTTATTTTTTTAATGAAATTTTAAGAAATTTTAAGAAATTTTTTTATTAAAAAAAATTATTATTTTTTAAATTTAAGGAAAAGACGAAAATACCCCTGTAACTTTGACAGAAAAACTAACGGAGGTACTATTTTGACACAAAATGAAAGTTGAGGTACCTTTTTGTAAGTTTTCAAAATTTGGGTACTAAATTGACACAAAATGAAAGTTGAGGTACTTTTTTGCAAGTTTTCAAAATTGGGGTACTAAGTTGAAACAACATGTAAAGTTGAGGTACTAAATTGTAATTTACTCTATTATTTTTGTTTGATAGAGAGAAGAATAAAGATTATATTATGAAATCGATTCAAACTAATTAGAAGATTCAAAAGAAAATATTAAAAAAAATTAAATAGTAAAAATTTGTAGCTCTAATAGTTAAAAGCATTCACTTTCTATCAAAGTTCTGAGTTCGAATCACCTTTTCTAAAATTAAAGGAAGAAAGAATACATTGAATAGATATATAAAGGCTTCTGATAATTAAGCATATTTATATAATAATATTAGGGATTAATATCATTTTTTTTCTAGACTATTACACTTATCAGTTTGGTTCCAAGACTTTTAATTTAAAAAAGAGCAAATTACACGTAGGTATCTTAAGTTTACCCTATATTTCAAATTAGTACCTCAAGTTCAAAAAGTTGCAAGTCAATACCTCAACTTTCATTTCGTTACAACTGCATACCTCCGTTAGATTTTTCGTCTGAGAGACCGTTAACCGCCTACGTGGCACACTGATCGATGTGACTTTAAAAAATACCACATAGACAAAAAATTTAAATTATAAAAAAAAAAAAACATTTATTCTCTCATCTCCCTTTCTCAACCGCCCCCACCCCTGATTCTCTCTTCTCTGCCTTTCTCAGCCGCCCCCTCATTCTCACTTCTCTTCCTCTCTCAATTGCCCCCCCCCTCGATTCTTTTTTTCTCTCAGCCTCCCCCCCGATTTTCTCTTCTCTCCCTCTCTCAGCCGCCCCCTCATTCTCTCGTCTCTTCCCGCTTCCTCCCTCTACCTACACTTGCCCGGAAAATTGTTCGAAAGTAGACCCAAGAGGGGTGGTGGTTGTGGGTTTGGGGTGGTTTGGGTTGTGGTTCGGCAGCGGGGTCTGGGAGGGAGGATGGTTGTCGAGTTTTGGGGTTTCGAGGGGTGGGTTGATTTGTGTGGCTGGGAGGAAGGAGGGTTCGCGTGGGTCTCGGGTGGTGGTTGTGGGTTGGGGTGGTTTGGGTTGTGGTTCAGCAACAGGGTCTGGGAGGGAGGAGGGTTGCTTAGGTTTTGGGGTTTTGGGTGTTGGGTTGATTTGTGTGGCCAGGAGGGAGGAGGGTTGGGGTGGGTTTCGGGTGGTGGTGGTTGTGGGTTGGGGTGGGTCTCGGGTGGTGACTTGTCGGTCTCGGGTTGTGGTTTTGAGTTGCAGAAGCACAATAGAGGGATGAGGGTTGATTTGTGTGGGTCTTGGGTGGTGGTTTTGGGTTGTGGTTCGGCGGCGGGGTGTGTGACTAGGAGGGAGGAGGGTTGCTCGGGTTTTGGGGGGTGGCTGTTAGGTGGGGAATAAGAAGGGGTTGCTGGGTGGGGAAGAAGAAGAATGAGTTGTGGATTTTTTGGGTTGATTTTTGTTCATGATTTTGATTGATTTTTTTTATGGTTTTTTATTGATTTTTTGTTTGTTTGTTTGTTTTTAATTGAATTATTGGTTTTTTTTTTTTTGTTTATGTGGCCTTTTTGAAAGCCACGTCAGTGTGCCACTTAGGCAATTAACGACCTCTTAGATGGAAAATCTAACGGAGATATGTGGTTGTCATGAAATGAAAGTTGAGGTACTGACGTGCAAATTTTTAAATTTGAAGTACTAAGTTGAAATATAGAGTATACTTGAGGTACTTATGTGTAATTTGCTCTTTAAAAAATTAAGGACCCTAACTTTTTCAATTTTGCCAATTGAGGTTATTCCGTCAATTTACACATTTTTCATCCAAATTAATTTCCGTTTGCATAGCACCATGTACCAATCAGGTTGGGTCCTTCTTTAGGGCAAAATGGTCCCTTCCATTTAGATCTTACCATTTTCCTCATGCTCCATTTTTTCCTCTTTCATTTTTCACTAAATTTGGATGAAAAATGTATAAATTGATAGAATAACCTCAATTGACAAAATTGAAAATGATAGAGTTCTTAATTTTCTAAATTAAAAGTCTGAGAACCAAACTAATACAAGTTTAATAGTCTGTGGAACAAAATATCATTAATCTCATAATAATATTATGAAAATACGTATTACGCACTAGCTAGTTTAATTTACCTAAATTTGATATTTTATTAAGTTATGTAATTGATGATATTGAATGGTAGATAGAACTACTAGGTAGCCCACACGCAGTCATGCATACATATACCCCTTCTGCTTGGTCAAGGTATATGATATTCCTTACTCTTTAGAGCTAGCTAGAAGCCTAGCTAGAAACTTACACGTACAAACTGTATCGATCATCACATGCATGCAACAACCACCAATAATTTGATCGATTATAATTAAACTCATCAAGAAACACAATAATTTTCTTATTAACTTCCTTGGTGCCTAACAAATTTTTTCTTCTACTTGTAAGTAATTAATAATTAAATAATTAATTAAGTTATTTTCGGCAAGATTTGTGTTGCAGATGTTGCAGATAATTATAATTAAGATTGGAAACTGAGATGGCATTTTAATGAGTTATTTTTCATGATTGTCAAAATCACGAGTAGTTGATATGTCTGACTGAAAACGTTGGGTGGATTTGGATGTCCCTCAAACGTTAAAAGTAGATATTTTTTAGTAAGTTGTTGGCTTTGTTGCTCCACCACCACCACCCCAACCATAGTGAATTAGTGATTCAGGCTTTTGCGTACAATCTATTTGTCTCCTTTTCAATTTGTCAACGAAGATATAAATTTTACCCGCCAGGACGTACACTTGGCTTTTGCAGGAGTTGCAGCTTTTTAATTGCCCTAGCTAGCTACTAAAATTTAATTGCTGACACTATAAGCTAAGTTAGGGTCCTCGCCCAAATAATAAGATAACTTCAATGACTGAATTAATTTTATTATACTAGACTGCAGAAGTGATATATAAACCAGCAAATTAAATAACTTTTATATGTAATATGTTCACAAGTGGGATGAAAAAAATGTTTTAGGATAACATTTGATATTTACTAATTTACGTATTATAATAGAAGTGAATGAATTTATAGTTTTAATTTATAATATTAATAAATATATACATTTAATAAATTGATTAATTTACTGCAAATTAATTTGTGACTATTCAAAATTTGAGTTTTTATTAATTTTATTTATACTAGCCCCTTCTCATGTGTTAATTGACATTTTGTTTTTGTATTTTTTTTTCGTTGTTTAATAACTTTCCACCACTCTCTCCGGTCTCTAGATTTTAAGGTGGTGAGGTGTGTCTTTTTTTATTTTCTAAATTTTATTTTAATGATTATATTTGATAGCTATACCCTTAATTATTTATTATGTTGTTAATTTTTATGTTACCCTTCTTTTGAATGAAGGGTATTTTTGACAATTCAATTTTTTGGTGAAGCCTGAAATTAACACCAATTCTTCTTTTGGCTTTATAATAGTATAAAGATATAGGAAAATGATTTTGTGTCCTATTAGGAAACAAAATCTGTGTGCCTCAATCTGATGTGGTAAAATTATTTTGCCACATCATATTAATATAATTATTGTTAAAAAACTATATTACCCAACCAAAATCTAATTTTTAAAATTATTACTTTAGTAATAACAAATCTGTATTGCATCTTCTCCATAATTCAAAGTTATTTCCTTCTAGCTGCAAGGATAACTCTCCAGTTATGTCCAACAATGGATTCTTGATCAATGAATGTTTTTTTTCTTCTTTCATATCTTTGCAACTCAACTCAAATGAATCAACAAGTAAACGTAAAAAATATATATTTGATTAGCAGAATCAATGTTATACGTACGAACTAGAAGTAATTCAAGCATGTATAGTTCAGTGACCCAATCGAAACTAGCTAGGAGAACCACAATTGTTCAAATTGAGCAATGGGTTTTTAATTTTTTTCTGCCAAATTTGGGATTTGAATGAGATTCCAAGTTTTAAACTTTTAAAGTTTTAATTTTTTGAGATTTCAAGTCAAAGTTGTTAAGCCCTCTATGAGTGGCTTTTTTTTTTTTTTTTTAAATATACTAGACCTCCATGAGTGGTTTAATTTGCAGGGAAGGAGATGAAGAAAGCACTAAAAGAAACTCAATAAAAAATGTCATTATCATTGTTAATATATTATAATAAATAAAAATACTTTTTAGCCATTGGATCTTAATTTGGTTGGATGCAATTGAAAAGGCTAGATAAGTTCGGGAAGCTATTGGCTTCAAATAGAATCCATCCTTAAACTTAGGGATAAATATTTTTTAATTGTTTTTGTGAGATGAATAATAATTGCAAAATTTTAAGAGAGGTTAAAATTGTCTTTGCAAAAATTATGTAACAATGCCTTGTCATTAGGGCACCATTAGGGCACCAAATATTAGGACACTCTAGCGCTCCCCAAAGATATATCTATGACTTCTCTCTTTGGTAATATAATTTTTTGAAGACTTAATTAAACCTTTATTTAATGCAAAATAAGAAATATGGTAGTAATCATATATATGATCATGATCTTTTCAGATCATGGGCTTTTTGATCGATGAGTGATCAAGTACTTATAGGTAAAAAGGTTCTTCTAAAATCTAATTAATTATAATTAGCATCCTGATCGATAAAGCACAATCTTTTTCCTTAAATTTATTCCTACATAACTATAGGTTTATTATTGCACTGGTTGACTTGGAATGGTGGTTAATTTCAATTGGATTAATATATACATGTGGGTGGGCGAAAAGGAGACATGTTCACCAAAACATTCAAGCCATGCTAAATTTTTGAATTTGAAAAAGTTAAACTACCTGTCAAGTTATGAAAATAGAAAAGAAAAAATGTCATATATACTCCTTATTAACCTAATATCACTTTAAAAAGAAAAAAACTAAAAAGAACTTAGACAAGTTGTAGTTTAAAGGTCATTATCAGTACGTGTTGGTTATTATACCCAAAATAGGATAATAAATTACATTGCAGCCCTTCTATTTATGTTCGTTGACTATTATCTGGGCCGGTTATGAAAATTTGGGAGCAATTAGGTGAACACTTAATAAAAAATTAAAAATAAGACTTTTGATCCTCTATGTACATTGACGTAACTCTTTTTACCAAGTACTTACAAATCATTGCATAAGTTTGGGACTAATTAACACTAAAAAGGATCATAAAATTTGAGAAGTTGGAAGCAGATTCAATTCCTCACTTAGCTTCCCCCGGCCAGAACCGTCCCTTAGATGTATAGCTCTTAATCTGTTTATAATTTCAGATGGAATCTGAACTTAGATTTTCATCAGTGAGCTTTCTCATCCAGCCTGTGGTTTCAGATAGAATCTATCTTAACTTAGATTTTCATCAGTTAGCAAGTCTTTATCCGTAACTGTTTCGCGAGTAAATTAACTCCGGCCAGAATAGGAATATTCTTGGTCACATGCATTCATTTCTGCCTTATCTTGCTACCTGCTATATAAGCTAACTGAACTTCCACTTGTCAGAATAAAAAGGGCGATAGATTGCTTTTTATAAATAATTATATAAAATCCCCTGCTCGATCAATATTGCCTACTTACCCAGTTACCACTTTCTCATGAAAAACAAAATAACAATTCTCTACCGTATGTATATATATGATCGATTATAATATTCTCCCTACTTAATTTGAAAATGTAGCTGCAAATCTCCACCTGACAAAAATATATAATGTTTGTAATTCATGAAATGATACTAGTTCATACATTCGTACACACACGCACACACCATGCACATTAATAATATTGGTTCACCACCATTTATGCATTTTCTTACTGCCTTGCACATTGGTCCTGTTGCAGATTCACAGGTTCTGGGGACAAAAAAACTCAATTATTAAGCATAATTAATTTGCATAAACTACTTGGGGACGGAATTTTTCTCTGCGCCTCATCGAGATCAGCACATTGTGTGACTAATTAATTAGATTCAATTTCTCTCCAGTCACCATTTACACATAAACTAATCAGAACCCAATTTTTAATTCTAATTCTGTACGTATTTCTCCTATCTAATTAGCATGAAAAAGCTATCTATTTGAACTATATATCTCACCTTATTAATGCAAATGTAAGCATTAATTTTTACAAGTGACTTAATTGCTAGCTAGCTATGACAATCCATATCTTTCCCAGTACTAATTAAGGAATAGATCTGAACCAATTAGACATGTAATTAAAATGTTTGATCAGTACTTTTGATCAAGTAAAGTTGGAAGGCCTATGGTGAGCTCAAGATTCAGGTCAGGCAAAGCACTACAGCTTGTGTTGCTTTCGGGGCCACTTGTAGAATCCAACAATGGATCCGAGTCTTTGTTATCCCCCTCAGAAATTTCAGGTTTACATGGATGATTAATATTATTATTCCTGCCGGAGCCAAATGATTTGGTAACGCCAATGTGTCCTATCCGATGGTTACTTGGGTCAATTCCCCTCTGTATTAGCTTTCTCCTTAGATGAGTGTTCCAGTAATTCTTCACTTCATTGTCAGTCCGCCCCGGCAATCTTCCAGCGATTAATGACCACCTATATTTCAATTTTAAAAGTAACTATGATCAATACATATATAGTTTTGGTAATTAATTTTAATTAATTATCAATTAGTGACTGAAAAAGACAAACCTAGTTTGCTAGCTAGCAACTACTAGTATTAGTATTACATTTTTAAACCAGCAATAGGAATTTATATATGCAGCAAAAACATGCATTATATGATCAATTGCTTGTGGCTTTAGCCGTTGGCTAGCTATATATATAGGGGATTCTCAGAGAAAAAAAATAATTTATATTTGGTATTTGGTTCTTTTTGCTGCAATTTATTCAGAATATTCGAGGCCAATGCATAAGTTCAAATGAAATGTTTAAAAATAATTTATAATTTTCATTTTACCAAAATATTCCTTTATCTTATGCATGTTGCTGGAATTTTCAGAAAAACTAAATAGATAGATAGTACTATACAAGGTATATATAAGATAAAAGAAAAGATGGCGCAGTAGAGCGCAGTACCTGTTTCCAAGAAGTGCATGGAGTTTGATGATGAGGTCCTCTTCATCTTCACCAAAGTTGCCACGTTTGAGGTCTGGCCTAAGGTAATTTATCCATCTTAATCTGCAACTTTTTCCACAACGAAGCAACCCTGCACCAATATTCAATAATTAATTGATTAATTAATTAATTAATGCAATAATATTAATACACACCATTTTTTTCAAGCAATGACTACATGCAAGATTAAAGAACTGCATGTGTTGTGCACTTGTGCGTGATGTTTTTGGTTGATTGTAAATTTGTAAATAATTAAGACATCATGCATTACCTGCAGCCATGGGAAGCGAGCGCCAGCTGCCTTCGCCATGTTTCTGAATATATTCTGTGAGTTTCTGGTCTTCTTGCTTCGACCATGCTCCTTTATTCATCTTTTTCTTTTCGCAACAAGGTGTTCTCATTTGTAATTTTTAATTAACAATGAAAAATTCTCCAGAAAATGCTAGCTTAAACAGATACACAGAGAGAGATTTACATAGAGAGAGAGAGCAACTGATGAAGGAGCCAAGTGAGGAGGTAGAGCTAGCATGCTATATACAACAGAGTTTTCCATGCTGGGCTTGACTTACAGTTGTACAATAAACTACATCACCTGTCGAGTGTTTGGTGTGTCGGTACTATGCCAACCTTTATTTAATTATTTACTTATTTATTTAACTTAATTTGTCCTTCCTATCTTTGTGCAAAGGTTAAGAAATATTTCTAAAACCTCCCTAAATTCTCTTTACAACCAGTTACTTCAAACTGTGGAAACCTTTGTATATATTCTTTCCCATGAAAACTTTCTTTTTTTTCTTTAATTTTTTAATACAAATTAAGAGGCCCAAAAGGGAGAAGTTCCAAGTTAAGCCATGGGTGTGAGCCAAATGCTATCTATCAATCGAGCTACAAGCTCTACCCATGTAAAACTTTTACTAGCTAATCTTTTTCACCATGCATTAATTGTATGGGACACTAAACAAGAAAAAGAAAGTATGTTAGACAAAAAAAAAAAAAAAAAGAAAGAAAAATTAAAGTATGAGACACTTGAGAAGGTTAGTTAAAAAGATCCACTTCATATGTTAAAACCAATATAATTAAGGGTGCAACTTGATAGTTTTAATTTAAATTCTCCAATCAAATTCTGGTTGGGTTAGCTAGGTAGCTAGGGTTCAACCTGAACTCATTTAAATTCTCAATTCGTCCAATTAGAGATTAAGTTTGAGTTGAGTTTATTTGAATCCAATCAAGTTAGATTCATGTTTTAATTTGATAGTGGATCATTTTTTTAATTGAAAAATAAAGGTAACTTAATTGTGGCTAAATGAAACAAGTTATATAAATTATTCTGCTTAATAAATTAGTCACTCGATTACTCTATCTTTATGACTTTGAATTTTCCTTAAATAGGAGTACTCAGGCTAGGGCCGAGTTCAAAAGGCTGGATTGGAGCAAATGTTGACAAGACTGCATGGTCATAGTCACTCATATATCCAGTAGACCAGTACTATCCACTGAGAGTTGAATGGTAGATTCACAAGTGAGCTCTTTTCGGGAAACTTTCATAAGATCCACATGTCATCTTCCTGCTGTCAGTGGCATGCAAGACTGGACTGTATATATTTCACATCTGCCATTTATAGAACGAATGGCTTCCTTTTCCATAAGGTCAACATAAATATGAAGAAACACTGGCCAACCTTAAAGAATTTCATCACAGAGATTGATCAAAAGGTTTACAATACCAATGAAATTCATCAGAGTATAAAATACAAAAGAAATGGATGAAGTACTGTCTAGACTAGTATATATAATAGGCAGAGCCAATATATATATATGTATATATTCATCGATTTTCACAGTCATAATTATTTTATTATTGTTGCATGCTCTTTTTTTTTTTTTTGAAAAATGTTACTGCAGGACTTATTTGGAATATCTATACTTTAAATTGCAAGCGGACAAATATATGAAATTAAAATACATGAAAAATGAAGAACTAGAAATACATGCATGAAAGAATATCAAGCTCTTTTCTGGCTAAAATTCAAAACTAGACAAACTGCATTAAAACCTCGTTCTCGGCACTAAAATTTATCCGGTCAGTGAAACTTTCTGCAGTAGAAATATTATTTAATATATATAATATCATATATATGGTACGCGTCTCGATCAGCCCACAACTGCAAGCCTGAAAATGTAGAGTTGGTAGAAACTAGCAGAGATTGGAGAAGAGTTGACTGTTTGACTGTTAGATATCAAGGCTAGGGCTCTCGATCGATGGATGTTCTCCTTTGTTTTGGGATGTCTAAAGTGGTCCTCGCATTCACATATTTGAGCGCGAGAGTCAATTTTGAGCATAATTGAAAGAGCTTTATTATTGGACTTTATGAACGGGTGATATCAAAATTAGTAACATTTACCTTTAAGCATAAGAATTTGAGGAGTTGAGCTGACCAACAAAAAGGACGACATGAGAATTTGAGTGCAATATATGTGCATAAAATGATTAAACCATTTTTCATCTTTGATAAGGAAATAAAATAAAATATTTAATTCTTTCAACAAATCATAACAATTGATCTTCCTTAATTATGATTATAGATCTTGAAAACTTGGTGAACAAGAACAGTACGTACCGGAGGTATTCTTTACTAATTAAGGCATTGAATATATATATATATATATGCAACTAACTACTAACTTCAGCTACCTGGCCAAACAAAAAAAAAACTACTAACATCAGCTTAGGAGGAGTTAAGAGAGAGAGAAAGCTAGGTACGTAGCTAGTTGCACGAACATCTATAGTACAGTGGCAAGCACTACGTGTTAACAGGTGCTTCTGCCTCTTCAGCAGCTAAAGCTTCTGGTGTTTACACATCTCAGCCATGCGCAGGACATACTTTCAGTGATATGTATATATATTATATGATTAATATTTGATTTATCAGGGAAACTGGTGTAGCAACTGACAATACCTACTTAAAAATAGGACAAAGTCAAAAAGCAGCAAGAAGAAAGAGTACTGGCCAGGAGTCTAAGCTAGATCGATTTTGAGGACTACATTGTACAAATATAACATATATTGAAATATATATATATATAGGTGCTTCTTGAACATTAGGTTACCAATTAATGCCAAAAGAGATACTTAATTCGAATAAACTTACAAAACTACACAAGTTTAAAATTAAGTTAGATTATAACTCATTTCTAGTTCAGACCTATTAATTTGCTGCAGCCTTTACCATACGTATACTTCATTTTGTCTTGTTCTTCTTTTTGCTATTTTCAATGACGATTCTCAACCATTTCTTAATTAGTTTACATTAAGAAAAGTGGGGAACTTAATTAAGCATTAATTTCAAAGGAAGAATCATGATTCTTGAGTTGCATTCGGATTAATATATTCTCCTACAGCTACAATAGTGTTGTGAGTAATGTGGAGCAATGTCCCACATTGGAAAACTAAAGCTTAGTATATATGCTTATAAGTCTTGGCCTCTCCACCCATTACCAATTAGTTTTGGGTTGAATGCTCTAATTCTATCATGGTATCAGAGCTTGGTTATCCGCGTGTAAGGCCCAACGGCCACATGTGATCCTACGTCACCCAATACAATTTGTTCACGTGTAAAGCTCTTGAGCCTCTCCACCCATTATCAATTGATTTTAGATTGAATGCTCTAATTCTATCAAATAGTTCTCTCATTGCGCTCAAGCGCACAAACACATGCACACTCTTTGAATTAAGCAAAGTAGCCAAGCTCTCCTCCTACCTACCTTGCTAGTGGACCATTTCTGTGTATTGCAAGTAGCGTACGTGGCATAACAATTTCTGCATGAAGGAATGACCTACTACTTCGAGTCTTCGATTAATGCAACATTATAATGAAAAAGTTAAAATATAATTCACAGCCATGATATTTTTTTCCTTAATATTTCCTGTCGCGCGTCATATGATATATACGATGAATTCGAAGCATTTATGTAAAATTTAAGCCTCATTTTATGAGTTAATTATTCATCCGTAAATTGTACACAATGACACACAAAAGTAACGTTTCCCTATATATATATATAGTTAAAGAGAGATAGTTTACATTGTTAGGCAGTCATGTGCATGCCAAACTCGGTAAGTGCGTATAGTACGGTACTATAATTAATGACCAGTACAATTTCACACCTTTATACAACCGTAGACTATACTATACTATAGTATATATTCAAGTGTAGTCATAATGAAAGCCAGTCCACGTATCCAAGCACCATTGTCTAAAAGAAGCACTGGAGGTGGAGTTGAGGGTACTTGATGATCCATATATCAATATTTACTATCTAATTTGCTTCCTCATCAGCTCTGATCTTCCACAAGCAATTAATTGGACTATATATAATTGGAGTACTACTGCTTAATATATTAGAGAGTGAGCTCAAGATTCAAATCAGGCAAACAGCTGCTAATAGCAGCAGTACCTGATGAAGTGGCCATGGAATCCGAGACCTCTTGATCATCTTTGTTGGTGTCATGGCCCAAGTTCACAACTTTATTAATAGCAGGCAGCGGCTTATAATTGATATTGGGATGATGATGAACAACATGATGAGTAGTAGTGGTAGTAGTAATAGTACCAGTACCCATCTTCAATAGTTTTTTCCTGATATGGGAATTCCAGTAATTCTTCACCTCGTTGTCTGTCCTTCCTGGCAGTCTTCCTGCTATCAATGACCACCTAAATTCCTCATACATAAATGTATTCTTTCATCAAAAAATTTCACATTAATTAATATTTATTTATATAGAAATACATGTATGCCAATTAATCGATTTTTATGGTTATCAGAATTTGTGTCTTTGTAAATATGCAAAAAGGGAATAAATTTTTAATCGATATATATTCAAGTGTCAACTGTAGCTAGCTAGGTATTCATGATTTTTTTTTTGGTATCCTAGGAATTCATAAATTGATCAATGTATAGCAAATTTATTGAAATGAATATTTCTTAATTAAATTAAATTACACCATAGGCATAAAAGTAGAACTATTGTTTCTCTAGTCTGAGTCTCTAGCTATGTTCTTGGGTGTTATTGGGGAATTAATTTAATTTGGGAAAAAGGGCAGGAACATGTTATAGATATATCATGACTCATGAGATCGAATTGAGATCGAATTAACATGAGTTATAATTATAACTTATAATTAAGATGTAATTAATACGTACGTACCGGTTTCCAAGGAGTGCATGAAGTCTGATGATGAGGTCCTCTTCATCTTCTCCAAAGCTTCCGCGTTTAAGACCTGGTCTTAGATAGTTTATCCACCTTAGTCGACAACTTTTACCACAACGACGCAACCCTAGTCGATCATCATCATTGAAAAATATTAATTAAACAATATATATATGTATTTATTAATATATATATGTATTTATTAGAATTAATTAAAGTATAGCTAGCTAGAATCGTTCATATATGATGCACTCCGGCCAATTAATAAAGAAGATCAAAGATTGAGGAGAGAAGACGATAGCTATCATATTTTTGAGATATAAACCTGCAGCCTTAGGAAGAGAATTCCAGCAACCTTGGCCATGTTTTTTGATGTAGTCAATGAGTTTCTGGTCTTCTTGCTTAGACCATGCTCCTTTTGTTGTCTCTGTTTTCTCACAACAGGGCTTCCTCATTCCAGTTGACTCTTAATTGGTAGCTATATCATCCCAGAGCAAACAAAGAGATCAGATATATAGTTGCAACTAAAAAGCATATATATAAATATATATTTATATGCAGTACTTAGCAAGCTAGGGTATAAAAAGTTCCTGATGATCAGGAAGAGAAGAATCTAGTGAGGTCCATTGATACAAGATGTATATAGGTAGAGCAATACAAATGATCGTCCAAGATTATAATATATAAAAATGATATGTGTGTGTGTGTGTGTAGGGGGGTTCTTTTGGGGTTAGATGATGGAGATTTTCATCAATTCATTAATTAAGTGGACATGGACTGGTTGTTTTTTTACCCATGCTTTAACGTCATCATGCATCCTACGAATGACAAGAATGTGCATGGTTTGGTGAGGTGAGAATGTGCACCACTTAACTTTGACATGCATATTTTCCACCACCTGCCAACTAACACAATATTCATAAGTGGGTAGCCCCCAAAAAAAGAAAAAAAACAAAAAATAGACAAGGTCGGTCTTACCAAACCAAATTGAGCTTGAAAAATAGGCCCAATGTCTAGGCTGGGCTGGCCCAGGCCTGGAATTTGATTTGACTTTAAGGAGATGGCCCAACCTAACCTTGCCCATCAAATTAATTTGACCAGTCTTGCTAAGGTGCTGCAAGCACGCATAAAAAATAAAATAAAAATATAAAGGAGGAGAAAATCTGTCTTCTTGGATCTGACGAATCCCTCTTTGACAAGTGTCCAAATCCCACTTTGACACGTGTCCATCTTTACTTTACCTTTTTAACATTTCCAAAATCCAAAACAGTGCTCATCATGATGACTACGACCAATCTCAGTCTCTCGGGGACCTATAAAAGCCTGAAGCTTTGAAATCCCACCTTCTAATTTTCCCAAAATCCCCAAAATGCCACAACTGACCGAGGCCTACGCCAGCGCACCGTCCACGGAGCGAGGCCGTGGGATTCTGATCTCCGGCGACCCCAAATCGGACAAGCTCCTCTACACCAATGGCAGATCCGTAATTATGATGAACCTCAACAAGCCCCTCGAGGTCCAGGTCTACGCCGAGCACGCCTACCCGGCCACCGTCGCCAGGTTCTCGCCCAACGGCGAGTGGGTCGCGTCCGCCGACGTTTCCGGCACCGTCAGGATCTGGGGGACCCACAACGACTTCGTCTTGAAAAATGAGTTTAAGGTCCTCTCGGGTCGGATCGACGACCTCCAGTGGTCCCCCGACGGCTTGAGGATCGTCGCTTGTGGTGAGGGCAAAGGAAAGTCCTTGGTTCGCGCATTCATGTAAGCGCCCAGCGTCGTCGTTTTGATCATTTTATTTATAAAGTTGTTTTCTTTTCGTGGCGGATTTTCTGTTTGGTTAGTGAGAAAGTTGTTGCTGGAATTTGAATAGGTGGGATTCAGGCTCAACCGTGGGGGATTTTGATGGGCACTCAAAACGAGTTTTGAGCTGTGTGTTTAAGCCAACAAGACCCTTTCGCATTGTCACGTGTGGAGAGGATTTCTTGGTCAATTTCTACGAAGGACCACCTTTTAAATTCAAGCTATCTCACAGGTTTCTTCTTTATCATTGTTAAAACTTGAGGCTTTGATGGTCAATCAAATCACATTGTATGTATTAATGCATGTATGTGTTAGTGTTACTGGACTCACTCAAAGTTTCTTTCTCTTTTTTTGGTTTTTGGATGTCAGGGATCATTCAAATTTTGTGAATTGTGTAAGGTTTTCTCCAGATGGCAGTAAGTTTATCACTGTAAGCTCAGATAAAAAGGGTATTATTTATGATGGAAAGACGGCAGACAAGATTGGAGAACTCTCCTCGGAAGATGGCCACAAAGGCAGCATTTATGCACTTAGCTTTAGTCCTGATGGTAAACAGGTAAATATGAGATTCAATTACTGATTGAGCAAAATGGGGAATGCAAGTGCTATGAAAAGTAATGCGGGGAGTTTCATGTAATCAGGCCTAAGCCTAACCGCCTAACCAAGTATTATCTGCTTTGCATCTTTTATTGTCTTTGTGTTATAAAATTTGTTAATGTTTCCTTCCTGCTTGAATGTGCTAATCAATTCTAATTTAAATATTAGATCCTCACTGTGTCCGCTGACAAGTCCGCTAAAGTATGGGAGATATCTGAGGATGGTACTACTGGGAAGGTGAAGAAAACATTGACTTGTCCTGGATCTGGTGGAGTGGATGACATGTTGGTCGGGTGTCTATGGCAGAATGATCATCTTGTTACCGTTTCACTTGGAGGCATGATTAGTATATTCTCAGCAACTGACCTTGATAAAGACCCACTTTTGATTACTGGGCACATGAAGAATATTACTTCATTAGCTGTTCTAAAAGGTGACCCAAAAGTTATATTGTCTAGCAGCTATGATGGTCTAATTGTTAAATGGATTCAAGGCCTTGGATATAGTGGAAAATTACAAAGGAAGGAGAACTCTCAAATAAAATGTTTTGCAGCTGTTGATGAAGAAATCGTTTCATCTGGATTTGATAATACGGTAACTAAAATTTTATTTCTTTTGGTTTGATGCAATTTCATAATATCTACTCTACAATTTTATTTTTCTTGAGGAAAACAAAAATGTGCTTTTCAGTTGCATCTACTACCTTTTCACTTTGTTTACCATGTGAGCCAAATGTTTTACCAAATGTTTTACCAACATGGTTTCTGTACCATTATGTGATATCCCACGTACAATTACTGAATATTTGTATAAAGCAGTTGATAAAGCCTCAGTGAGTATAAAGCCATCAATTAATCTGCAATGACTATGGCTCCGTAAATAAAGCTTCATGGACAATGATTGATGTACCAAAATCATGTACTTCATTCTGTTAGCCCCCAGCTGTTTCACAAAAATAAAAAATAACATTTGTTTGATAAACATTTAAAATATTTTGTCAGTTTCATTTACCTAATGAAAGAAGAGGTTACCTGTAGTCAACAATTTAGGCATACTTGGCTATAATCTGATGGTCACAAGATTCTGGCTGATAGAAATATTTGCTTCTACTTTTCACAAATATTCTATGGGGAAATTGCTTTGCCACTTTTAGATTTCACCTTATCTCACTTTCTTCCTATTGTTTTTGTCTTATGACTAACCAGGTGTGGAGAGCTCCTGTACATGGTGATCAATGTGGAGATGCAGAATCTGTTGATGTTGGCAGTCAGCCGAAGGATTTAAGCCTTGCCCTTCAGTCTCCTGAACTTGCTTTGGTTTCAACTGATACTGGAGTTGTCATGCTCCGTGGCACAAAAGTAGTGTCAACTATTAACCTTGGGTTTACTGTGACAGCATCTGCTATTGCACCAGATGGAAGTGAAGCCATCATTGGTGGGCAGGACGGTAAACTGCATATATATTCTATAGTGGGTGATACACTTACAGAAGAGGCTGCCCTAGAGAAACATCGGGGTGCTGTTAGTGTCATACGTTACTCTCCCGATGTTTCAATGTTTGCTTCAGGAGATTTGAACCGAGAAGCTGTCATCTGGGATCGTGTCTCCCGAGAGGTAGCGTGCTCTTTGTCCTTAGCTACTGTTTATCATTTTGTTATTCTAACATTATAACCATCATTCTGGTATTTTTATCACTTAGGGGATGAAAAGGATAATAGAAAGTGTCTGTGTCTGTTTCTCTAGTCATGTGTGTTTGTCTGTGTCGTTTCTCCATTTGTAGAGTCAATGCCTTTTTTGAGCTGGTCAGGCCTCACAGTCATACAATACGAGACAATAAGTTGGTCCTTAGACATGGAATGCCCAATGTGCCTCAATATTGGTTCATTTCAAAATCTCCCATGTGAAGGGAGAGCTTCAGTAACATCTTCTCTAGAGGCCTGGTTGTGACTACTGTCTTCTTAATACTCTTGAACAACTTGCATTTTCTGAGTAAAGTTATGAGCTTGAACTTACTAGTCACATTTTTTGACACATGATGTATTGCAGGTCAAGCTTAAGAACATGTTGTACCATACTGCTCGAATAAACTGCCTTGCTTGGTCTCCTGATAGCAGCATGGTTGCTACTGGATCACTTGACACATGTGTCATCATTTATGAAGTTGACAAGCCTGCATCGAGCCGTACAACCATTAAGGGTGCCCACTTGGGTGGGGTGTATGGTTTGGCTTTCACTGATGAGTGCACTGTGGTTAGCTCTGGTGAGGATGCATTTGTTCGTGTTTGGAGGTTGACTCCGCAATGAAGGATTATGGAGGCCTTCTTAGGGATATCAAGGCTACAATAAGAAAGTTGATGGACTTGCTAGATTTCGTGTTTATACAGTTGTGAGCTTGCCATGTGATTGAAGGATGAGATGGTAAGCTAACCATTTCAGTTATCTCGTGTGTCACAAACGGCAATTCACAAGCAATTCTCTTATTCCATCACTCATAACCTTGCAACTTGGAGTTGGTGGTGGTGTCTATTTGCTAGCGATAAAAAGTAGGTGGTGATTATGTGTGATGTTTGTTTCTTATGTCTAGTTTGGCCATTCAAATTTTTCGAAGGTTTCGAACCAGATATCTTAGCTTGTGAACCCCCAGAGTTTTGAGATAGAAGTCGATGCACGGTAGTCACAGGGCAAGAATCTAGGTCGTGGGCATGACTTTCAATGCAGAACCACGAGATCAAACTGATTTTCAGCTGTATTTCTTTTTTTTTCCCCCACCTTTTGATGAAACCTTTCTTTGCTGGGTTTTTGGTATGAGGAAAGTCTGAAGTTTTCAATTTACTGTGTAATTATTTTATTTATGTCATTATATTTATATTGTATGAGATGCTGAATGTGGTAGCATGGGATTTGTATTTGTCTGTCATTATTTGGTTTTGAAAACAATGGGTTTGGTGCAACATGAAGCTCAAACTAGGCAACTTCATAAGATATAGTTACAGCGACCAATTTGACTACTTCAGTTTTGCTAAATCGGTTGACTGTTAGCTTTAGTGAGTGATTCTTTTGTTTTTTCTTTTGGTTAAGAGGTAAGCTATGTGTACGGCATTCTTTTATTCCAATATGAATAAAAATTGTACGTATTTAACAATGCTGGCTTCTGAAAAGTGAAAACCAACGTGAAAACCAAAAAAATTGGAGATAGCAGTACAAAAGCCCCTCTGTAAGAGTGAATTCTGAAGCACAGCCGTCCGTAAAGGCAAGGACAGAAAGAACCCATGGTATGGACAACTTGTAATTTTAACAGAACTAGAGTTTCAGAGTTCATCGTGCATCAATCTTTCTAGAGGTTCCTCCATCCTATGAACTGCATTGCCATAGGCCTGTGCATGATTTATGCCATCTTCAACAGGTCTAGGTCTGAGTTCTGCTTGCCCAACCAAACCAGCCTTAATGGCAGCAGTGACGTGCCTCTGCAACGTCAGTAGACCAATACGCTTCGAAACAACATAAAGAACAGCACAAGAAAACAAGAAAAATCCTAATGCAACTATCAGCCTGTCTATGACATCTTGACGTTGCATTGTGGAGAGTAGGTTTCTGGTTCGCATCAACAACGAACGGTGTCCCTTATATTCACTTTCAGCCTTCTTTAGTACTCCAGTAGATTCCTCTGCATAATATATAGTATTAGTCTACCGCCTGTGAACAATTTTTTCAAACAAATGTCAACCGAGCATTCACATTCCAATATTGCATACACGCAGACTCTGGAAGTAATGAATGAAACATCATTTGTCTTTAGCATTGACAATTTCTAAGATAAGCATTGCAAATAGCTAAATCAGAATAAAGTAACATGAGAATGCTTTGAGAACTTTGTAACATGGATGATACACTAGATCAGGTGGGATATGTTGCCTTCAATATATTGATGTTTACATAAGAGACCTCTTAGTCATGAAAGATCAGGGAGCAGAGCTGTGAATTTGTAATAAAAGACATGGCGCTGAGAGCTAATCATAAGAAGCTTAAGACATCAAATCATTCTCGCAGAACAAAGTATTCCAATTTTAAAACATGTTCATACACTAGAGGAAGTTTGAGCCAACTGTACCTGTCATCCCTGATTCTAATAGATCCAAAACCCTTTCCATAGTCACAGTATAACTAGAGGGTCCAAAAAAAAAAAGCATTCTGCTGATTTGCACAGACAACATCAATTAACAGCCTCTACCTTTTCTGTTTGATAGATCACCGAGTGTTGACGTATAACATCATTCCTTCTTTTTTTATTTGTGTTATTATTATTTTTTTTCACCTTTTATCTCTATGGAAATGCAAAGTTTTCAAACACTCTCCAGTAGTCCAGTATGAAAGCCAAAGTCAGCGTCACAAGATAAGTTGTTAAAAAAATAAAAAATAAGAAAATAGTGCCACACTCAGAGCAAGGTGAAGATTGAATTGATATGTAAGAATGAAAGGAACTCACCAAAAGTCATGAGTGTGCCTGCACTTCTTTCCACCTCCTGTGTACACACAAAGAAATAAGAAATCAAATATTGCATCCCACCAAAAGCTTCACACTATCATTGCATAAAGGTGGATGAATAATAAATGGAAAAGGCAAACATACAGCAACTGACCTGAACCATTAGTTGACGTGTACGGCGAAGGCTCTCTGTAATGCTTTCTGCGGCAGATGTCATTCCAGCCTTTGTCCTGGAACACAATGAGAAATGACATGCTTTAAATAACAAATTCATTTAAAAGTAAACTGTATTCATGCCCATCAATATAATCCCCAAGTTAAAGACAATGCCAACGCAAACCATACATGAATACTAATTTACTGAAAGCCATTCAAAATATTTGATACATACTGTAAGTTGCGTCTACGAATTGTGGACTCTTCTCCACCTCCCAAAAGAAGTTCTCTCTGAAACAAACACAGTCAAATCAATCACACATAAATAAACTACAAGTCCATAACTTTTTAAGCTTATTATCAACAAGGAAAATGCATCAATTAACTTATTTTGCCTCAAATCAGGGTAATAGTATCCACATAAAAGGTTTTAACATGAATAAGTAACCAACAATTCATAATGATGATGTCAAGCAATAATGTCGAAGACAATAAATTGGCTAAAATTAGTCCAGAAGGCCGTTTTGTTACCTCTTTCTGAGCAGCTTTCCTCATGTTAGCCTTTGCTTGCAAGTTGGCATTCCTCATGCTCAACCGCAAACTGATCAGAAAGACCACAAAAACTAGCATTACCATAACAATTAAATACACAGACAGAGCTCTAACTTAAAAATGATAGCTGAGAGCTTCGATTGTTGCATTAAATTGAAAGACATGACTAACTTAAAAGCATTCCAAATTAGAAAAACAAAAAACAAAAAACAAAAAATCTTTCTTCTTTTTTTTCCCAACATTCAAGATTTTCTTTTCCTTTACAGAACTGAAAATTTTCCTATGTTTTCGACCACTTTCTCTGCAGCCAAACAGAATTAGAGAGCATAAAATTGATACCTTTGGGATCGGTTTTTCCAGGACTGAAGCAAGGCCTTGGCGGACTGGACCTGATCTTCAGTAGGCAACTGAGGAGCAAACAGATCGAGCTTGAACTGCAAAGAATTGAGCAAGGCCAAGCCGTCCTGTGCGATCCCGTTCATTCTCGGTAGCGAGTCTTTCTGCGTCTCCATTTTGGTACCAGTAGTACTAAATGCAGGTGATTTACCATAGTCCTCAATTGCCTTTATTTGCTCTACGACCTTATTGTATGTTTCGTCCCATTCCTTCTTCACCTTCTCCACCTCCTCCTCTACCTTGTCCATCCACACTTACAATTTGTTTCGATGAATTGTTATGGGCAAAAACGGTGAGACAATGACTGTTTTGGCTTCTGAGAAAATGTGGGAAAGAAGGAAATATGAGATTCTGTATGGTTACTTTAGTCATAAAACGTACAGTGTTCGTTATTTCGTCCAAGCCAAATGCTGCGTTTGATTTGGCCCGCTCGAATACGCGAGAGATCAACTGAATCTGAGTGACCCACAACTCACATCTTTATGAGCCCAAAAGATTGGTAATATGGTATTCATACTTATGAGCCCAATAGAGGGAGAGGCCAACCAAGGCCCATCACCTCTATATAAAGTTTTTATTTTTTTAATTCCAAGTTTTAAACTTTAAAGAAATTTAAAATGAGGGCATAGAAAATTAATTAGGATGATGGGTAGAGTGATTAAATTTATGAGTAGCAACAACTCATATTCAAAATAGGTACGAGACAACTTTTTTCTTTTATATGTAGAGTTATTAATTTTTATCTAATGTAGAAAAACCGGATGTTAAAACACAAATGAATCCGACAAGTTTGAGATTTGGGTGGGTTTTGGGAAGGGGGCAAGATGGAAGAACAAAAGGGGAAAAAAGTAAGAACTAAGAGAGGATGTAATTCCTCTAGATCTGAGCATAAAGCTCAAACAAATCACCACAAGAAGGTGTAGGAAAGTGAGCATATGGCTCAAGAAAATCACCACATGAGAAGGTGAACGTAAGCTCAACACAGAAAAAGAGAAAGAAAGGCTGTCTCAAAAGGGAAAGAGAGGAGTGGGGACAGAAGGGGAGAAAGGGGTTGGTGGCTGACTATCAAACCTGCTAGGTTTTTCTCTTTACGAAAACTTAATTCCTTGTTTGTCTTTGAGTAATCAATTAATATTCTAAGTAATTGCAGGAAAACTATAGCCACGGTTTCAACGTTTCTCTCATGCATAAAGCAAGACGTCACTCAACGACCATATTGTTGAAAGAATCAGTAGAATTAACAGTGCCAGTAGCAGCAAAGTCCAAGCTCCCCCAATTTTCTTCCACTGCCATATAATCATCAAAGCAAAGGTCGGTGGCAGATACACCTTGGAATGAGCCCAGTGCCGCTTTCCACCTTCCCAGCTACCACAGGTCCACAACACCCACTCTGCCTTCCTCAGCTACCACATCACCTACTCCCTCAGCTGCCACATTACCATATTCATTACATATTAATCAGATCACGTGCACCATTTTAGTAGTCACAATTACTTAAAGCACTTAGAAGTCGAAGAACATTGAAATGGCAAGCAGAATATAGAATGGTTAATTAAATGATATTCATCAGACATGCATTTAATTTTGTGTCGGAGTCAAAATTAAAAAATGCACGATTTGAGAATGTTACTGCCTACTGGAACAAGAGTACAGACTACAGAGAATCAGAGTAGAAATCTTGAAATACTCATCGTATGGAAGGACCACTAAAATAAATACATAACTCGCAGAAAAAAGAAATTTACGAGATCGATTTTGTAGATAACTTAACAAATTCATAGAGAAAGCATGTATAGACAAAACTACTTTAAGGAATTGAAATTAAGAGCATGCAAACAGAATCGTTCCAACAGAGAATAGAAATATTTATTGAAATAAATTAAAGATCAGTCAAGAAATAGCACAGAAAATCAATAAAAGGCAAAAACCAGGGGTGTTTGGCTACCACTGCAAAGAGAAGCGAGTAAAATACTTGTATGGAACACTGAATAGAAATTAACGGCTGAATAGATTTTTAGACCTGGATCTAATTTATATATATTCATCAGCGGTGCATTGAATTTGAGTCGCAGCTTCATAGTTAAACAAACGAATTAAATCACTAAAAACACGCATTAAATCGGTGCAAAAATCATAGAGAAGTCAGAAAAAGAAGATCGCGCGACTATAAATCTTGAATTACTCCTACGACGGAAAGAACACTGAAACAACAAGCTGAAAATGGAAAATTACTAGATCAATTTTTGTCAATTACAGCAATCGGAGCATCTTCCAACAGAAAAGAGTCAAAAG
The DNA here is from genome assembly GCF_963921425.1 of Dryas octopetala. NCBI lineage: Eukaryota > Viridiplantae > Streptophyta > Magnoliopsida > Rosales > Rosaceae > Dryas > Dryas octopetala. The sequence continues at coordinate 18,824,275 of NC_141374.1, read as the reverse complement.
ACACATTCCTTGAATGAAATTAAAGATCGGTGAAGAAATAGCACTAAAAAACAATGAAAAAAAAAGGCAAAAAAAAAGAAGAGCGTACTAAGGATCACAGCTTCTGCGGACTGCAAATCGTCGTCCTCTTCCTTCCATCGCGTACTTGCGTCGTTGATTGAAGATCAAAGATCGAAACCTAGAAGTTAAAAGAAGATTTAACGAATTCAGACTTGATTATCGTTTACATTACAAGAAAAGTACTAGTTTCACAATCAGGAGCCAAACAGGTTTCATTATTTCATACCTTGCGCTCTCAATTCGTAAGATAGTTCTGTAACTCTCTCTCTGCTTCAAAAGCACAATGCAAGGAACAAATAGATAATCGAGGCTTCGTTCTGGAAATTTCTGATGGGTGGACCGTCTTGTCTACATGAGGTTCTACAGTAGGCTGTGTGGACTCGTTATATCTTCCGCAAATCCTTTTCTCGTCTTCTTTTAAATGTTCGTTCATAGTTAATTAGTAGCTTCATGATCTTGTTTTGGTTTCCTAGAATTATTTATCCCTGCAATTTTTCACTTCTGTTATCGCCTGTTTGTTTTCTTTTTTCTGGTATGTATGTTGTGTTTATGTTTTTGTTTGCTGCAATGAAGTTGATTTAAACTCATTCTTCAAAGATTAAAAAATAAAAGTAAAATTTTTTCATTCTAGAAGTTGTTTAGGATCTTGATTTAGTTAGAGTGTTGTTATTTGCACATCATTTTCTTCTCTTTGCACACCCTTTCTTAAAAAAAAAAAAACTCAAAGAAAAAGACCTTATACCCCCCATCTATTTTTCTTTTTGCACACCCTTCCTAAACAGAAAAAAAAAACACACATACCCAAAAATCACACACCCCATCCCCATCTCCCCCCCCCCGGTACACACCCCCTCACCCACCTCTTCTCTCTCCGGCACACACCCATCCCCGAGCAGCCTACCACCACTGGCGACCACCCCACCCTCTCTTCTTTTTCTTCCCCTACCCCGACCACCTCCCTTCCTCCAACAAGCTCACCGTCGCGCGCTGGAGAAGAAAACTAAAAAAAAAAAAAAAAGGATCGGGTTCGGTGGACCAGTGCCGAACCCGATGGTTTCGTTCGGTAGGTACCCACCGAACAATCCTATTCTATTCGGCGGGTACCTGTCAAACGAAACCACCGGGTTCGGCACTGGTTCGCCGAACCCGCTGCAATTTTTTTTTTAAAAATTTGTTTGGTTGTCTGCTTGGGTGAGAGGAGAGAGGGAAGGAGAGAGAGAGAGAGAGAGAGAGAGAGAGAGAGAGAGAGAAAAGAAAGGGAGGAGCCGAGGAGGGGCTGCCAGGTTGGTTATGGTGGCTGTTTTGGGTGGTGGTGCGCGCGGTGGTGGTGCTGCAAGGAAGGTGGTGGCGCGCGATGGTGGTGGTGCGAGGAATGTGGTGCTGCTGGTGCAAGGAAGGTGGTGATCGGGCGGAGGGAAAAAAAACAGAGCAAGGGGGTGTGTACCGGGGAGAGATGGGGATGGGGGTGTGTGGGTGAGGGAAGGGCCAAATGTTCTTTTCTCTTGAATTTTTTTTTTTTTTTTTTCATAAATGGTGTGTAAAAAAATATTTAAAGGTGTGCAAATAGTAGCCCTCTTTAGTTAAATCAACCCACACTTTGTTTTAGAATCTCAACAGTGATTGCAAGCTTGGAACCTCTTCTCTCCAAATGTCCCAACGATCAATAATCAATGGTGTGGTTTGTGGGCCCGGGTGGCTAAATTTGGAATGGGCTTCGGTGGGCTAAGTTGGAACTATGGGCTATGGGTGTATTGTGGCCCCGCAAAATGCTTCTAATGGCTGGAGTCGATATGAAAAGAAAAAATAAAACGCGTGTAATTTGAAAAAACAAAACAATGACACGTGGCAAATAATTAGAATTAGATTAGAATTAGTTTTTAAATAATTAGAATTAGATTAGGATTGGCAAACAATGACGTGGCAAATGATGAATATTTCATACCCTCTAGTGTTTCATGCCCCTAAGCACCCTTTTGTGGGAGGCTCAAAGGGGTTTGCTATCAATAACAGGTAGTTTAATTTTTTAAAAACTTGTTTACTGAATGTTACCTCACAATGTATAGGATTTGTTTTATACTTTTTATTTTCTTAAGTGGATATAGTTGTTTTATACTATCAAATAAATCTAGCTTCTCCCATGTGCTGCTGTGCTTTTTCTTTGCATTTTTAACATGCACCAATTAGTAGCTAGAATTGCAAACACACATTGTACATAAAAAAGACTCCACTTTAATTAATTATATGAATATCTTCCTTGATTATATGATATGCATGCTTTTGGTTTGGGTAAATTATGGCTTTTTAAGTTCAGTCATGCATATCAGAATTAACCATATGAATAGTGGACAGAAAATTTATATATTATAATGCAAGAGACTTGTGCAGGTGATCCTTGTCCCATTAACCCATCTTTTGCATTATTAAATTAAAGGCGCTCTAATATTGCAGTCCCAGTGTGCCCTATGAATACCAGGGTATTTAATTTTGCATGTAAACACAGATACATGTAGAGTCATTAAACTTTATTTAATGGAGGAAAATGGGATGTTAATGCGGGATATGAGATAGCATTTGAACACTCTCTCACATCTCGCATTTCTTGTCCCATATTAGAGAAGAATTCTTTATATGTATGGCAGAAGTAAAAAAAAACAACTAAGAATGCTACTACTGAACATGGATTGTAAAGGGTTACATTTCAGTTGCTGTTGATCCACTCTTTGTGCCAGTTTGTCTGGAGCTCAAGTAGTCAAGTGTTTGATACCCCATTTAAATTTTATTAATCACCAGTAAGGCAGTAAGCTGCAAATTGCAAATGCATGTATTGCTCAACTTGCTCTTAAAACTTAAAAAGTGTGGGGTTTTCTTGACACCTAACTGTTCTAAATTCAATATAGGCGGCTTGATGAGAGAAGATGGGGTGTGGGGTCTGAGTTCATAGGCTTCTTGGTTAGTGTTGGCACCAACATGACTTTACTGTCCAATTGATTTCACAACTAGTTTCTGTTTTTTTTTTTTTTTTTTTTTTTTCTGGCCACTAGTTTCTTCATTTTTTGAATTGTTGGTGCCTTGCTAATATTTGGACTCCTAGCAGACTTGGGTCACTTGTCAGTCCCCAATACATATTTTTACTTTAATGGAGTTATGGCATTTGTTATTTTCCTCAATAGGTGTATTATTGATCTGAAGGGTCACAGTAGTAGACTTCTCAACAATCCAAAATTCAAGTTCACGTGTCTCTTAACTCTTTTAAGTCCTAACAAAATAACAGGCAGAGTCAGCAGACGTATATGCCATAAAGAGATCATTTGCATACTTTTCAACAATCATTCAGAGAAAGGGATCAATTGGGTCTCTGCTCAAAATGGACCACTATGAGTGTTATACATCACCAATTTGAAATCATGGTACATTCCTAAAATAAATTAAACAGAGACAAGATGAACAATGTGATATCAACTATATTTTCATGTGGGTATAATATTTTTTTTTTTCCAAAGGAAAAGAAAGGCAATGATCATTTGGTCAAAAAAGAAACTCAAACTCTATTCATTTGGTTTCTCATTGCTAGAACTTGCAAGTTTGCAACTCTAATATATATAGTGATTTGCGCACCTTTATATGAACTACATCATAACTCAGTTTAGACCCTCTAAAGATTCCATGCGAGATAGTGAAATGATGAATTATACTTTTGACTAAATGATAATGGTATCTCTTTATTTTAATATTCCTTTTGTTTAGCCAAAAACTTGACTAGAATTATTACTCTAGTTGCCTACTTTGAAAAAAGTTGTATGATTGAATCATTGATGTACTTTCAAGTGTAATATTCGTTTTCTTTTTGTGATTATAGCACGCTACAATTAATATTTCTACATTTTGATCCCGTTTTCCTTTTTGGTGATTTCACTATTAGATATCAAGGCAAGCACACATGGGTCCTAATTGTGCAATTGCTGACGCATGAAAAAGACATTCCAACTTGACTAATTTACCCTGCCTTTGATTATTGTTACTTCATTTCTTGGTGATAAAATCATACGTTACTTGTCCTTAATCAATCAATATTATATATCCTTACAGAAGGGGGAAATTTCAGGTGAAGCACCATACTATTCTCTGATTACCTTATCTATGGCTAGCTTGGGTTTCTCTCAATTATAATCTAACCCAAATTCATAAGAAACTTGTGAATCTTAATTATATACGTACAAAAAAAGAAGAAGCTAATTTTTTACTTACAAGATGTCACAAGAATTGTGTATGTTATGAAACGTTAATAGAGGTGTGATTAGTGAAGTTAACACGATCAACATGAATACATCATGTATATACAATCAGAGACGGATCAACTATATGGGCCCATTTTGGCAAAAAAAAAAAACTATATGAGCCCATTTTTTTGCAAAAAAATAAATAAATAATTAAATACCCTATTACCTATTAGTCTATTACCTAATTACCCCTATGTTATTAATTAAAGCAACAACTCAAAACAAGTAGAGACATAGGATATCACCAACTTTTCTCATCACTTCTTTCTTCTTGATCTCTATATTTCTCTATTTTTCCTCTTCTTCTTTCTTTGTTTCTGCAACCCTAATCGATCTGAATCATAGCAAATTATGCATGATAGTCCAAATTATAATTAATTATATACTTGGAAAAATTAATGAAGAATGCATATGACAAATTAAATTAATTAACAATTTAACATTTCTATCCTTATCTAAAGCTATGCTAAGTAGCCTGGATGTGTTTTGTCTCGGACCATAAACACGCTCATCCCCAGATTTATTGTAATAAATAGAGAAATACTAGCTATGTAGTTTCTCATTTCTACATTCTTCATCCATCTTATATTTTCTCCGGCAGTTTTATGATCGAAACCGTTCATATTCTAAATCACACCTTAAGATAATTTTTGCAAAAATATTTAACTAAATCAAAAACCATTTAGTTATCTAACGTACTATTATTAAATAATAAATGAAGAATCAAATTGTTATCAAAACCGTGTAGTTATGTTATAATAGTTAGATAAGAAAACAATGTTAGAGAGAAAAAATAAATGTTATAACAATTAGATAAGTAAACAATAATCGATTTGATTGATTGATTTTTTTACAAAGATATTTGAGGGCAATTTGTAAATATGAAAAAATTTAGCGATTTATTTGTGACTAGCTTTTTTAAAAAATGAACAGTTTCGATCATAAAATTACATTGTAAATTGGGCGTGCATGAGAACAGAGAAGGTAGAAAACTACAATGTATGTATTTCTCATTTATACAATATTGTAACTAGCTAGTTTCTTATTTATACAATACAATATTTCTCATTTTGAGAGGTAAGGCTCATTACATCCCCCTGTCTAGGTATATATTTTCTTATTTATTAATGAAATTCACTCGTACCGTCGAATTTTTTTTAAATAAACTTTATTTTAGATCAAATATGTATTTTAAAAGGTTATTTAAATTTAAAAAGTATAAAAAAAAAAAAATAAACAAGATGCTGCCAAAATTTTGATAGCCTTCAAATTTTTTTATTTATTTTTTGTCGCACGGTAACTTTTAAATTTAGCTCACCCCATTTTCAATTCCCGGTCCGTCCCTGTGTACAATAACCAAAACTGTAGGTGCCATATTTTATTTTAAGAAAAAAACAAGTTGATCATTTAATGCAGATGGTCCCATTGAGGCCCGAGGACCAATTGTGATCAATCAGTGAGACATACACTTAAACAGTGCCACTCGATCTATATATATATTCACATAATTTTGTTTGTTTCTTTTGGGAAACTCATGAAAATTATATTCTCTCACTGCTCTCTCTTCTTATCTATAAAAACACTCACTCAGTCTCTACACTAGCCATATTCACACTCCCTCTTTCTCTCTTTTTCTCTTTCTTGCTGTAGCTTCTTCCAAGATGAGAACCCCATTGCTGCTCTTCTTGCTTAGTCTTCTTGTGATCCAGTACTCCGCTCATGCAGCTGAGCACAATGGAGCTTCATTCCCTGAGAGTGAGAGTCATGTCAATTTGGACACCGGCGGGTTGAGCAGAGCCAGCTTTCCCAAAGGCTTTGTGTTCGGAACGGCAACGTCTGCTTATCAAGTCGAAGGCATGGCCCGAAAGGACGGTCGTGGGCCCAGCATTTGGGATACCTTCGTTAAAATTCCTGGTAAACTATTATAATAAATAATTTTTTATTGCAAAACTTAGATTATATTGCCAATTAATTATAATTTTAAATTATTATAATCCTGATAAAACGTTTTATTTTTTGTTTTTAACTTAATGTGAGATTTTTTTTTTGGACATAGGGATTGTTGCAAATAATGCGACAGGAGATGTTACCGTGGACCAGTATCACCGCTACAAAGTAAGGTTCTTCTTGGGTTTTTTTTCAATATCAAACTCATAACTTTATCATTTCTCAGAAAAGTCACAACTTTAGCAAAAAGTAAAAGCCTTCGTTTCTGGGATAAATGAGTTAATTTATTAAAAAGTAATTTTAAAAAGAGCAGTGTTGGGTACTCAGAAATTACAGAGTTGTCTTAGGGTTTAGGGTTTAGGGTTTAGGGTTTACAGACAACTCAGAAACTACAGAGTTGTCTTCACAACCAATTACATGAGCCCATAATAAAGTTCTTCATGTGAGAGAAAGTGATGGCCCTATCATGCGCTCTTTGTGATTGATTATAAGGACAACCTTGATACTCATTTCTGAGTACCCAAACAAAAAGCAGTAAAATATCAAATTATAAGTTAACTAGTGGGTTTTTCGGTAATTTGATTTCTTTGATCATATCGTCTTTACCACTTAATTGGTTTTCAATGTACACATGTATATCCAACCTGTTCATGAGCCAAGTGCCACACATGCACTGTATATAACCTACAAAAGTACAAATAGTAGAAGTATATACTTGTGGAATGAATTATATATAGGACTCTGATTAATATCCTACTTAACATTAGGACTTCATAATTAATGGTTTCACAATTTTATCAACACTATTTGGAATTCATATGAAGTAATAATATTTAATCATGTCACCTTTCAAAAGTTGTAACTTATGAATAACAAATTGAAAATGTGAGTGTCTTGCTAGTGGCTTATAAGGGTTTGAGTTACTCCTCCCATTGCCAATTGGTTTTGGGATAGATGTCTAGATTCTTTCATGGTATTAAAGCAGGTTATCACGTGATGCGCCTAAACGGCCACACGTGCTCCCACGTTACCCAATATAAATTGTTGTTCACGTGTTAGGCTTAAATGAGCCATACGTGCGGGGGCGTGTTGAGAGAAATCTCACATTGAAAATGTGTGGGCCTGACTAGTGTCAATTGGTTTTGGGATGGATACCTAGATTCTTTCAGGCTGGACTACTGGATGAGGCAAAAGCCTATTCTAAGTAATTTCTTAACACAAAATTACAGTTTAGCATATTCAAGTTAGATGCTGATTGTGGTTGATTCTTTTCTGGTTGAAATTATGAAATTGAAAATCTTGTTTTGTTGCTACAGGAAGATATTGATATCATGGCAAACCTGAATTTTGATGCCTATCGGTTCTCAATATCATGGTCCAGAATTTTCCCAAGTAATCATTGATTTTCTTTGATACCAGAGGGTTAATTTGACATTATCTAGCCTTTACTAAATATACTTTTGTCACTTTAATTTTTCATTTTATTCATCTTTTCTAAGCTTTTGTATCCCATGATTCTTAATTTATGTAGATGGTACTGGGAAAGTAAATTGGAAAGGAGTTGCATACTACAATCGGTTAATTAACTATTTGCTCAAAAGAGGTAAATGCTGTAGAACTTAGAAATATATATGCAGATATAGCAGTGTGAACTACAACTTATACAATGTGTGATGAAAGACTGATATGAAAATAGCATTGTTTGATTGTTATGTCTTGTTTCTGTAGGCATTACTCCCTATGCAAATTTATATCATTATGATCTTCCCCTTACACTTGAGAAGCAGTACTTGGGATTGTTAAGCGACAAAGTAGTGTAAGTACCATATATGACAAACTATATAGTCTATATATAACTTACCCTATCAAAATTCTATCATGTTTTGGGGTTCTTTATAGGGTATTAAAATTAATTTGTTAAACATTGTGAAAAACTGTTTAACAAAATGTTATAAGAAGTGAGACTCGAATCTGAGATGTGCTTCAAACTCGACAGGAAAGATTTTGCTGACTACGCGGAGTTTTGTTTCAAGACATTTGGAGACAGAGTGAAGAACTGGATGACATTCAATGAGCCTAGAGTGGTGGCTGCTCTTGGCTATGATAACGGATTCTTTGCTCCAGGACGGTGCTCCAAAGCATTTGGAAATTGCACAGTTGGAAATTCAGCAACCGAGCCTTACATTGCTGCTCATCATTTGATTTTATCACATGCAGCTGCAGTTCAGAGATACCGTGAAAAGTATCAGGTAAGAGAGACATTGACCTCAATTTGATTCATGAAAAAGAATTTGGTTTTGAACAGCTGCTGAGGAATGTGCATTTTCAGAAAATACAAAAAGGAAGGATTGGTATTCTCTTGGATTTTGTTTGGTATGAGCCTCTTACCAGATCAAAGGCTGACAACTATGCAGCTCAAAGGGCAAGAGACTTTCATGTTGGATGGTAATACTCCTTAACATGGCAAGCACATACCTCCTCCATATATGTTAATGAATTTTATCAATACTGCTCTACATATATAATTATAAATTTACACTCTGAAAAAATTCATGACTTGTTTGCCACCACTAGCAAGTTGGATATCTGGAACTTATTCTATAACAATTATTTACTGAGTACTATAACATTAGTAGAATTATGGAAAATCATTCATATATTTGGGACATTGAAACAGGGTTACAATGTGTTTAAGCAAAAACATATAATGAATGCAATTTAGAACTATATTTTACAGATTCAACAACTTATATTGTGGGATTGGCTCAATTTTCATAGGTTCATCCATCCCATTGTATATGGCGAGTATCCAAGAACAATTCAAAAAATTGTTGGTAATAGGCTACCCAAGTTCACCAAAGAGGAGGTTAAGATGGTGAAAGGTTCAATGGATTTTGTAGGCATCAACCAATATACTACTTACTACATGTATGACCCACATCAACAAAAACCAAAGGTCTTGGGATACCAGCAGGACTGGAATGCAGGATTTGCTTGTAAGATGTTCCCCTGTTCATCTTAGATGTGTGATAAAAATAAGTAAATAATAGAAAAAGTGTATTTATTTTTTAATCATTTTAACACTTAATTGCAATTCACATTCAATTTGCAGATGCAAAGCATGGAGTGCCTATTGGTCCTAGGGTAATTTATGAATACATTTCTTTCACTTAGATACAGCTCACAGGTTTAGTTTTGATATATGATGATAAATGGAACACTTTGCAGGCATATTCTTATTGGCTCTACCAAGTACCATGGGGCATGTACAAAGCTCTGATGTATATAAAAGAGAATTATGGAAACCCAACCGTGATTTTATCTGAAAATGGTACAACGATTGAACAACAAAAGCCTCTTCTTCTTGTATTTTCTTAGTTTTCGTTTCGCTTTGGTAGAAGCTAATCAATTAGTATTGCTTGATTTGCAGGCATGGACAACCCTGGTAACCTGACACTTCCAAAGGGATTGCACGACACCAATAGGATCAACTTCTACAGGAGCTATTTGACACAACTGAAGAGGGCAGTTGATGATGGAGCCAATGTGGTTGGCTACTTCGCGTGGTCATTGCTCGACAACTTCGAATGGAGGTTGGGATACACTTCAAGGTTTGGCATAGTCTATGTCGATTTCAACACCCTCAAGCGGTACCCAAAGATGTCTGCCTACTGGTTCAAGAAACTGCTCACTACAAGAAACAAGCATTAGGCGCCTACAGATGGACTTTGTATCTTGGTTCAAGAACAATAAAACTCTCTGCTTTTAATTTGTAGTAAAACAAAATAATTGTGAACCATATCAATATGAATCAAAAACTAAGAACTTATTCAGGCATCAAAAACTCTATAGCTCCAATTGAACGAAGAAATAACTTCAAGAATTGAGAGAGAACACAGGCCACTAGCACAAATTATGACGTTGTCTCTCCCACACGGGGAGACCCAAATTCATAAGAAATTAGTGAAATTCTTTTTATTTACCTCTTCAACGTTGTAGAAAAAAAAACCCACTAAACTATAAGTTAGTTAGTAAAAAATTGTGAATCTTGATATTCAAAAAATGCCCATTTTTAATATTTAGATTCACAAGCATCGTGTTAATAGTGTAATGAAGTTAATACAATCAAACATGAATACGTCACACTTCATTAATAGTTCTCTTTTTTTCTTTTTGGTTGGATTAATAGTTCTCTAATTAATATTGAAATTGTAGACTTTTGGGAAGGAAAGAAAATTTAAAGTTGTAGGTGGCATATTCTTTTAAGAAAAAAACAAGTTGATTATTCAATGCAGATGGTCCCATACTCCCATGTAACCCCAGCCATGGCCCAAGGACCAAGTGTGATCTGTGATACGGTAGGTGCCACTCCATTTATTTAAGGTTAATATTTGGGTCACTCCTAAGGGTATTTTAAGCTCACTTCATTTTTCCAAATTTTGATTTTAGTAATGCCGGTGCATGATCGGAACCGTTCACTTTTTAGATAACCAATTAAAGATTATCTCTGTAAAAAATCAAATCAATCAGAAATCATTTGGTTATATAACTGTTGTCAATTTGGTAGAAAAAATTGATGGTTTTCAATTAAATAATGATTTTTGATCAAACCGTTGATTTTTTCTATTTAATTAACAATAGTTATATAACCAAACGATTTCCGATTTAGTTAATTTTTTGCAGAGATAATCTATAATAAGTAATCTAAAAAGTGAATTGTTTCGATCATGCACTGGCATTACCAAAATTACAATTTTGGGTAAAGGGGTGACCCAAGTAGTGTTCTTTATTTAATTACATTTTGCATGTTTCTTGTGGGAAGTAGTGCCGGCCCTGAAGGGGGGCACCGAGTGCGACCGCCTAGGGCCAATCTTCAAGGGGGGCCCACAAATTTTTTTATATGTGTTAATATATATATTTAAAAAACAAATTTATGCTGTAAAAAAGAAAAGAAAAAGGACCAAGTGTGATATGTGATACGGTAGGTGCCACTCCATTTATTTAATTACATTTTGCATGTTTCTTGTGGGAAGCGGTGCCGGCCCTGAAGGGGGCACCGAGTGCGAACACCTAGGGCCCATCTTTAAGGGGGGCCCACAAATTTTTTATATATGTTAATATATATATTTAAAAACAAATTTTTGCTGTAAAAAAGAAAAGAAAAGCAAAACTATAAGCCTACTTGCCTACAGAGGCCCAAATGGCCAAATCCAATATCAGTATAAAGAACTACATGAAGGCCTAATGTTAATAATCAATTAATGTAATTCAGATTTTAAAAAACAAAAGTCTATAAACCTTAAACTTACGTCTGACTTTTCATTGTTCTCTTTACTCAAAAAAAGAGAAAGCTTTACATCAATACAATCTTTACGCCTTCCACCTTAGCAATAATGCTCTTGCTTCATAAATAATAGATTTAAATAGTTGAAAATATATGAAGGTATTTTTGGGTTCTTGTTTAATTTAAAGAAGTTAACTGAATTAGATGACAATGAATTAAAAAATTGTTGTGTTAACTAAATTGGATGGTTGGATTTTATTGAAGTTAGTGTGATGTGGCTAATGAAAAAAGTGTGATGTTGGTGCTTTTTTTTTTTTGTCAATTTGCCATAGTTAATTTGAAACTATTATTGATGATTTTGTTTATAAAAATGTTAAAAGAAGACCTTTTTTCAAATTATTTATTGTCATTTGTTTTATAAAATTTTTTTTTTCCACAACTAAAATTAGGGGCCTAATTTTAATTTTCACCCCCCCAGCCTTCCAAAAGGCAGGACCGGCCTGGTGGGAAGCTCATGAAAATTATATTCTCGGTGTTCTGTTCTTATCTATAAAAAGTAAAAACAATCCCACTCTAGAGTAGCCATATGGTACACTCTTCCCTCCTCTCTTACTTTCTATCTGTAGCTTCTTCAAGATGAGAACCCCATTGCTGCTCTTCTTGCTTAGTCTTCTTGTGATCCAGTACTTCGCGCATGCAGCTGAGCATAATGGAGCTTCATTCCCTGAGAGTGAGAGTCATGTCCATTTGGACACCGGCGGGCTCAGCAGAGCCAGCTTTCCGACAGGCTTTGTTTTCGGAACGGCGACGTCTGCTTATCAAGTCGAAGGCATGGCCCACAAGGACGGTCGTGGGCCCAGCATTTGGGATACCTTCGTTAAAATTCCTGGTAAACTTTTTTTTTTTTTTTTCAAAAAAGAAAAAATTTATTTCATTTTTAAAATTCTATGACCAGTATTGTCCTTACCAGTTAATAATTATAAATTCTAATCCCAATAAAACGTTTTTTCTTGTTTTTTAATTTAATGTGAGATTTTTAAATTTTATTTTTGGACAGGTATTGTTGCAAATAATGCTACCGGAGATGTCACCGTGGACCAGTATCACCGCTACAAAGTAAGTTTGGGTTTTCGAAGTCACAACTTTAACAAAAAGTAAAAGTCTTTTTTTGGGATAAAGTACAAATTAATCAAGAAGTGGAGTTTCGGTATTTTGATCTCTTTTTTCATTTCGTCTTTACCACTTAATTTATTTTCAATGAACAAATCAGAAAGTTAAAGACTCCTCTGTGAATCCAACCTGTTCATGCAGTTGTGAACTGCAGAGGATGCATCAGCCAAGTCCCACACATGCATAGTTATATGACCTACAAAAATACAAACGGTAGCAGTATATATATACTTGTGGACTGAACTATAGGATTCTGATTAATGTCTTACTAAATACTTAACATTAGGACTTCATATTATCAACATTACTTGATGTCAAATTATGAAGTAGTAATGTTCATTATTCATAGCACGTACCTATCAAAATTTGTAGAGTAAAAAGGCCGGATTGGGGTCTTCTGGATGAGGCAAAAGCCTGAATTAAGTAATTTCTAACACAAAATTGAGTGTAGCATATTCAAGTTAGATATTGATTATGGTTGATTCTTGTCTGGTTGAGAAAATAAAAATAACGTTTTGTTTTTACAGGAAGATGTTGATATCATGGAAAACCTGAATTTCGATGCCTATCGGTTCTCAATATCATGGTCCAGAATTTTCCCAAGTAATCTGTCATTGACTGTCTTTTATGCATGTTAGAGGGTTCGACATTATCTAGCCTTTACTAAATATACTTCTGCCACTTTAATTTTTCAGTTTATTTATTTGTACTAAGCTTCTGTATCTCATTCTTATATAATCTATGCAGATGGTACTGGGAAAGTAAATTGGAAAGGAGTTGCATACTACAATCGGTTAATTAACTACTTGCTCAAAAGAGGTACATTCTGTAGAATAGAACTTCGGAATTTATATGTTGATATAGCAGTGTGAACTACAACTTATACAATGTTTGTTGGTCTTCATAGTGTCTGGTGACAGAGTGATATGAGAATACCATTGTTTGATTGTTATGTCTTGCTCCTGTATTCTGTAGGCATTACTCCCTATGCAAATTTATATCATTATGATCTTCCCCTAGCACTTGAGAAGCAGTACTTGGGATTGTTAAGTGACAAAGTAGTGTAAGTACCATATATGACAAACTATACATAAGCCTGTCTATCAAAATTCTATCATTTTTTGATGTCATTGAGTATTAAAATTATAGTTTAACAAAATGTTATAACTAGCGAGACTAGAATCTGAGATGTGCCTCAAACCCAACAGGAAAGATTTTGCTGACTATGCGGAGTTCTGTTTCAAGACATTTGGAGACAGAGTGAAGAACTGGATGACATTCAATGAGCCTAGAGTGGTGGCTGCTCTTGGCTATGATAATGGAATCTTTGCCCCTGGACGGTGCTCCAAAGCATTTGGAAATTGCACAGCTGGAAATTCAGCAACCGAGCCTTACATTGCTGCTCATCATTTGATTTTATCACATGCAGCTGCAGTTCAGAGATACCGTGAAAAGTATCAGGTACGAGAAACACTGACTTCAATTTGATTCATGAAAAATAGTTTGGTCTTGAACAGCTGCTGAGGAATGTGCATTTTCAGAAAATACAAAAAGGAAGGATTGGTATTCTCTTGGATTTTGTTTGGTATGAGCCTCTTACCAGATCAAAGGCTGACAACTACGCAGCTCAGAGGGCAACAGACTTTCATGTTGGATGGTAATAATCCTTCACATGGCAAGCACAAGCCTCCCCATTTATGTTAAATGAATTTTAACAATTGAAACTCAGAAAATTCATGACTTGTTTGCCACTACTAGCAAGTTGGATCTCTGGAACTTATTCTATAACAATTATTTATTGAGTTACTACAATATTAGTAGAATCATGGGAAATCATTCATATTTGGGACATTGAAACATTACATGCGTTTTTTTTTTTTTTTTTGGCCAAGGAAACATTACATACGTTTAAGCAAAACATTTGGTCCATACAGAGTCTGAACTTATATTGTGAGATTGGCTTTTCATATATAGGTTCATCCATCCCATTGTATATGGCCAGTATCCAAGAACAATCCAACAAATTGTTGGTAATAGGCTACCCAAGTTCACCAAAGAGGAGGTTAAGTTGGTGAAGGGTTCAATGGATTTTGTAGGCATCAACCAATATACTACTTTCTACATATATGACCCCCATCAACAAGGAACAAAGGTCTTGGGATACCAGCAGGACTGGAATGCAGGATTTGCTTGTAAGATGTTCCCCTGTTCATATTAGATATGTGATTTAAATAAATAAAAAGGTTTATTATTATTTTTAATCATTTTGACACTCACTTGTACTTCACATTCAATTTGCAGATGCCAAGAATGGAGTGCCTATTGGTCCTAGGGTAGTTTAGGATCTATTCATGCATCTCTTTCACTTAAAAGCATTAGCTCGCAGGTTTCGATTTGATTTATGATATGATAAACTGAAAACTTTGCAGGCAAATTCTTATTGGCTCTACCAAGTACCATGGGGCATGTACAAAGCTCTAATGTACATAAAAGAGCATTATGGAAACCCAACCGTGATTTTATCTGAAAATGGTACAACGATTGAACAACAAAAGCCTCCTCTTATTGTATTCTATTTCTTTTGTCGTTTTGCTATGGTAGAAGTTGATGAACGAATGTCGTTTGAATTGCAGGCATGGACAACCCTGGTAACCTGACACTTCCAAAGGGATTGCACGACACCAATAGGATCAACTTCTACAGGAGCTATTTGACACAACTGAAGAGGGCAGTTGATGATGGAGCCAATGTGGTTGGCTACTTCGCGTGGTCATTGCTCGACAACTTCGAATGGAGGTTGGGATACACTTCAAGGTTTGGCATAGTCTATGTCGATTTCAACACCCTCAAGCGGTACCCAAAGATGTCTGCCTACTGGTTCAAGAAACTGCTCACTACAAGAAACAAGAATTAGGCCCCTACAGAACAACCTTGTTTGTACCTTTAAGATTGAATATTAATAAAATAAATATAAAAAATTGTAATGCTCCGATTGAACGGAGATATAAATTTAGACTAAAATTGGAAGGGGCCGCGCGAACGCAGGCCCCCACTGGCACAAATTATGACGTTGGCTCTCCCACTAGGGGAGACCATAGGCGGGCGCCCCTCCGTAGTGCAATGGAGGTCACCAACCTAGGCTATGGGCCTTCTTGATCACCCATTCACCCCGTCCAGGTAAGTGACTATCCCTCTTGCTTGCCTTCCTTTTTATACCGTGTACTCGCTACTTCCCCTTCGCGTTTTTTCGATGTGGGAATCCCCGCTTCTGTTTTATTCCGACACATACGACACCCAACTTATTGCGATTCAAAGCGTCGTTCCTTTTCTCTTCACTACTTTGATTGTGATATATGGGACCGTCATTTTCTTTTTCTTTCTTGTTTTTTTTTTTTTTTTCTCAAATTTGTTCCCAAACTTGTAACTAGGAGCTCAAGAATCAAACTGTTTGCTTTGAGATTAATTTAACAATGATCAGTAAGTACATTTATATAAGATTAAAACTGGAAAACAATTACAAAACTGAATAACTTCTTAAGCGAATCTCATATCTGATGGTGCAGTTGCCACACCAGCAACTGAGTTAGAAAGACTGACTTTATCATGATGTATTCATAAATTGGCCTTCTCTAATGTACTATTTCAGATAACTTACTTTCAAATGAATTAACAGCTCAAGGAAACAAGCTACAAATATCCAAAATGAAAATAAGAGAATCAAAACATAATTTATTATAGAGAAATAAATCACACACGAGAAAAGAAATTCAAGATAGTGCTAGTGCTTTTTTTATCCCCCGAACTCTTACAATTGCTTCGCTTCAATTTCTCAATTTTCCCCGTCCTTTTTCCATTGGGAAGTTTAGAATTTACACTTTGCTGGGATTCTGATTCCGGAGTTGCACGCAATATGTCTGAAGACTCTATTTGTGTCACCCCCGAAACCTGTTCATTAATGCTTTCTACATGATCAAAGTGAATATCATTTTTTCTTTTTCTGGAAGGACGGTCTTCAAAAACTTCTAAAGTGACGCCACTGGAAGAGACACACAAGGTGTCCAAAATTTCCACCTCAGCTGCAACGGAAACTTGTTTAGTGTTGCTCCCTATTTGAACTGTTGAGCAATGACTATCATCTTTTCGTTTCTTGAAAGGATTGTTGTCAGGAACCTTCAACGGGATGTTGTCGGGAACCATTGTACTTTCCACTGTTCCATTATTTGCTGATGGCACAACTAGTTTGCCAAGTGCTGCAGCTTCATTCAAATACTTCTTGTCATTCGAAAATGGATTCTGCTTCTCTGTACAACAAAATCTTACGATAGTAAAACATGCATTATGCACCTTCTACAATGGTTTGAACATCTCTAATTACTTTTGTTTTAAGTATACTTTACATCCATGAATGCAAAAACTTGCACATGCATATATTTTGTTATGCATATGTACATATATTTGTTCAAATATTGAGATGCATGTATCGATAAGTTCAAATATGTTTTTTTTATGTAAAGACATGCATGCATTTGTCGGTGTATGTATCTGTGTATATAAAATAGTTTGGATTTTGAGTAAAAACAGTAGATGGCATGATATTCTTAAGCACATGAGAAGAGGTCATGTGGGGAAAAACTTCAAAGAAACTTGCCTGTAGGCCCTGCACTATCTTTCTCTCTGTTTTTATGGGAGGAACAGGCCACAAAGCAGCCACCTTGTAGAGATACCACAGCAGTCTCAGATCTCTGAATTTTACCAAAATTTTGGCTCTTAACAGGATCTGGATGATGTCTAGAACTGGAACTGGGGAAATGATCAAAGGCCTCCATATTTATGGGGTCCAATTTTCCTTCAGCAATTGCAGTAGCTATTGAAGAAGGGATTTCTCTAGTTCAATTTGTAATTGGTCAAGGAAAAGAAATGCAGATATGAAAGACACACTTAAACTCGTACAACCATAGTGATTCCGTTATTAGTAGTTCACATGCAATGCTATTCAAATATTATGTTACTAAAATTGAACCGCAGGCAGGGCACCAGGGCTGACTTATCACATAGAGCCATAAGCAACACAGGCTGCTGTGTCTTACACAGCCACTACTGAGACAGAAGCTATCTACCAAGATAGCTAGCTTCACACACAGTGCACCTTTTAGGCAATAATAATTTAACCTAGAAACAAAAACAGTTAAAGAACATAAGGATACGGTCCAAGGAAATCAAGCTCTCCATCTAGAGACTGCACAAGCTTTTGTGGAATGGGATTCATGTGTTTGACCTTTTTCATTTCAGCATCATAGCTGCACGGAAGTAAATAAGAAAACCAGCACTCAGCAGGAATCACTAATAAAAGGTAAAAACAAATAGAAAAGACCAGTATTATTTGTTACTTAAGTAAGATGGCTTTATATTAACTCACATTTGAGCATGCTGGAAAACTGCAACTGCTTCTGTGAAAGATTTGAAGTAATCTTCAGGCATTTTATTGCCCTTATTCAATTTCAAAACTGATAGAGCCTGCAAGCAAGCATGCCACCAACAAATGAAGCATGATACATCACCAACAGTTCAAATGACAAAAAAAATAGAAGGCAAAACAAAAAACAAAAAACTATATACAAAAGGACAACATATATGTGTTGACTTTCTGCTGAGCTTTCAATCATGATCCGCAAAAAATGTGATGATGGTTTCTTCTAACTTAGTACATAGAGATTCAATATTTTTAATTGACCTTATTAAGAAGTTGTACAATATACTTACACGATCTAAGTTTTGATACTTAGAAACCAAGGCGTAAGCTTTTCCAATTCCAATTCCAGGAACAGATGGAAGGAAATCACAGCCAGCCAAGACACACATACCTGCAAAAATGTTGGATCATAAATTGGTTCATACTTTAAAAAGGCTTTTTAGAATCACTGAGATATGCCCCATTCGCGTGACAAAAGATACAGGTTTTCAGGACCAAAAGCAAACTTTAAAACAAGATTGAGTGGAACAAAGGGTTGACAATGTAAGTAGTTTATGCTGTGCACATTTTGTTACTGATTGGTGATGGTTTATGGATGATTGCAGCTCCCTAGATGTTTTCATGGAATATCTATACATAAAGAAACAAGCTTTAGTGTCACATTGAACTAACCCGTGAATAATTCCTGATCAAAATTTTGGAAGGAAGGTGTACGACCTTCTGGATTAAAAACATTGTCCAGTACTATCACTTCACCATTGCCAAATTGGTCCATCTTAAAGACAATCTGTTTGCAACCAGTGCAAATCAAAACAAACAAAACACCAGCAAGTTCAATGATATATGATGAAAATGAATTCATTAGGAGAGAATTTGACCTCCATTTGCACCATATCAAATTTTCATGGAAGTTCTTACAGCTTGGCAACCGTATGCCACTAGATCACTATCCTCTGTAATCACTGCTGCAATTCCACCCTTTTCAGGTTCAAGGCTGGACATGTATGCTAACTGTGCATCAGCCTCATACGGAGCTACTACAAATTCAACATTCTCTGATTTCAGAACCTGAAAGACCAATAGCGCACAAAAATTAGTCAGGGTTAGGTTTGAAACCACGAATCAAAAAGCACTGGTATCACAGTTAAATTAGAACTTTACAGAAATTAAGTAACTTTGATGATTGAACAGAATATATGCACCAAGTAAATTACCTGTATCAGTTGATGTGCCATAGATGGAG
The DNA here is from genome assembly GCF_963921425.1 of Dryas octopetala. Lineage (NCBI taxonomy): Eukaryota > Viridiplantae > Streptophyta > Magnoliopsida > Rosales > Rosaceae > Dryas > Dryas octopetala. The sequence continues at coordinate 18,804,824 of NC_141374.1, read as the reverse complement.
TTACACTCACTGACCTCTACAAGTGCAGAAAAAAACACAGTACATAATTCAGATAGGTTCTAGTCTCGCTAAAACACTTTTGAACAAAGAAACAAACTATTTAAGAACAAAGATGAATAAGTCCTCAAAATAATGAAGGGAAATAATCTAGTTAATTTTGAACTTCATTCTTTATGCCTACCGTGTTTTCTGAACTTCCCATAGAGTCATGGATCGACAAACATGAACAGCTGTTGTTTCTTTAAATCAAATTGCATCCATTACAAGTTTGGACAGGTTATATAAACCAGGACAGCTGGTCCAACAATTGTAATCTTGAAAACTAAGTAATGAATACAGAGATGGTACAGAAATAATACATAACTCAAGCATGAGCTCAAAGTTTTCCTCAGCTCACTTAATCCAAAGAATATAAACCCAATACATTTCTGAAAATGAACTTCACTAGAAGAAGAAGAGCGCCAGTACATTAGTGAATTATGATGTAGATATGCAATACACCTGTGGAATAAAATTAAGTAAATACCTGAAACAGCTCAGTGGCAGCTCTAACATCCCCTTCTTTAAGTTTAGTCATTGCCAAATCACGATTAGTTTTTCTTCTCCTGAATCACAGTAACATGTTTGTACATTAAAATCACAATCTCGGTTTCAAAACAAATAATAAAAATGGAGAAAACAAAAAAAATGGGTATGGTAGAAATGAAGCAATATAGATAATTAGATATAAAAATTAAAGAAACGTGCCTGTGGCGATCGTGCTCAGTGGCAGCCTTACATGGTATATTGCCACCATCAAAAACGACCACTGGAATTATCTTATGGTGACGAAGTAGATTTATTCGGTGCATAAAGTAATCTATATATTTCAATTTCCTTGGGCCATCTGAATTCAGACAAAGCTCCATACTACATGAATACGCTGCCAAAAAAAGAAAATTATAAATAAATAAACGAAATCCCATTAACCAAGTACCCATCTGACCCAAAAAGAAAATCCAACCAATATAGAAACGCATTTTGAAGGAATAATGTATAACATATTACCCCCTTTGTGAAGCCATGAGTACGCGTCAATACCCACCTGCAAAACAATTCACGAAACTCTCGCATTTCAGTTTGAGAAATGAAACTGAATCGTTCTAAGAGAGACCCAATTCAAAATCAAACTAAGAAACTTAAAAATTAAAATATGAGAATGATGCTTACGCGCTTGCCGGCATATTTCTTGATATGAATGGGTTCAATATAAGGTTTCATGAATCTGAGAAGATCTTTGATACCCATTTGCTTGTTCCTTCGAATCCTTCCCTCTTTTCTCTGATACCTGATACCTCTGGGTTTTGGGTTTTTCTTGTTGTTTTTTTTTTTTTTTTGCTTGGGTTTTTTTGGTTCACCAAATTTTTTTCATTTAAATTTTTTGCTTTACTTAGAGAAAATGGCGGGAAGGGGAGCAAATGGCAAAGTGAGGACTGAGGAGGCGACGATTCAAAATTGCCACTGGCAGATCAACCAACAGACCTGTTGAGAAAGTATTTGTACAGACCAATCAGAAATGGACACGTTTCCATGACTATAAAGAAAAGTCTGTTAATGTTGATGTGGTTGAATGTAATTGGTTTGTGATTTTGGTTCGCTATAGGGAAAGGAGGGTGATATGGCTTTCGGCTATTCTTCTTTTACCGCTTAATATTGTTGAAAACTCCCGCCTTTTTTCTATTTGTTTCTCGCATGAATTATGCTGAACCCTACGCTTTTCTAACGCGCGTGTGTTATAATTCTCTGCCAAACAATGGAACGACCCAGAAGCACAACAATCCCCAGACCCATTGGGCCACTTATGACTTTATGAGCTACACAACAAAATACCAATAATTTGACAAATAAAATTGGTCTTTTTAATTAGGTCTCATTCTACATTTCTACTTTAGTTTTAGTTTTAAATTTTTTTTTGTATGTCCCATCAGCCGTCCGATATGACACTGTTTCAGTATCGTATTTTCGACCATTGATTCTTCCGACATGCAAAAGGTTGTAACGCTGGTGCAAGTGTCCTCTAATCCCCAAGTACGCAAGTCCCATGAAAACTGGTAGCCTGTGCCATATTCCTAGCGTGTCCACAAAATGAATAACCTAAAATATCCATAAGCATATATATACAATTAATGTTAATTAATATCAGAGCCACAAACATATATAAGAATGATCAATGGTACACATATACATATATATGCAAGAGAGAGAGAGAGCTAATTACATAGAACAGTAAGGTATCAAGGAGAGTCATTTTGGCTACAATATGCTGGAGTTGAGGATGAACGAAGGGCATGTTTATTAAACTAGAATCTGAATGAGTAAGAATCGGAATTAGCAGGAATTAAAATAAACATGAATTAGAATAAGCAGGAATCAGAATGAGAAAGAATTTGAATGAAAAGAATCGGAATGAGAAGGAATCATAATGAATATGAATCGAAATCAGCCATTCTCATTAACGTGTTTACTAACTATTAGGAATGAGAATGAAAATAAAGTTGATTTCCATAAACGTGTTTACTAACTAGTACGAATCATAATAAAAATGAGTTTGATTACTAAAATTCCTACAACATCCATTATATTTTTTAGATGCTATTTATTAATCACAATTTTAATATTTGTATTTATTAATATTCACAATTTTAATATTTTTATTTATTGATCCATTTGCTAACTATTTATATTTACAATTTATTTCTATCAACTATTTAATATTCACAATTTTTGTAAGAGCCTATTAATTATAAGGTACTAACAAAGCAAAACATTAACCAAAAACACCTAATCAATTTCTATTAACATGCGAAGACTTTCCACCAGCCCAAAAACATAACATGCGGATACCTTCTTTTCTTGACCAAATCGATTTCTTTCTTCAACTTTACCAAATTGACAATTGTTCATCTTCACTCTCAAGCATCTTTCTGCAACTACTACAATAACAACGAAAAAAAGAGGTTCAATCTCTACAGTTCCATCTATAGTAACTGCAACTGTAAATTTGCAACTTCAATAAACTGCAGTTTCACTTGCAATTAGTAACTGCAAGTGCAAGCTTGCAATTCCAAAAAACTACAGTTTCATAAACTGCAGTTAGTAACATCAACTGCAAGTCTGCAATAAATTGCAGTTTCACTTGCAATTAGTAACTGCAACTGCAACTGCAACTGCAAGCTTGCAACTGCAACTGCAAGCTTGCAACTTCAATAAACTGCAGTTTCAGTTCACTTACAACGTTCTAGAAATTGTAGTTTCAGAAACTGAGCTTAAAAAAAAAAAACTACAGTTGCAATTAGTAACTGCAACTGCAAGCTTGCAATTCCAATAAACTACAATTTCAGAAATTGCAGTTAGTAACTGCAACTGTAAGTCTGCATTAAACTGCAGTTTCAGTTCACTTACAACGTTCCAGAAATTGCAGTTTCAGAAATTGAGCTTAAAAAAAAAAAAAAATCAAGAAGCTTCTACTAATAAGAAATCAAAGTAGAAGTCTACCACGAGCTGTGATTATGCCCAATCGAGGAGAAGCCAGAGTGGTCAGAGCAGATCCAAAAGGCTTTGAAGTCGGCGTTGAGATTTTCAAGGCCGTTGACAGCAGCGCTGCTCGTGGTGGTGGTGTTCATCCCAGAGGTGCTTGTTGTGCGAAGAAGAAGAATAAGAAAATGATGAAGAGGAAAGAGAAGAGAGACATATCGGGGGGAGAGAGAGAGAAGAAAGATAAAGACAAAAAGAAAATAAAATAGCAATTGATCAGATTTCAAGATAAGCCAGATAACTGCAACTTACCTTATTGTTAAATAAAATTAATTGGTGTACTAGAGAGTAAAAACAATAAGTAAAAGGTAACCTAGGATAATTAATTATTTTTTTAATCCATTATATTTCTATCAATTTTTTACTCTATTATATTTATTAATTACAATTTTTTAAATGATAAATATTAAAAAAGATGAATATTTATTTAAATGATAAAATAAAGGATATTTTTTATTTTTCATAATAAATGTGGGGGCATTTTGGACATGAAAATTTCATTCCGATTCCCCTTCCCTCATTCCGTGACCCCCTCCTAAGGAATCTCATTCCCCCAAAATTAGGAATCTCATTCTTAATTTTGGTGGGCTCCACATGCATTCCCTTTTCGTTTCAAGTTTAGTAAACAAGGGAATGTGAATGATTTACATTCCCAACTGTTAAGTAAACACAAAAATGAAAATGAAAATGATTCTCAAATGTTAGTAAACACAAGAATGAGAATCATTCCCATTCCCCCATTTTTATTCCCTTTAAGTAAACATGCCCGAAGGTTGAGGAGAGGCAGAATGCCATTTGCTTATTATTCTGGATTTTTTTTTTTTTTTTTGTTCTAGTACTATGAAGAAACAATAATACAAGATGTGTGGAGCTTATCTTATGCTGCTTTTATGAGTGTGTAGAATTGCTATTTGGAGGATGACTGAGAGGAATATATATGAGAGGTAGTAATCAGTAATCAATGGGTTTTAAGGATGGCCGTTCTTCTTGTTGCAGCAACTAGACTGGTACTGTTGGTCTAGCTAAGTCACTCGATCTAGTACGTGACACTGTCTCGTTTTTCAAGATGATAAGAAGAAAGTTCCAAATGTCAAGCTTAAATCAATATCATAGGTAGAAACAAAATAATTAAAACTTGTTTGGGGAATTCTTGAACTTATTATTTTTTGTTACGTTACAAATAATTCATTGTCATACACTCATACACATATACATCTTTTGTACCTGCAATTTAATAAGTTAAGAGTACAAGTAAATAAGGCCAAAGTGCATTTTTGGTCTTGTACTTTAACCAAAATTTCACTTTGGTCCCGTTTTTTCAATTTTGGAAATTTCAGTTTAATACTTTCATTAAGTTTGTAATTGGGTATAAATCATTAATTAAGTTTAAATTATTAACAAAAATATGATGTAACATAGATATTTTAGACATTTTAAATAACATATGAGTGAAATTCATTTAACTGGGTGACATTGCCCAATCACATTTGGACACATGTTTTTTTTTTAATTATTTAAGTTTTTGTCTTTTCTTAATTATCTTTGTCTTAATTATATTTTATTTAAATTATTTTTTAGACCTTATTAATCATAAAATGTCTAAAATATATATTTATATGTGTTGTTACGTCATATTTAAATCTAAAAAATAACTGAAGCTAACAGTTTATACCTAATTACAAACATAATGAAATTATGAAAGTATAGGACTAAAATTACCAAAATTGAAAGATCGATGACCAAAATAGAAATTTCGTTAAAATATATGGACTAAAAATGTACTTTGGCCAATAAATAAAGATGCCCCACCTTTTCATAAATACTCATACCTAAAGTCGAGCCTACTTCTAAGTTCTAAGATCATCAAATTTAATCAAGGTTAAAAAAAAAGATATCATATTTATAAAAATCGGACCTTATGTACCAAAAAGAGGTCCGACCCGACCAAAAAATTAACAGAAGCTCACATATTTGAATCCAAGAATTTGTTGGGCCGCAAAACCCAACTTCGAGAAAACCCACAAAAGAGGCCCTTTGTCCTCCTTCATTCCTCAATCGTTGGTACGCTCCGAACTCAAGCTTCCAAACAATGTCTCCTCTCACCGAAAACGAACCACCGCCTTCCGGCAACGAGGAAGAAGACAACGACGACGACGTTTTTAACGAGGACATGGAAGCACTGAGGCGTGCCTGTATGCTCACCGGCACGAACCCCGACGACCTCACCAACAACGCCGACAACGACCGCCACCTGTCATCCGACTCCGACGATGATGACCTGGAGTTGCTCCGCCAAATACGGAGCCGATTCTCGAACTTCTCCGACATGTGCGAGCCTCTGTGTTCTTTGCCGCCCACTGTCTCTGACGAGGAGGAGGACGATTTCCAAACGCTCCTTGCTGTTCAGAAACGTTTCGCGGCGTACGAAAACGGTATGCCTTTACACAAAACACATGTCTATGCGCGTGTTAGTGTGTTTCAGTATTTGTAATTGTATATGATGAATTGCAATCTTTTATATAAAACAAGGCTCTATCAATGTGCGTCAGTGAAATTGACATGGTACTTTTCAGTGCAATGGCAATATGAATATTCTATCTGTTCATAGTTTGTGTGATAAATGCATGAAGAAATTTGAGCTAATTTAAATTCACACCCTTCTTTCTGGATTTGTTGGTTCGTGAGGTTGAATGTATAAGCTTATACGTTTTCTTTTTGTCATCTTTTTGCAAGATTTCATGTCCTCATCCACACTTTTATTGAACATGACTACTTTTGCATTTTCAGATACTTCGAAAAAAAGTATGGAGCAAGTTGGTCCCTCTTGCAAATCAGTGAAGGAAACTCGCAGTGACATTTCTGATATTAAAACTGATGCTCATGAAAGGTTTCCAGATTCCGAAGATGCTTGTCTAGCCGCCCATCCACCGAGTGACAACGAAGCAGGACAACCTTCTGATGTCATTGAGTGGCATCAATCGGATTCTTGCAGACCATCTATGTTGCCACCCAAATACTCAAGCTTCCCAAAGTCTGCTCAGGTGTTTATGGATGCCATTAAGAAGAATAGGTCCTGTCAGAAGTTTCTTCGGAGTAAGTTGATTCAAATTGAAGCGAAAATTGAGGAGAACAAAAAGCTGAAGGAACGTGTCAAAATCCTTAAAGACTTTCAGGTTTCTTGCAAAAAACGAACCGGAGACGCACTATCCCAAAAGAAGGATCCTCGTGTCCAGTTAATTTTTGTGAAAAGGTCAAGGGATTCTAGGGATTTAAAGGTTAGTTGCTTAGTTATTTTCTTACTAGCTTTCTCAAGTAATTATTAAGTTCTCTAAAATGTGATATAATTTTTCTTTGGTATTTAAGAATTAGTTTTCTACTTTAGGTTGAGGAGTGCATAAGTATTCTTAAACTGCACATAATTCCTTCTGAATGAAAAAGAAGGGGAAAAACCCCACATTGGCTAGATTACTAGCTTTTCTCCAGAGGATTTACTTCTTGAGATGGCTTTTATGGAGGTATCCGAATTCATTCTTCCTCCCCACTCTTTGTTTCCTTTCCCACCCGCCACTTATACAACATCCAATTATACTACAAACATGTTTAAGCATTAAGATCTCCTTACAATTGTGAAAATTTTCTAATAAGGTGATGAATGTGCTCCCTAAGTTACCCTTACCCCGGGCCTAGAAGAAAAATATTTTCACTTTGGATGTGAGTTCAGTTTTGGAGAACGATCTAATTAAGTTTTGTGATTTGGCTTAATGTAGAATATTAATATTCAAGTCATAATGCAAATGATATAATTCAACCTGAAGAAACCATGAGTTAATTTAGAACCAAGGTTTTATTGCAACTAAAAGTATATTTGAATTTGCCCACTTACCCTTCATTGAGAACTTCCAGTATTTCTTTGTACAACTGTCAGATTCTTTTTTCATGCTTTGTGATCCCTGGTTTGTTTCTTTTAAGTTATTGGTTGGTGTTTTCAATTTTCTTACATTAGAGTGGCAACACATTGCTTTGTAATAAACAAAATTATAAAAACATGTGCCACAAGTCTTTGGCCCTGTGATTGTCAGTTTTCATGACAATATTCATAGAATTTTTTTTATGAAAACATCTTTTTTCTTCTTTTCTCCTCTTATTAGAGTATCTTTAACTTTTGCCTGGCCTAATAGATTTGATCAGCTTAGTCAGTGTTTAATTTGTATGCTTGAACATCTTAGTCTCTGGTTTAGTGAAAGGGAAAAGCAAAAGAACCTTTTTGGTCACTAATCACTTGGTCTAAGGTTGCATGGACATTTGCAGAAGTGTTCTGATTGCTTTCTGCAGGACTTTTTCCTTTCACTATTGATGTTTGGTGGCTTCCGTCTAATATCTAGGACACCTATTGTTTCTGCAGGCTCATGACAAAAAGATCTCAGCAATGTGTTATGGCCCAGCAGAGAATTCACATGTTGCTAACTACAAAATGGTATTGACAAAATTTCTTCCTTCATTAGATCGAAAAAAATGGTCAGAGGTAGAAAAGAAAGATCTTGAGAAGGGAATAAGACAACAATTTCAAGAAATGGTGCTTCAGTTTTCTGTAGATCAATCGAGGTATGTTCATCATGCTTCATCATTTATGGCATGTCACAGTCATTTTTAAGTGCTTTGTGAAACAAATCAGAAGTGGTGAAAGTTCAGAATGTGCTTCCATATAAAGGAGTTGTCATTTTTGAGCACTCGTTAATGGAAGGCATAAATCCCATTCCCATTATATTATGTGCCTAGCAGTTTTTATAAGTGGCTTAGTATGTATAATTCCAACTAGATTTGATTATGGTTTATAAGAGAGTGGAATTATATAATACCATTTGTTTGTGTAGGTCATGCTTATCTGAATACAAAGTGGAAGAGTATAAAATCTACAGTCTAGACTGCATTGTTTTACATTTTGATTCAATGACAGTTCACATGATTTCTTAAACATGCCTTCCCTGACTCCATGTATCCTTGACAGTTGTTCTGAGAGACCTTATGGAGACTCAAATGATATTGATAGCATTTTGGCCTCGATCAAAGATCTTGAAATTACCCCAGAAAATATTAGAGAATTCTTGCCTAAGGTTAACTGGGAGCAGTTGGCTTCCATGTATGTCGTGGGTCGTTCTGCTGGAGAATGTGAAGCAAGGTATGAACCCTTTAATGGTATTTTTTTTTCCATAGCATTAAATTTTGTAATGGGTTTATTCATTTTAATTTTTTTTTTGAGTCACACAAGAATATAAAATAGAAAGTTCAATTTTAAGATGTGTCATGATGTTGACATACATAAATACATACATAGATAATATGGTTCTGTATTGTTGGCCAAAAAAAAAAAAAAGGTTCTGTATCCCTTGTATGTTTCAAAGTTCTATCAGATCAATATCTGCACCTTATTGTCCAACACTTCTCTATATTTCTCTCTCTTTTTTATTTTCAAGAATAGTCATGATTGCAGTTTTAGTGTTTTTTTCGGGAGTGTAACATTGGGAAGAGAAGTTATGTGCAGGGGTAGGGCTGGATATATGATTTGTCATATTAAAAGCTTTATGTTTTTGAATTTGACCAAAACTTGGTCATTATGGTAATTGTGTTTTGTAACGTGCTTATGAAACATATCTGTAATCCATACTGAATCCAAATAATAATTTTCTTTTAGTGAAAGAAAGATTATGTGAGCAGTTAGAACATAAGGGGTTTGTCACTCCTGTTACACCCATTGGTATTTTGTACTGGAATGGGTTCATTTTCATTTAGTTTCACGTCTCAATCTGTGCAGTTCTTGACTAGTGTTTTTGTCTTTATTGATTTCCTGAAGCATTTGTATCCTTCAATGAAGCGAGTTTCGCAGAAGTCTATGGGGTCACCATCACAGACATGTTTACCATTGTTGGATTTGATTAAAAATGCAAGGTCAGCATAGGTCATAAAGGTGGGACCCATATATGACATGTGCTTTATTCAAAACATTGGTGTTGAGCGCGTCTGTGATGATTGCCATCACAGATGTCTGTGACGCTCTCATTAACTTCTGTTTATCAGACCACAGTAACCATGTTCACATGGACATCTTTTCTTTAGTTTCTGTTGGCTTGATGTATATGATTAATCCTTGCAGGTGGTTGAACTGGGAGGATCCTTTAATCAATCACAAATCATGGACTGCAAATGAGGACAAGAATCTGCTTTATCTAGTCCAGGAGAAGGGGATCAACGATTGGTTTGATATTGCAGTATCATTGGGGACAAACAGGACTCCGTTTCAGTGCTTGGCACGCTATCAAAGGAGCCTAAATGCATCCATACTGAAACGGGGGTGGACCAAGGATGAGGATATAAGACTTCGCTCTGCTGTAGAAACTTTTGGCGAGGGTGATTGGCAGTCTGTAGCTTCTGCTTTGGGAGGACGAACTGGCCCCCAATGCTCTAATAGGTTAGTTTGCTATGATCTCACTTTATGTGACCATTTTCAAGGTCCTTCCAAGAAACAACTTTGTAAATTGATCCATTCTTTTGCATTCATGGTATTTTTAGGCTCATTAATAGTGATGATAAGTTTCGTACTATGCAGATGGAAGAAATCCCTTCATCCAACCAGGAAAAGAGAAGGTAGGTGGACTCCAGAAGAAGACAAACGTCTGAAAGTAGCTCAAATGCTTTTTGGGCCAAAAAATTGGAATAAAACAGCACAATTTGTGCCTGGTCGAACTCAGGCACAGTGTAGGGATAGGTACAGCACCATAATCTCAAGTTAAACTTAGATGCTACCAGTTTGAAAAAATTGTTAATTTTCAATTTATGCTGTCAGATATGTCAACTGTTTAGAACCTTCTTTGAAGTATGGCGAATGGACTGAAGAAGAGGACTCAAGATTGAGTGCAGCAATTGCAGAACATGGATATTGCTGGTCAAAAGTTGCTGCATGTGTGCCTCAACGTACTGATAATATGTGCTTGAGGTATGAAGTCCTGTTTATGTCAAGTTGTTATATTAATCACTTTTTATTGCCTGCACTTTGTTTGTCTTGACTTTTGACTTTCATTTTGACCAGGAGATGGAAGGTGTTATTTCCACATGATGTGCCCTTGCTCAAAGAAGCTAAAATAATACAAAAGGCTGCTCTTATAGGCAACTTTGTTGATCGGGAGGGCGAACGTCCAGCCCTTTGCCCTAATGATTTTCTTCCACCACTTGAACTAACTTCAACCAAAACTTTAACTTATCATGGGAAGAAGAATGGAAAATTAAGGTATGATGTTCAAATACTTGTTTTACTGTTTTATCTTGTTTTTGTGCCTATTTTGCTTTGATTCTGATTTGATCACTTATTATGTGTAGACCACAATCTGGAAAGAAAAAGAATCTCTCTTCACGGTAAGTTGTCTCCTATCTTGTCCCTTTCTCCCTTTTCTACCAAGGCTCCATTTATTTTAACATAAAATGTTTTGTGACGTAAAACTATTTACATGAAAATGAATGTTTCCTTCTCAACTTCCTTTGTTTGGGTGTGACCTGGAAATTGGTAATATTTATTTTCCTGTTTTGATTGACTGTAGTTTGCAAACAAAATATAACAAAAAACTATTTATAAAGTGGAGAATGTATACAATGTGTCCTATTTTGCTCATGCTTTATTCATCTTTGTGATGTCTACCTTTCATTCAATGCAGCGATGTTCCAAAGAAGATTAGACCCAGGAGGCATAGAAACAATGGTCACAGTTGTGATGAGGTTGAGATATGTAATGGAAATGAGGCCTCAAATAAGACGGCCTCACATAAGAAGAATAAAGTTCTTAAACAGCAGCACAGAAAGCACATAGGTACTGAACCAACAGGAGATTGTCAGGTTGTTGAACCTGTTCCTGATAAGCATGATACACATAAAGAACCTAGGGAAATGCCTTGTTCAGATCAAATTGTAGGAAGATCAGATAGAGATGATAGTCTAGGTACTTTCTTGTTATGCAATAAATTAAAGAAGAGAAAGGTTGTAGTTGATGATTGTGCTGTTCAGAATTGCCCCCCGCTTGATGCCTCAAACAACACAGCCTCAAATAAGAAGAAAAAAGTTCTTAAACAGCAACACACAAGGCACAAAGGTACTGAACCAACAGGAGAGTGTCAGGTTGTTGTACCTGTTTCTTATAAGCATGATAACCATAAAGAACCTAGGGAAATGTCTTGTTCAGATCATGTTGTAGGAACATCAGATGGAGATGATACTACACTTGCTTGTTTACGCAATAAATTAAAGAAGAGAAAGGTTGTAGTTGCTGATTGTGCTGTTCAGGATTGCCCTGCCATGAGTATACAGAGGGGGTCTGAATTGCATTCTGAAGTAGATAAACTTCCTGATGGAAATCGAATACTATCTCTCAATCAAGATGATGAGTTCTTGGTCCATTGTGCTGATAAAATTTCAGAAAGATTGTCACCTTGCAATATGCAATCTACTAGTTTGAATGATAAGTCAATTAATGAGCCTGGTGGAATAAAATCCGTCAGAGGGATAAAGGTTGCCCTCCAAAAACCAGTGAGGGAAGTGGTGGGCATTAATCCAGAAAGCGATCTTGACACTGGTGATATTGTTCTTGCTTCCTTGGTGAAAAAGAAATTGAAGAACAGGCACCTTCAAACTGCCAAAGTGGTCCTCAGGCATGCCCTAAGTGATCCTCAGGCATGCCCTTCACCCAGTGTAACAATGAGATCGGAGTTGCTTCCAGAGAGAGTAGATCAACCTAATGATGGAAACCAAATGGATGAACCTGGTGTTCTAGATCTGGACAAACAACAGGAGGTTGATCATTGTGAACCTATGAGGGGACTAGTGAACATCGGTGCAGAAGGTGATCATGAGGCTAGTGATCTAACACTTGCTTGCTTTCTGCGAAATGAATCAAAGAAGAGGCGACGTCAATCTGGAAAAGGTGGTATGCAGAGGTTGAGGTGATATTCGGACTAGTCATCTGTGCACATGGGAGGTGATATTTAAAGGGGCAGTGAACAACTTTAAAATATGAAAATCAGAACACCGGTTATGAATCATTGGGAGAGTTTTCTTCCATGGCGGCAGGTCATTCAAAAGATTTCTAATCATCAAGCTGGCTATCTGTCGCAAAGTTGTTTGCCTGTGCCAGAGTTTTGGGATCATAGAGGTGGAGTGTACTGAATAGAAAGACAATGTGAATTAGGATTCTTGTGTTGATGATGCTACTACATCGCTCATTTTAATATTTTTTGTTTTTGGAGAGTTTTGTAAGATATGCATATGCTGGTTGACTGAGGCGACCAACTTTGATGAGTTACAGTTGTATAGCGACTATTTTGGGTGACATTAATTTTCTTCAATTTGAATGAGCACAAAATGGTGCAATTTTCCCATCTGCTTTCAGTTGCTATTCTTTCATTACCTTTGTTTTGAATCTTTAAGGTATGAAATGTTAGTTTTGCCTCATTAGTCCGCTCGTTTAACATATTTTACCCATGTGCATGATATGAGCGTTTATTTTCGAATGGAAGGCTTTAATCATAAATTATCAAGCTTAAATTTATGAGCAAATTACAATTTAGTACCTCAACTTTATATGTTGTTTCAATTTAGTACCCCAACTTTAAAACTTTGCAAAAAAGTACCTCAACTTTCATTTTGTATCAATTTAGTACCCCAACTTTGAAACCTTGCAAAAAAGTACCTCAACTTTTATTTTGTGTCAAAATAGTACCTCTGTTAGTTTTTCTGTCAAAATAACAGGGGTATTTTCGTCTTTTCCTTAAATTTAAAAAATAATAATTTTTTTTGAATAAAAAAAAATTTTAAAAAAATAAAATTTAAAAAAAAATTATTTTTGTTTCCCTTCCCCCTCCGCCCCCGCCCCCACCCCTCCCCTCCCCTCCCCAACCAGCCTCTCCCTTCCCCTCCCCAGCCAGCCCCCACCCTCCCTTCCCCTCCCCTCCCCAGCCCGCCCCCCCTCCCTGCCCTCCCCTCCTCCCCAGCCCATCCCCAGCCCACCCCCACCCACTCCCCCTCTCTCTGCCCGACCCACCCCTCCCCTCACCCCACTCCCGTCGCACCCCCTTCCCCAGCCCCAACCCCCGTCGCACACCCTGCCCCTCCGCCCAGCCCCGTCGCACCCCCCAGCCCGCCCCCCTCCCTGCCCGACCCGCCCCCTGCCCTCCCCTCCTCCCCAGCCCATCCCCAGCCCACCCCCACCCACTCCCCCTCTCTCTGCCCGACCCACCCCCTCCCCCCACCCCACTCCCGTCGCACCCCCTCCCCCCAGCCCCAACCCCCGTCGCACACCCCTGCCCCTCCGCCCAGCCCCGTCGCACATCCCAGCCCCAAGCCCCTCCTTTCCCCTCCCCGCCCTGCACCCCTTACCCAAAAAAAATTTTATTTTATTTTTTTAAAATTTTTAAAATTTGTTTATTAAAAAAAAATTTATTATTTTAAAAAAAAATTATTATTTTTAAAATTTAAGGAAAAGACGAAATACCCCTGCTATTTTGACAGAAAAACTAACGAAGGTACTATGTTTGACACAAAATGAAAGTTGAGGTACTTTTTTGCAAGGTTTCAAAGTTGGGGGTACTAAATTGATACAAAATGAAAGTTGAGGTACTTTTTGCAAGGTTTCAAAGTTGGGGTACTAAATTGAAACAACACATAAAGTTGAGGTACTAAATTGTAATTTGCTCTAAATTTATTTAAACTATATGATTTAACTTAATCTATGCCTTCTATTTTCCCACTCAGTCCAATGTCGCCCCAATTCTGTACCAGTTGAAACTAGAATGTCCACATAAACTCAGTTGCCAATTAACATTTTCTTCTTAACGTCCAATTCGCATTCAATCACAAATTCACAAGCCAATCAAATGACTAATTTACAATTTGCATTTGCATTTTACAAAATTTCACATTCAAACAAAATATAATTCCCAAAACCTCATGTTTGTTTCACTTATTTAGGTGACAAACTTCAACCAATGACGTGCTAACCACAATCTCACTATAAGTAGCATTTCTTTTTCATATTCCATACCATTAATGCCAACGATATCACAAAAACAATATCAACAAAGTATATCTCGGTAAACAATCTGGAATAATGGAATTGAGGATCAAATTAACATAATATTAAGAAGTTGTAAACCCAATATAATATCTTAATTTGAAAACCATAACCAAAATAACATGGCCTCAAAGCCATATTGTCAACATAATGATAAAAATCCAAAAGATCCAACGTTGCAAACAAGAACCTAAATAAACATTAAACCAACTACATTAAAAAAAAAAAAGAGTAACTGATTTTTTCTCGACAACCAGAACTTAAGTTCATCTGGAAAATCTGACTCATATCTCTTTCCTAGTAACGACCGATGCCCCAAACTCTGATGACACCATCAGTATATCCACTGAACAATGTGCTTCCATCAGCACTCCAGTTAAGGCTTGTGCAGTAGATAACCTGCAATTCACAAAGTAAAACAAACAAAAACAATTAGAAATCCCACGATTACAAATATGTAGGAAATAAATATGCCCAAAAGAGAACTGGAAGTCTGGAACTTATCATCTACAAGAAAAATATCAATACAAGGACTTGAGAACCATAGATACCAAATGCAAGGCATAAACACTACTCGACAAACCAAATATTAACTATAAAAAACCACACATGCCCACAATCCATACTAATAAGAGTTAAACAGAGAGGGGATATCAAGATTGATCTTCAACATGTCATTCAACCTCTTACTGTATCTCAACAATCACATGAACTGAACGAACTGAGAATTAGAAAACTAGCTATGAATGGAGTAAAAAAAAGATATGAAAAACAAATACAGGACAGAAGACAATGTCCGCCCCTGGTGCAAATGTAGAACCAGTAATCATGAACATGGGAAGAACACCTACATATGAGCAAAGCACAAAGCACACTGAACACCAAAAAGCTCTAGAACACATTTGAAATCAAACAGCAAAAATTGTAAGATAAGTCAAAAGACTCCAAACTGAAGAAAAATAAGCCTAGCTCAACTTTATAAAGCCATTGGGAATGAACACAACGACAAACTATAAAAATTGGGTACATTCTCAATGAAAATCATAACAGATTAAACAAAATATGACCAAATCACAAATTGAATAAAAAAATGCACTACACAGACAAAAGCAAATTCACCATAAAAATAAACTACAGAGCCTAGTTCCAACTGTCTGGGATCAGCTATCTCGTAGACATTTAACATCATGGAACATAAATGGCAATAAGAAAAGCTACACACAGTTACTAATTAATAGATACTACATTTAAAAAATAAATTGGCATATGATCAATAAGCAAAATCATCAAAACCCAAACGGAAATACCAAAAAGAACCAAAATCGGAAAACAAAAGGCAACACTAGCTCTAAAATTTACTTGCCCAGTAAACAAAATATCATATGTCCACAAATCAATAAAAAAGCAGATGCTGAAGAAATAAATATAACAAAAACCAAAGAAAATCCATATACCTTCTTCTTGTACGCTTGAGTAGCATGGGTATCATCGGTCTTCTCAGCCTCAGTTTTAAGATCAACCTTCAAATCCTCGACAATGCTCTTGCTCTCCAAATCCCAGATCTTAATGCTCTGCTCGGTAGCAGCACACAGCCAATACCTGTTAGGACTGAAGCAGAGCGCGTGAATAATAGCACCGGCTTCGAGCGAGTAAAGCCTCTTTCCCTCAGCTAAATCCCACAGCAAAATGACTCCATCTTTCCCTCCACTAGCGCACAGAGAACCATCAGGCGAAACCGCGACGGTGTTGACGTACCCATTGTGCCCCTCAAGCGTGCACCTCAACTTGCAGTTGGTCAAGTTCCAAACTTTCACAGTCCTGTCCCACGATGCGGAGACGATGGTGGGCTGCTGCGTATTTGGGCTGAATCGGACGCAGCTGACCCAATCGGAATGGGACTCTGGTTCCTGGATTGTGTACTTGCACTCGCCAAGGGTGTTCCAGAGCTTGATCGTACGGTCACGGGAAGCCGAGACGATCTGACGGTTGTCGATCGAGAAGGCGACGGAGAGGACGTCCTTGGTGTGGCCGACGAAGCGGCGAGCAGAGACGCCGAGGGCCAAGTCCCAGAGACGGAGCTCGCCGTCCCAGGAGCCGGAGAGAGCGAACTGGCCGTCGGATGAGAGAACGACGTCCTGGACGAAGTGGGAGTGGCCGGTTAGCCTGCGGCGCGGCACACCGTAAGTCTTCTCGTCCTTGGTGAGGTGCCAGAGGATGATGGATTTGTCGCGCGAGGCCGAGACGATCATCTCGGAGTTGTCGATGGGGATGGCGATGGCGGTCACCACATCGGTGTGGGCCCTCATGGTGCCGCGGAGAACGAGACCTTCCGACATGGCTGGGTTTGGTTTTGGTTTGCTCGGCGGCGGAGAGAGGTAGTGAACCTCTTCTAGGGTTTTGGGGGCGAGACTCGGAGTGTGAGAGCGAGAGAGTGAGAGGAAAAATGAGAGGAAAAGAAGTATATATAGGTGAATGGAAATAGGGTTTTGGGAGAGAGTGAACCAAATCCAAACTTTGTGGTGGGTGTTTGGTAATTTGAGTTTGGTAACCCATTGTGAAATAGTAGTGCCCAAGTATAATGTTCAGGCCTACTTTCGAAGCCCAATTTGATTTTATTTTTCTCATTAGAAAGCCCAATTAGATTCTGAAGTCAGGGCTTGACCAAAAAAATTAATCAAAGACCAACTCCAAAACATTTAAACAATAATTTTAACACACATAAAAAATGAAAGGTAACACATTTAATGATTAAATTTAATACATGTTAAATATATTATTTCTCATATTAAGTCATTCGTTTAAGCCGAATTGTCCTTTCATATATTCTTAAGAGTGCTGCTATTTGCACACTTTTTTTTTTTTCATTTTGTACACCCTTTATCCTCTTTTAAATTTTGAAATTTATCTTTAACACACACTTCTCATTACTAAAATATCTCTATCTCACCAAATTTCTCATTGCACACCCGACACACTCATCAAACACCACACACCCCACCCAACAATCAAACAATACACACCTCTCACCAAAAACCAGCAAACACACCCACCACTATGCGCAGCGCTCCAACCCCACTTCTCTCTCCTACCTCCCTTTTTCTCTCTGGCTTATCAACCCAGCCACCTTCTATCTTTCCTCACTCTCTTTCTCTCTCCCGAACCCACACTCTCTCTCGCGACTCCACTTCCCAGCAACACCACCTCTCCTGCAAGCTCCGCGAAGCCCAACTGCCTGCTCCAATTTCTTCAGCCATCGCGTGCAGCACTGAGCTCAAACACTCGCCCGCCAAACTGCCTGGTTGCATCGTCAAAGTTGCTTGCGTTGTTCGGCACTGGTATGTCAAAACTAACAGTTTCGTTCGGCAGTCATCCGTCGAAGAATATGAGTTTCATTCAACAGGTACCCACCAAACATTCACGACTTGTTCGGTAGGTGCCCATCGAACCGGCTGCAATTTTTTCAAGGTGGAAGCTCGACGGTGCGCGCTGATGGAGGAGCTGTCGATGATGTCGACGGCTTGAGGGAAGCTGGGCACTTCTCCGGTGTGGAAGAACAGCTGGAGGCACTTTTGATGTTGATGGAGCAGCTAGGCATTTATCCGGGGTGGAAGCTCGAAAGGTGCGACGCAAGAGTGGCGCTGGTGGCAGCTTGGCTCTGTTAGAGACAAGACAGAGAAAATGAGGAGGTGACCGGTGGTGGTCTCACCACCTGGTTCACCGGTATTCGCCGTTGGGCAGAGGAAATCCGAGAGAAAAAGAGAGAGAGAGGTGATCAGTGGGTTGTCGAACATTGGGAGGTAGATGAGGTAGGGTGGTCTTGCCGTCTTGGTGTTGTGACGGGAGAGTTGCAAACAAAAGAAAATAAGAAGGAGGAAAAAGTTGCTGACTGCCAAATGAAGAAGGAGAAGAAAGAAGGAAAAAAAAAATAGTTGCAGTCTGCAGACACGAAAGAGAGGAAATAAGAGAAAAAATAAAATAAAACAGAAAAAGAGAAGGGTGTGTTGGGAAGGGCTTTAGGGTATTTTTATAATAGGGTAAATTTGTAAATTTATTAATTAAGTGATAAGGGTGTGCAAAAAAGAAAAAAATGGTGTGTAAATAGCAGCACTCATTCTTAATCATATTCTTTTAAAATTTTAGTCTTATTTTTATCATCTTGTACACACACTGCATATATTAATATATATATATATATCATTCCAATAAATATAAGTATAAATATAGAGTATAATGACATAAAATTCACATGATATGACTTATATTTATGGTTTATGTATTAGTATATCTATATGTTACAACAAGTCTTTTTTTATGTGGAGCAATAAACACAGAAACAGTGTAGTTGTAGTTGTGGCCCTTGTAGGCAAGGAATTAAATTTCGAAATTTTCGGCGAAATTTTGTCGAAAATTTCGTTTTTTTAGGGTATCGAAATCGAAAAACATGCTTAATAATTTTTCGGAAAGATTTCGCCGAAATTTCAAAAATTTCGGCGAAATTTATCGAAATTTATCGAAATTTACTGAAATTTATTGAAATTTATCAAAATTTATTGAAATTTACCGAAATTTATCGAAATTATCGAAATTTTCATATTTTCTATTTTCTCCAACTTTAGAAATTCACCAAAAATAGCTCGAGACTCCAAATAATTCACCGAAAAATTCTACGGACTCATATTGATGAGTACTAATTTCCTATAACCTCAAAATAGTCAAATTGCTTTCAAAACAATTATGAAAAATCCTACTCTTATAATTTAATTCTGAAAAAAATAATAATCGTCAAATTCTTGAATTTTCATTTTCTAAAATTCATTTCCACACAACTAAGCTCTAGAACCACAACCAAAGGTCTAAATTAGTTAAAATAAATTTAAAGAAATTTCTAATTTCTTTAAACAAACCTTAAAACAAATTTAAAAAATTTAAGTAACAAAATTACCATAAGCCAAAATTTGGGTTGTTACACTTAGTGAAGACAAAGCTTGGCTAGATAAGAGACACGGTAAAAAAGGAAGGAAAGATAAAAAATAAAAAAAGGTTGAAGAGAGAGGCATGAGGAAAAAAAGTAAGGAAAGAAAAAAAAAATGAGGGGGGGTTTGGGGCCTTTGGGCAATTGGAAAAAAAAAAAGTTTGAGATTTCTTTTAGTTATTTTTAATTTTAAAATTTAATACATTTCTATATAAAAAAAATAATTAAAAGTATCCTAAAGGGCTTAAAACCTAATATTCTAAAAAATATAGAGTATATAGGGTTTAATGTATAGATTATAGAGTATAAAGAGTATTAGGGTATATAGAAAATATAGAGTATTAGGATTTATATTTTAGATTTTAATGTATAATTAAATTATACAGTATAAAGAATATACTAATTTTGTTTATTCATTATACTAATTTTATTTAACAGTATTTGCTCCAGCGCGCATTATATTCACCTTATATCACATGAAACTTACTATATAATTTGATTTCTTCAATGTTTTTTTTATCAATTTAGTAGATAATATGTTAAATAAACATATGGTAAAGTTTCATTCAAAATTTCCGTATTTTGATAACAATTTCTGTCATTTTCTTTTAATTTTTGTCAAAATTTAAAAATTTTATTCCTTGCTTGTAGGAACACACATATCCCACATTTTTTTGATTAATTAATTGGTATTCATGATTTTTGAATTAATGATTTACTCCGACAAATACCATCTAGACTATCTAGTAGACCCAATAATCATTAGCAAATTCTTCATTAATCTCATATATGATGTATTAGATCTATTATTTTTTATTTTTTATATTCTTATTTATATGAATGTTGATATAAATAAAGAAAGTGAAAAGAAATATATGTTTACTTATATGATACTGTTTTTTGAGAGCACGTGTTAATTGATATTTTTTGTATTTTTTTAATATATTTTAAGGTGGTGGGATATTTTTTTTATTAAATTTTATTTTATTAGTTATATTTTACAATTATGTTTTCATTTATTATGTTATATTATGTGTTTCGAATTTAGGGTAATTTAAACTATCTCATTTTTGGTGAAGTATGTAGCACTAAAGTCCTCTCCTAAGTAAATATACCCCCAACTAAAGTTTTTTGGCCCTAAATAAGTAAATACACCCCTAACTAAAGTTTTTTGGCCCTAAATAAGTAAATACACCCCCAACTAAGCATATCTCAGCCTTAACGCAGCCCCTTTTCCACTTTGCCTTCTCCAAAGTTTAAACCCTCAAAATCCTGAGATTCACAATAAAAAATTCAGTTTACCATTTCTCTCAAACTGGTTTCCATTGCGTGAAGAGCCACCGTTATAATTTCATTGCGGGCGGGTTTTCCTAAGACCACTTGCGGCTCTACCCGATAAACCACTTTTTCCATTTTATTTATTGCCCTTTTCCACTCGAAACAATCCTCTTCCAAAAATCTTCGCAAGAAGGAATTCAGTATATGAAGCCGCAGTGATGGATGTTTGGGTCCCATAGCAGCAAAGATGCTTTCTTTAAGGTCAGTCTTTCAAATTTATTGCCTTTTCTCAGCTGGGTCTTTGTTGTGTGCCTCTGTTATTGCTGTAATTGTTTGTTTCTTCTTCTGAGTACTGGTCTACTTGTCTAATTTTGTTATTTTATGGATAAAATTTGTTACTTGTTAGTAATAACTGGTCCTTTGCTTGAATGGCATTCTTGTTCTTGTGGTTTATGTCTACATGCCTTTGATTTTGGTACGCCACTGTGATATTAGGGAATTTTGGAGAAGGCATAAGAGGAAGGTGTTTGTTACAACTGGTGTTTTAGGAAGTGGATATCTTCTGTATAAACTATATAATGCTCACAGACAAAGGCTTGCTGACCTGGAGACAGAGCTCGATCATGAGCGCGAGAAAAATGATGAACTCATCAAGGCCCAGTTAAGAGAGATCCCTATTTCATTTTCTTGTATCCTGATAATTTGATGATTGAGTCCCAAACTACTTACTACATGGGTTCTAATGTTATGTGTGTTTTTTTTTTTTTAAATTTTATTTTACTTATTGTAATAGAATGCAAGCCCATTTCGAGAACATTCAAAGAATTGCTGATACAACTACGTTGCCTCATGCAATGCACTATTTAAGTAGTCGGATAGCAGAAGAGTTAGACCTTTCTCACCTTACTGAGAGGTTAATGCAAGCGAAGGGTCAGCCATTAACCCCAGAGAAACTTGAATTATGGGATAGATTCAAAATTCTAAGTACGAATCTGTCATTCTTTGGTATTCATAAATTTGTCATCTTTCAATACCATAGCTTATGATCTCTTTTTGATTTGACTAAAATAAAGATATTGTGATCTGCTCACCTTGTATAGGTCTTGTATTTCTCCAGGTTTCACAAGAATGGTGTTGTCGTTGTGGGCAATGACGATCCTTAGCTTATATATTAGAGTTCAAGTCAATATATTAGGGAGACATTTATATATTGATACTGCACGTGGCCTTGGAAGCTCTCTTTTAATTGTAAGATCCATTTACTTTCCCACTTCACGCCAAGCAGTTTTACTCAGTAGTTGTTCAGCAGAATTGTTGAGTTTGTGGAATTATGTTTAATTTAATTGCAGTACCAATCTAAACAGCATTATTGTCAGTTTAATAGTCCAGTGCAGCTGATTCTTTTATTTGCAAATGATTGATTTCTTCGTTTTGCAATGTTTATATTCATGCTCCTGTTTTACTAAGTTGATGGTTTAGTTCTTGCCCTTCTGGGTGCTACTTCTAATTGATGCCTGCAGTTATGTTTCTTGTTGTGAGAGTTCTTCTAGTCTATTATCTTGATATTTCGATCATTCAAAGATCTGGAATGTGTTTTTTTCCGTGCTAAGTGTACTTTTTTATATATTCTAACATATAAATATTATATTAGAGTATATTATAAAGAGAATAATCAATATATGCAAATTGGAAGCGCTCAAAAGACTAGTTGTCCCCCCTCTCAATTCTATATTCTAACTTTTGTATATATATATATATTAATGTCTGATTATTCTGTTTATGTTTCATCTTGACATATGAATTTATCACTTGAAATATCAGGACCTTTTTTTTTATTTTATTATTTCTAGTTTAATTTCTAAAGACACTTGCATGTGCAGTCATTTAAGGATATATAGCTTACATGTGCTCTGAAGATGCCCCAATACTCTTATTTTGTATGCACCCCAACAATAGGGCACAGTGTGAGATATCAAATGTTATTTTTCCTTGACAAGTAATTGGATTTCATGTGTTAAAATTGGGCTATTAAACAGCATTTTCTATCAGAATATACTTGCTTGTGATTATAGATTGCAGTATTATTGACTCTGGATGCTTTGAGTAGAGATTGAAATAACAATATTCTTCTCTTCTTAATGTCTTTGGTGAACTCTAATTGGGTGTG
This sequence comes from Dryas octopetala, assembly GCF_963921425.1. Classification (NCBI taxonomy): domain Eukaryota; kingdom Viridiplantae; phylum Streptophyta; class Magnoliopsida; order Rosales; family Rosaceae; genus Dryas; species Dryas octopetala. The sequence continues at coordinate 18,781,730 of NC_141374.1, read as the reverse complement.
GCACTTACTCCCAGTTTTTTTATACTCTTGTGCCAAATCCTCTGACCAGGAAATTGAATAGGAGTGGGGTAATTTGGAATTATGTCAAGGCTGAGGGTCCATTTTCAGCAATGAGTTTATATGCCAAGAGACATGAGGAAAAGAGTGAAATGATGCATATAATGGATTAATGACTTTTTTATTGATAAAAATTGTCATGTTATAGCTGATTGCTGCTTGTGACACTGTCTAATTGATGCTGTCACTAAAAGCATGGTTACTTCTATTCACTCTCCCCCATTTGATTGCTTTGGGATTTTTCATTCTTGTATATCAGTCTTTGTTTGGTTCACTCTTCCCCAAGTCATTATTAGGCATTATGACTAATTTGTAGTGCCACTATCATTTGACATGCTATGAAGTGAACTTTAAATTATACTATTGGTTCTGTGTGTTACTTTACTTCTCTGAATGTAATATTTTTATTAGGCATAAATTCAATTTAGACACATAACTATATAAACTATTTCAACGGGGTCTATGAACTTTAAAATATTTCAAATATACACCCGATCTATTATCTAAATTGAAAAATGAATTTCTGTCCATTGATTCGTTGAGAAATCAGTTAAATGACAGCTTGGCTTTTGCTGACCGGGATTATTTGACGACGTGGTGCTATCTCAGCAACATTTCCCGCCGAATGAGCGACACGGGCCCACAATTTAATAATAATAGAGAGTGAGAGTTTGTGGGCCCGTGTTAGGGGTTAGGTGGACCCGTGTCGCTCATTTCCTGCCAAATGAGCGACACAGGTCCACCTAACCCCTGACATGGGTCCACAAACTCATCATCTCGTTCTCTCTTGTTGAACACAAGTGAGAGATTTATATTCGAATTTGGGGGAAAACGTGATGTTTTTTGGAGACTAAATGGTCAGGAGAGCGGGAAAGAGGTGATGGGTGTGTGAGCCCGTGTCAAGTGGACATGTGTTGCTCATTTGGCAGGAAATGTATGCTGAGTTGGTGCCACATCGCCAATTAATCCCCGTTAGCAAAAAGCCAAGCTGACATTTAACTAATCTCTCAATAAATTGATGGACGAAATTTCATTTTTCAATTTACATAATAAATCAAGTGTATATTTGAAATATTTGAAAGTTCGTAAACCCCGTTGAAATAACATATATAGTTATGTGTCTAAATTAAATTTATGCCTTTTTATTATTATGTTTATAGGAGGATGCTGATCTCATTGATAGGGATGACCAGCAGAAGTTTCTATCAAGTTCTGATTATCTCTCCAGTTATGGCATGCCTGCTTTAATTTCTAATATCCAGGCAGCAGCAACAGAAGTTCTTAAGGGGTAAGGTTTGATTTACATTGTATGTCCTTCTGCCAATCAAATGCAGATTGATTTGTCAATTCATTAACTTATAAACAGAAGTGTTAAAATAATACAATGTGATAAGCAAATGCAATATGTCAGTCTTGCAGAGTCTGTCACACAATGTATTTGTGAATGTGCTAATGAGGACATGCTTGCCCACTGTAGTCCTTAAAGAAAATGTCCTAGATACAGGTCCAGACTTTCAATTTATTGTCAATAAATTGTTTAGGCCACTATCGTAACTTTATCAATGCTCCCAAGTTTGACAATTTAGGCCAAGTTCAATCTCCAATAGTACCACCACACCTCACACAGGGAAGCTGCATTAGAACAGCTTCAGCAGAGAAAAAAAAAATAACAAAACAAAAATGTTGCTTAACCCTGCTAGCTAAAGAATGTATCAACTATCAGAGATCTTATTATTAAGTTTGGATGCTTTTCATGTGCAGAAAGCAGCTGAACGTATTCTTCAATACCACGATTCTTCGTGAAACTATCATGCAAATACTTGACAAGTTCATGAGCACAGGAAGCCCCCATCACTGGGTGAACTACTTGATGCCCGAGGATGCTCATTGGCTTGAACTAGCCACAGCCTTCAGCATTGATAACGCATTTCTTCCAGATGTCACCAAATTTGACCAACTTATGTTGGAGACAAGAGCGGTAATATCAAGGTATGTTTGTGACATTATGAATATGGATGCAAAAATCTGCTATTAATATTACAAAACCCGATAAAGGGTGATGATAATTGCACAGCTCCTTTGCATGGAATTACAAATGGCAAACATTACTGTGATATACTGATGTTGGTCTTACAAAATGCTGACTTCTTTCATGAACTTGATAAAGTAGAACCATACATGTCATCTCTCCTCCTGTTCCTTCTTCTTTTTTGTAGTTTCTTATTGCAACAATGATTCATAGCTCCAGCCTCAACAACTTTGGAAGTCATTCAAATTTTGTTTCTCATTTCTTGCAGTACTGAATTTGGGAGTGTTGCTGAGATAGCATTGAGAGCAGTGGTCGATACAGTAATAGAGGATATGGGTGCTCAACCTGGAGGAGGCAGTCTGACGTCAGGAATGCAACTTGCCAAAGTTTTGGCACGAGTTGCACAGATGGGTCCCACACTCCTTGAAGAATCAAGCAAATTCATCCAAATCATTCTAAATGTTCCAGAAGTTGAGCTCTTTTTCACCCTCATTTATTCAAATATGCAAATCTCATAGACGAGAGACAGGCCACAATCTCTATATTCAGTACATTTTTGTTTCATTACAAGCGAGGTAGGAATGGAAAATGCTTCTGGGTTCCAAGTTCCAACTTCTCAAAATCCCAATAAAAGAGAAAGATGAGGAAAATACTGCAGTGTAATCTAGCCCTTGTACTCCCTACTCATCCTAGATCTTTTGTTGTACTGTAGTCTATGCCATCTATATTATGTGAGGCTTCTTGATTTTTGAACCTCATATTAAACTTGATTTATCCCAATCTTAGGCTCTGGTAAATGGGAATTATGGAAAATAATGTGTATTTCCTAATATTTGTTGGGCTGGAATAAATATAATAACCTTTTTTTTGGTCAAACAGACCACTCATTTCAACAATGAAGAAAATGTGTCTTTGACTAACATAGAGAGGATTCGGGGGGGTTTTGACTTTTGAGGAGTTGAGACTTGAGAAGAAAGGAGAGAGAGAGAGAGAGAGAGAGAGAGAGAGAGAGAGAGAGAGAGAGAAGGGCGATGGCTGGACACACTCGAAAAATATCTACCTTTATAAAATATGGCTTCACTCACTTGAAAATTGGGCCGGACCGTGTATGTCCAAGCCCATTTGGAGTGCATTGTATCCAATAAAGAAAACCAGGTCGGGTTCAAACGGCGCGCATATTGTTACTGTAACAATGTTACACACACAATAATCCACCATTTACACCGTAATTACACGGTCAGGACTCAAAACCCCCAATCTCTCTCTCTCTCTCTGAGAACTGAGAAGCACACTCAGTGTACAACAATGGCGAACAACAGCAGCAGCGATGAAGTTTTAATGCTAGAAGCTCCACCGCAAGGTCCGTCATGGCCAGGACCCTTAACCAATGCCGAAACTATCGACGCCTTGCCGTACATTGACGACGACTACGCCAACCCCGACGTCAAACGAGAGGTCGACCGCATGGTCGAGGAAGAGTTGCGACGTAGCGCAAAAAGGCCTGCCGATTTCCTCAAAGACTTGCCCGCACTCGCCAAGCCCAATTTCCAGGTCAGTGCCAATTCTCCTCTAGGGTTTCTCTTGTTTAAGGGACTGTTTGGCTGCGGACTGATGGTTAAATTTTTTAAATCTTAGAATAATCCTATGCTGGCTAGGGAGTACGACCGTGTTAGAGCTTCCAAGCCTCCGGTGGTTATTGATTTTTCCAGAGATAAGTTAGAGATACCGCCTTTGAATAAACGAAACGATGAAACTGCTTGGAAACTGGCTCTTCAGAAAGCTCAGTGCGCTTCGCAGCACCAAGTCATCAGGTAATCTATGCATACATATATGTGTGTTGTGTATACATGTGTGTTTTTGGTTGTGGTGAATTGAGTGGCCGACTTGATTTTCAGGTTGGAGAATTTGGAGCTGGTTGATAAGTATGGCCCCGACGCCTGGATTCAGCACAACAATCGATTGCATTCGCTTTTGTCCAGGTTCGTTTCTCAGATTTCATGTGAAAGATGCAAAATTTAGATTTATGCTTGTAAATATTCATAGTTCTCACACATATACATATTAATGCGTTTGAAAGTATGTATTTATGCAATTTTTTAATTTCGACAGTAATTGAATGCACATTTTTTTGAACAAAAGACTCTAAACGTTCTTAAGTGGTCAAATATTCTCGATGATATGCAAAATGAATTGTCACATGTGACATGACATACAAACTTTTGCTTAAGATTGATATTCTCTTGCTTTCCTAGACCATATGAGTATTCTGGATGAGAGATTGTCTTGCTTCCATATGACAATTTAAATTCCAATTTTTACGTGCAAAAAATGTTAAAAGTCTATGAAAAAGGGATATGATAGTACTTGATGCCATGTTCTTATTTTTCCCTTGCATATTTATCTTTTCAGAATGCAGAAATTGGCTCAAGAACAATACCAAAAGATTGAAACACTGAATCGTGAAAGGAAATTTCATCAGGTGAAATAACTTTCTTGCCCACCATCCCTTGTACTATTTCAATGATTTGTTGTATCTGATCTGGTAAATTTACTTTATTTGTGACCAGCAAACCACTGCATATGAGCTTAATGCTCTTTCTGCACAATGGAAGGAGCTTTGTCAGAAGAATATAGAAATTCATGCGGCATGTGATAAAATTGAAAATCATCTAGATGAATGTAGGAGGGACGCAGCAGAGAGGTAATCCGCCTTTTCCTAGCTGGTGTTTTTTCTCTGGCATTCAGTTTACTAGTTTGGCCACTAATTAGTTGTTACTCATTTTAGGGGATGGAACTTGGAAAGCAATGCAGAAAATGGTTCTGTGTTGAATTATGAATGAGAAGGTATACTTTTGCAGCTAGTAAGGCATTTGGCTTAGATTTGATGCTACAACTCAGTTATTTTGTTATAGAATTCAGATATGTTGTTGAACTCTTTTCCTTCATAGGATCCAGAGATGTTATATAATATCATATTCCAAAAAAAAAAAAAAAAATTTGTGGGAATTGTATTTCTTAATTTTCTCTTTTGCTTTCAAATGTAATGTTGAAGAATTGATTACAGGTCTGTGGATGTTCCAATCAATGGGTCCAATCTTATCCAATGCATATGTGTTTTGTTAATTTGTTTAATGCAGTTTGGTAGTTCTTTCGTTTCTTTTCCTGTCTTTCCTTAGTTAAGCCGTTTGAATCTATACGAATATATGTGGTACTTCCTTGTGGCACATCATTTGCAAATGTTCTGAATAACTTTACCAAGTAGATGTATTAAAATATTTATACTGTAGCAATACACAGTTCACCATGTCAACACATAAATTGGATGATTGTTTAGGTATCACCTGCAAGTAGACCATTTTGGTAGCTCATGTCATGTAGACAACTTGGCTGAAATTATGCCAAAATGTTAACTCAATAAAAAGTTAAAAACCTTTCTTTTTTCCCCTTATGAAAGGGATACTGCTCTAGTGGCACTTGGGCAGTTGGGCCTAACTAACGTTCACAATAACTTCACATCATAGATTCATAAGGGCGTAGGCTGATGGTGCAAGGGAAGAGAATGAGCCACAGAGATTCTAGTGGAAGCCATGAAATTTCTTGGTCGGCTTCGGAAGTAGAGTAGAGAGAAGTAAATTTTGGGAGGGAATGATAGGTTCTGAGTCTTCTGACCTTTGGATAAATGTAAAAGAGAGAACAATGCTGATGGAGAGTGGGTTACAGGTAGGGGTGTGATTTGGATTGGAAAATCCGAATCCGACCGATTCCTATCCGAAAATTTTCAATTTTATTCCGAATCCGAAATTGCCGAATCCGAAAATGCCGAAATCCGAAAATTCCGAAAAAAATTGGATTGGAATTGGAATGTTTATGTAAATTCCGATTCCGATCCGAATTCCAATCCAAAAAATTCCGAAATGTTCCGAAGGCATTCCGATCCAATATTTCCAAAATTATGCCAATTTATTCCATATTATATATTTTATTATTTATTTAGTATGATACATATAACATATATTTTAAAAAAGATGACTAATACTATTAATATAAACATATGTACATTATAAATATATGTGTATCATAATAACATAAATGGTAAGTTGGTAACACAAACATGCACCCACATTTTCCGTACATGTAATTACTATTTTTTTTTTATTAGGGAGGGGAATTGAAGATATGGAGCAATTCTACAGTTATTCCAACTGAAATATCTCACTAATTGTAATTACTAATTACTAAATATAGCTTATTATTTTCAAAATTTCAAACATGATATATATATATATGTGAGTAACATGTATCTACTAATGACATTTATTCTAACAATGTTGGATGAGCTCCAAAGATTAATCCCCCACCTCTAAGATATGTGCTATTAAGCCTATTATACATTCATAGTGACATTTATTTCTCTTATATAATATGTATGTTATAATATATAATATATACCATTAAACATACACAATATATATCATACATAATTTATTTCTTAACATACATAATCTAGCAATGAAAAACTTGCTAAATTGCATCTTTCTTTTCTTTTTTTTTCCTTCTTTTCTAGATTTTTTTTATGGTAATGGTATGAGATGGTATGGTTCTAAATGTTATTTAAATTAATATTTTGAATTTTCTTTTTAAATTGGACATATATTTTAATTACATTTTAATATAAATATTGAAATGCATCATAATCTATTGTCTTTTAATTTTTGTTTGTTTGTTAATTTCATCATTATTCTAAAAAAAAAATCTAAACATGTTCTAAAAAATATTATGAAAATGTGAAAATTCCGATTTTTTATTCGAAAATTTCAAATTTTATCCGAAAGTTCCGAAAATGTTATATTCCGAAAAATTCCGAAAATTCCGAGAAATCTGAAAATTCCGAATCGGAATGAGATGTTGAAATTCCGATTTTTTGGAATGGAAATTGGAACATAAATTTCATTCCAAAATTTTTTGGATTGGAATTGGAACACTCTATTTCCGATCCGATCCGGCCGAAACACACCCCTAGTTACAGGTGTTACAGTCTTGCTCTGCACTTTGATTTGATAATGTTTTGGTTTAATATATCAATTTACGGCCTTTTAGTTTCGTAACCAAAGTCACGATACATGACTTATTAATATGTCGAAAAAAATAAAATTTATCTCACCAAAAAAAGAAAAAAATAACTGAGATAACAAAGTGAATGGCAAAGACAGTAGTCACAGGACTGATCAGTAGGGCTGTTAGACGCAGCTAATTAACAATCAATCAAGTACAAAAATTGGATTCAACTCATTCAAGTAAGTGTGGCTGATGATGCAGTTGCAGTTGAAGCAACCTTGATGAAGACATCCTCCAAAGTAGTATCACACACACCCCATGCAAACACTGTGAATCTTCTCTTTGCAAACTCCACTGTTTGGAATACATGTGCAATTCTGACCTCATTCTTGGGCAGCTCGAACTTCTGTGTCCCCGAGAGTCGGTATATCTTGTTGGCATTTGGTGACAGGTTCCGTACCATCTTCTCCACTTCTTCCTCATGATCCGAATGCGTTGTCATTGTGAAGATATACGATCCTCCATATCTCGCCTTCAGCTGCATCATGTCAATTGTCAAACCAACTTTATATTCAAGTGCTCTAAGCATATATATCGGATAAAATTGGACTTATTAATTTACCTCTTTTGGATTTCCTATGCACTGAATTCTGCCATCTACGAAAATTCCTAATCGATCACACAGGACCTCTGCCTCTTCCATGGAATGTGCTGCAGAAGATAAGCAAACAAGCAAGCTTTATGAGTGAAATTAATTAAAGAGGTAAATCATTGGGTGTGTGTGTGTGTGAGAGAGAGAGAGAGAGAGAGAGAGAGAGAACTGGTTAGGATGATTGCCCGGTCTTGTTTCGCAGACTTGACAACATTCCATAGATGGTTTCTTGAAGATGGATCAAGTCCAGTACTGGGCTCATCCATGTAAACAACCTACACAGAATTGAATTTCAAAAATATGCATTAAGTAACAAATCTAATTTTCTATATATATATATAGGAAAACACTCACATAGACAACATTAAGTAGTAGCTTTAACAGAGAGAGCACCAAGACATACCTTGGGATCCCCTATCAGTGAAATTGCCACACTAAGCCTTCTCTTCATACCTCCACTATACTTCCCAGCTTGTTTGTCAGCAATCCCACCATGAAATAGATTCACACTCTTCAAAGATTCTTCCACTGCCTAATTCAGCATCAGAATTGAGACAGGAAACAGGACAACAAATCAAACTTGTAGCTTATTCTATCAATGAAAATCTCAAATTCTCAATGTAAAAATAGTATATACATATTGACATACTTGTACTAAGGCAGAACCTTTGAGGTTCTTAAGTCTGCCATAAAATAGTAGATGCTCCCTTCCAGTCAGGTTTTCCCATAGTAGGCTAAAAAGTATACAAAAACCAAGGAATTCATAAGATTTAAAAAACTTAGAAGACACAACCCAAAAAAAAGGAGAAATTTTGCTTTCTAGACTTGTAAGACAAGAATTAATTCTAGCTTACTCATGCTGTGGACAAACACCCATGCTGGTATATATTTCATCCATTTGAGTCTGAATGTCCATACCGTGAACATATGCTGAGCCAGAGGTTGATTTTGTAAGACCAATCATCTGAGGAATTCGGTAAGAGGTTGATTAAGCATTAACTGACTAGTCATTAGAAATATATGTTTGAGCAAGTATATTTATGATGAACAAGGCTAGCAAGCAAGTTTTTAATGAACTTTTTCTGGCCTTTTCTCATCGTAATATATGATAATTAAAGATATAGAGAGTATAGTGTACTCACCATACTTATAAAAGAGGTCTTCCCTGCACCATTGGGGCCAAGAATACCAAAGCACTCCCCTGGAGGCAAAGCAAGAGACAACCCTTTCACTGCAAATTTCTCAGGGTTTCCATCTCTTCCTGGATACACCTTTTTGAGGTCGTTACAAATAATTGCATGACTTGTATCTTGTTCCAATAGCAAACTTTCAACCTTCTCGGTCTGGAAATTATGAATAAATGGAACCAGCATTATTTATGCATATATTTACTTTAGCTACATTTTCAGTGAGGTACTGAAACTTAAGAACTACTCATTTTGAATCATATAACACCAAGAATTAACAAACTAATCAGAGTGCTATGTTTCCACCTAAATGATCTTGCAAGTGATTATGTATAACAATTTGTAGCATCCCATGCAGTGCACCAGATGGTCTGTGTATTGATTGAGTGCATATATATAATACCCTCCAAATGTACTTTACTAGTGATGAAGAATGAGTATATAAGTTAGAGATATACAAGGAAAATTACCTCTTGACTAACATCAGGTTTCTCCATCTGAATAGAAACTTTAGATCCCTGCCTTTGCAAAGTAGGCATCCTACTCCTAAGAAGTTTCTTCTTCCTAAGGCCTTGCAAGAAACCTAAAGGATTTTTTCCAGATGATACAACTTGATCTGTGTAATATGCAATAAAAAGCATCGCAAACCACTCAATAACCATGATAATCAAGACCTCTCTCATCCCATTATGGCTATCACTAAAATTGCCCCATCGCATCCCATACGTCCCAACATCATTCCCTTCCTGGGCATATTGTCCAAACTCGTATAACCCACGATATAGAGAGAAGCCAGGATACAACTGGAGAAGAATGATCCAGCCTCCTACATACAAGGATGCAAAACATATATTAAGAGAGCAGAGAGGGAGGGGAAAACTACATAACAAGTTGTGTTGCATATATATATGAAGTTCTGAGGTGGGCTTCCTTGAAACACAACCCAGCCATTTTAATATAAGTTTTCAAGTACAGTAAACATTTCTTGTGGTAAGAAACAAAAGCAAATTAAGTGACAAATACTTCATTTCACAATTTATATTTCCACTTACTTGGGAATGACGTATCTGTGATGAAGGGTTGAAAAAGAAATGATCCTAAAAGCCCAGTTCCAAAGACCAAAGTGTAACCTATAACTGTTATCATCAAATTAATCATGACAAGCATGTAAATCATCTCATCTCATTAGATAAAAGTTAAAAATATATAACCCCTAGCTATCCTACTCTCAAATCAATAAACACAAGCAATATTCAACATCAAACCTGTACAAGTCTTGATGTTTGAAAACATTGCAGCTGCTAGAAAGGCCAGGGATATTTGCAAGTTTATGTAGATGAAGTAAAAAACAAATTGGATGTTGTAGTCATTTAGTGTGAAGATTTTTAACCCTGTATGGAAGTTAACTTCAACTTGTTAAAGCAAGCAACTCAAATTGAAGCCAGACTAGAACAGTTGTCAAGTAGTTATATAACTACCTATGAGCGAGCCAATTGTGATCAAACATAGCACGTAGATTGAAGATACTGTAAGAAAATAGGTATAGGAAATCATCCAATAGGGTCCATCACCAAGCCCATGCATTTTCATCATGATTCTCAGTTTCTGTTGTTTCTCATAAACCAGTGACTTCAATACAACCTACATCACATATAATTGGGAAAGAAAGAAAGAAAGAAAGAAAGAAAGGGAAACTTAATAGTTAATATAAATAATACTAATTAACACTAGTTCTAAGTAATTTGGATGAACAGTCTTACGTACCGGGAAAAGCAGTAAAATGATCCATGTAAAGAAGAGTGGACCAATCTCAGAGGTAAAATCCAACCCTTGTCCGGTTTCAGGCTTAGGCATTTCTTTGAGAAACTCAAACAGCATTTTTGTACCAGATCCTTTCAAAAATTGAAGGTAGGCACTGGATGCCTGTGAATAATTAATATAAAAGAATTAAAACTCTATCATATCCTGCCTGAATTAAGTTAATTAACAACAAATTTTTTTAAGTTATCAAACTATTTCAAATAATTTGTAAATGTCATAAAAAAGTTAACATGAGTCAAGCCGAATTAATTATAAAAAAAAAAAGATGATATATATATTAACCAGTAGCAGAAGGAAAACTCAACAAGCAAACAAGTTATACCAGATTCACTTGGCGTGGAAGCCGCAGCATAGTAGAATCTTCATTTCTTAAGCTTGAATTGTACCATATGCTCACATTAAAATTATCCCTATTTGAGTTTGAGAAATCATACGCTGCAAGAAATACACTGTAAGTATTGCCCAACATCTATATTCATCATATCAAACGATAAAGGCATATATATCATGTAGATTAACCTCCAATTATTTCGTTGATCTTCCCCTCTGAATTCCCCTTTCTGTAACCCTTATATAGCTCATTGTTCACCTCAGAAGAACTATTGCGCCACAAATGCAAACCATGAACACATCTAACATCTACATTCAAGACAAAAATTAGAGGAAAGGAAAAAGGTTTAGTATGTTGCACACAACAAAAATTGAAGGGTATGTACACAAATGATGAATATTTATACTCCATTTCACATCCACAATAACAATGCACGACAGTCTTCGATGCCATTGATCGTGCTGACTTCATATGTGGTCAATGCCATCAACGATTGTGGAATGTGTAACAATTTCAATGGTGTATTGCCTTCTCCTATTGAAAAGCTTTTACGTACCTAGCTCTAGTTCGCGGGCTGATATCTGAACCGGAACAGAGAATGTAGAGTTGGGCGAGCATTGGCGCTGCACATTATAGATGGGAAGACTTGCTGTGAAAGCAGGATCATAAAAGTTGGGCACTCTAGGCTTGGATACCGAACCCTGGACATTTAGAATTAATATTACTTGAAACAGTAATACTAGATGAAAATTCAAATTAAACAAAAAAGAAAAAAAACAGAGAAATGACAGCTTGCATACCATGAAATTATTGGCCACATATTGCAAAACACCAGAGGAATTCAGTGGGAAAGAATTCAAGAACATATTCCCAGCCAAACCTATCAAAATGTACAGATTAACCCAAAATAACTAAACATAATTAAACTGGAGAGAGAGAGAGAGAGGAATGTATATACTTTCTCCAAGAGAATAATTATTCCCAGTGACAAGTAGAGTTACAGGACAGGACCCAAATTTCCTGCATGATTCATCCGGCAAGTCTGTAAATGGAAGAAAGTCACTTCTCACTGCACGATGCTGAGCAGGTGGTATGTACGACAACGGAGGCCATTCTTGAGGCTTAGGAATGGGACAAAGGCTCATTTCATTGAAATCTATGTTGTTTGACCCACACTTATCTTTGGTTTTATCTGAATTCCCACTTTTTGTAGCTATTTGGAAAGTAGCAAGGAGAAAGCAGAAGAAAGCAGGTATTAAAACCAGCGTAATATTAGAGCACATATTTCGTTTCTGCAAAATGAACATAAGATCATAAACATCATCATCAGTCGTCCAACACTGAACTGTTTTCAAAGCTCAACAAATACTATCAACTAGGACAAAAAGTGTGAGAGATAGACCTGAAAAGTTAGGTTCTTTCTGAGCAAAGCATTGGACTGAGTCCAGAAGCTGGCATGGCGATGCGAACGATCAGCCATTGATGTCCAAAACCAGGGAATTCCTTTAACTTGACGCCCAAGGAACTTATGTTAAAGGAATTGAAGATAAGTTCAAAATACCTGTCACCACCCAAGATTCAGAACTAAGTTCAAATTTTTTAAAAAAGAGAATTGAAGTCAATTAAGTAATTTAACTGATACCACCTTTCTGTATGAATGAGGATTTTGAACAAACATTATATAATCTCAATAACCAATATCAATGACAAAGATGGTCTGGTATTCTGCTCTGCTTTTGCATGTGTACCAGATGGAATTCGGAATTCACCTTTACTGTTATGTATACATTTGGTGAGAGAAAGTAATTGCTTGTAATACTGAAGGACTGAATTATCTTTTTTTTTTTTTTTTTTTTTAAATTCTAAAAAATGACTGAAACGAAGTAACAGTCACCTTCACGCGTGGTATTAATTGTTGCCACCCTCATTTGGTGTGTTTTGGGTGTCAGTATCTCTTTTTGCTTAATTTAAGGAAGGTACAGAGGGAATAATATCCTTCAAGATATCGAAGGAGATAAAAGTTTCTTCTTTCATTTAATAGCCTAAACCTTTTTCCCTTATTTCTTCTTTTTTGGGTATGTAAAATGGTACTACGAAATTGAGTGGAATGTGATGAGCAAGAAGGTGGATTCAAATACAATTACCAACTAAAATGAACCAGAACAGTTGTCACAGTATGAGAGCCATATATATATGTAATTGAAAAACACCTTATTAAAATCAATCACCATTCTGTCATTTCCTTAAAATTATGCCAAAACAAAATTAGCATCTGAGTTCTACCACGTACCCCCACACGGCCACACGGCGTTTCCTTTTTTTTTTTTTGCCGCGTTTCCTTAATAAAATGAATATCCCATTAATTAATTAATTAATTAATTAATTTTTCACTTAATTTCACCAACATACACATTTTTCACAAAATTACGGAGAATATCCCGTTGTTGCCTGAAATAAGCTAAACCCGGTGGCAAATCCGTAAAATCCAACGGAAGCAAGAACCAATACAGTAATTTCAAACACCTCCTCGGCTCCTCCCTCCCGAAACTTGACGCGCAAAACCGGCCATCACTGTGAGTATAAAGTAACAAAACCTCCACACACACTCACTCTAACACTAAAACCAAAATTCAAATCCATACAAAACCTCAAGACAATGAACTTACAGAGCGGTTTTCCATTGCTATACCAGCAATTCAAGGCGTTGTTCAAGAAGAACCTCTTGCTTTCATGGCGGAACAAAAGAGCCACCTTTCTACAGCTCTTCTCCTCCTTCTTCTTCATCTTCCTCATCTTCATTATCCAGAAGGCCACCGAGGCTCAAAACGCGTCGTCCACGGCCAACAAGAGCGTCGCCGATCCTAAACCTCTGGTTTGGCTGCCGATCCCTCCATGCGAAGACAAATACTTAATTAAAAAGCCGTGCTTTGATTTCGTGTGGAGTGGTAGTGGAAGCACTAGGATTCGGAGCATTGTCGATGCTATCATGGCTAATAATCCTGGCAGGCCGATTCCGTCGACCAAGGTACGAAATCACTTGGATTATTGTGTGGTGTTTGGTTATCCAGAAAATGGAGGGAAAATAGGTTCTTGCTGTTGTTTTGTTTTTCTTTTTGCTCTGTTTCGTTTTACTTGTGAAAATGGTTGAAAACTGTATATTTACTAAGCCACGTCAGCAGTGTTGATTTTCTTACTTTGTTGAGGCATATAATTTGTTTGATTCATTTGTGCAGGTCAAATCGTTTACAACACCAGCTGAAGTAGATGAATGGCTGTATAGTAATCCTATGCATTGCCCAGGAGCTTTGCATTTTGTGGAAAAAAATGCGACTGTAATCAGTTATGGCATACAGACTAATTCTACTTATGTTGTGAAACGAGGGAAAGTTGAAGATCCCACATTCAAATTTCAAATTCCGCTTCAGATTGCTGCTGAGCGTGAAATTGCTAGGTCTCTAATTGGAGGTATTATGTTTTCTTTGAAAAAAGTTTTACTTGCCCTGTTACTACCTTGACCTTAGCACTCATGTAATGATTTGTTCAGATGCAAATTTTAGCTGGGTTGTTGCACTCAAGGAATTTGCACACCCTGCAGTGGAGATTTTCTCTGCGTTGGATTCTATGGGACCAACCTTTTTTCTTGCAACTGCCATGTTTGGTTTTGTGTTTCAGATGACATCTTTGATCACGGAGAAAGAACTAAAGCTTCGACAGGTAATTGCTTTAAGCATCTTTAAGTTAATGTATGGTTATGTGCAGTTAAATGGTTTTTCTTTTCGGCCTGGAGTTAAATGTGTTGAAGTATGGCTAGCTTTGTTGTCCCATTTGCAGAATTCATTAGTTATTTAGTGTTTTCTTTGATTTACCTTGCAGGCAATGACAATGATGGGCCTTTATGACACTGCATACTGGTTCTCATGGCTCACATGGGAGGGAATTATTACATTTCTCTCATCTCTTTTCATAGTTCTCTTCGGAATGATGTTTCAGTTTGATTTTTTCCTAAAGAACAGTTTTGTAGTCTTATACCTTGTCTTCTTTCTTTTCCAACTCAATATGGTAAGACTGTTTCTTGCTATTACTTTATTAACTTTATGCTTAGTCTTGCTGATTTCTTTTCTTTGGCATGCCTCTTCTTATTATCATAACCTCTCTAACATTTGATGCCAGATTGGTTTTGCCTTTATGTTGTCAGCCTTCATAAGCAAGTCATCTTCATCCACAACAGTCGGTTTCACCATATTTATTGTTGGCTTTATAACCCAGGCAAGATTCCCCAGTTCAAGATTTATAGATTAAGGGTTATAGGTTCAATTGTAATAACAGATTCCATTTTTTCATTGCAGATTGTTACAGGATTCGGGTTTCCCTATGCTAAAAGGTTCTCCAGTGCTGGTCAAAACATCTGGTCATTATTCCCACCTAACCTTCTTGCCAAAGCTCTACAGATACTCTCTGACGCAACATCCTCTCATAAAGCTATTGGGATTAGCTGGAGTAGAAGGGCAGAGTGTGCGCCAAATGATGACGATTGTGTTATAACAATTGTATGTGTTACATTGAACCTCAAATTCTAAACATTAACAAATAGTTTATAAGTCCTGATTATTTCAACACCTTTTATTATTAATGTTTTCATTTTCTCATAAAAAAATCATTAATATTCTCATTTGAACTTTGATAGAATGACATCTATGTATGGCTGGTGGCTACATTCTTCCTCTGGTTTATATTGGCTATCTACTTCGATAATATCATCCCAAATGTATCTGGTGTGAGAAAATCAGTGTTTTACTTTTTAAATCCAGGGTACTGGACAGGGAAAGGTGGAAACAGAGTGGAAGGTACATAAGACTGAATTTGAGTTAACTTGTTGGTTGGTACTTATGACTTATTGCGTTTTTGCTCTCTTTTCATAGAGGGCGGTATTTGTAGTTGCATAGGTTCAGTTCCACCACAGGAGCATATTACTCCAGATGATGAAGATGTCCTTGAAGAGGAGAACATTGTAAAGCAACAAACGAGGGAAGGCACAGTTGATCCAAACATTGCAGTTCAGATACGTGGCCTTGTCAAGACATATCCTGGGACCAGAAAAATTGGTTGCTGTAGTTGCAAGAGGACTTCACCTTACCATGCTCTCAAGGTAAAGAACCTTTTCTGACTTTTAGTTTTCAGAAAAAAATTGAGATTAAAGGGGCTTGCCTTTCCTTTTATGTAGTTCATCCGGAGGAAATCTTGTGAGATAATTTAATTATCTTATTTATTCAATGCATCTTCCTTTGTTTTTTACCTAGTTATGTATTATGAATTCTAGACTTAGGTTGGTCACTAGCTTATAAAATCCTCTAGCAGAATGTGATAAATGATGGGCGCAGTCATCCATCACTTAGCTGCTTAGAGGAATGTCCCTGTGAGCTTAATTTATTTGATATTTCATGATCAAGTTGTTTTACGCTGTTTCTTGTTTTTTATCAGTTTTCATTATAATGCTTTAGTCAAAAATTCTAATGCAAAGGCAGTGTATATGTTTCAGACTTTCAGGTTTTTTTTCTTAAATTGAAATAATATAGTAATAATTGGTTTATTTTGAATAACTTTCAGGGGCTATGGGTCAACTTTGCAAAGGATCAGTTATTTTGTCTACTTGGACCCAATGGAGCTGGGAAAACCACGGCAATCAATTGTTTAACTGGCATAACACCAGTGACTGGAGGAGACGGTAATAGGATCTTTTTTTTTTTGAGTTAATTTATCTAAAAATTGCTGGAATGATATCAATATGGAAATGACAAAATTGTAAACTGCCTTGTTAACAGCATTGATTTATGGATATTCTGCCCGAAGCTCTATTGGCATGGCAAATATTCGAAAAATTATAGGAGTTTGTCCGCAGGTAACCTTCTCTCTCTTTCGATATATATACACACACACACACACATGTATATATGAGCATGTGTACATGTGGTTGACCTGAATTTTTCAAGAATATATAAGTTACATATTGTTTACTGTGTTGCAACTACTCAAAAAAAATAAAATAAAAAAGACTTAACTTGTCTGTATATTGTCTCTATTTGTAGTTTGATATTCTTTGGGATGCATTGTCTGGGCAAGAACACCTCCACCTCTTCGCTGGTATTAAAGGCCTATCTCCAGCTTCAATAAAATCGGTATGTGCCACACTAACTTAGATAGGGTATTTCAGATGCTTTCTTGCTTCAAAATGTCTGAATTCTTGGTATAACCAATCATTCATTTTTGTTCCGATGCTCATGAGCTCAGACAAGAATGACTGTTTGGTTCAGTATAAGATATATGCTCCTCAAATGTAGGTTGCTAAGAAGTCATTGGCAGAGGTGAGACTCACTGAGGCTGCCAAAATGAGAGCTGGGAGTTATAGTGGAGGAATGAAACGTCGCCTAAGTGTTGCGATAGCCCTTATTGGTGATCCAAAGTTAGTTATCTTAGATGAACCGGTATGTAAATTAGAACTATTCCCTTTAGTAGTTCTTCTACTTGCTCTCTTTATTTAATTTAATTTATGATCTGCAGACAACTGGTATGGATCCAATAACGAGAAGGCATGTATGGGACATCATAGAGGATGCAAAGAAAGGGCGTGCAATTGTCCTAACCACTCACTCAATGGAAGAAGCTGACATTTTAAGTGACCGAATAGGGATAATGGCAAAGGGCAGGCTTCGTTGCATTGGAACTTCAATCAGGCTGAAGTCGCAGTTCGGGACTGGTTTTATTGCTAATGTGAGCTTCAGTGGAAGCATGAATAATGGACAAAGTGCCCCTAGTAGGGATGCAGTTACTACACCTCAGCATGAGGCTGTGAAGCAGTTCTTTAAATATGTGAGTTAATTTTGATTGATTTTAAATTTTTTTTACACTTGCAAAGGTTAATTTCTAACCAGGGAAACGTCTCGGCAGCATTTGGATGTTTTACCAAATGAAGAGAACAAAGAATTTCTGACTTTTGTTATTCCTCATGATCGAGAGGGGATTTTGACGGTAATCATTTCACTTTCTGCTTTTGTATTATGTCTCTTAAATCTTGTTCTTATGTAACAGTTTAAATCAATACATCTAATTATTCCATAAATGTAATTGTATAATGCTGCTCACGGTGTCATTATACATTATACATTGTGCATGTGTAATAAAGATTAGATGCTTATGTATTTCTCTCATGTCTTTTGAAATGCTTTGGACTGTTACAGCTCTGTCAATAAAATAGTATGAACCAGAGGTTCTTAACAAAGGAAGTCTCATGTACTAAGTTGATAATTTTCTACTGTTATTAATCCTCTGGATTTATTTATAACCCAATACAGAAATTCTTTGCGGAGCTTCAAGATAGAGAAAGTGAATTTGGTATAGCTGACATCCAACTTGGACTAACAACTCTTGAAGAAGTTTTCTTGAATATTGCAAGGCAGGCAGAGCTAGAAACTGCCACAGCTGAGGGGAGGTTGGTTACTCTCACTTTAACATCTGGAGCCTCAGTTCAGGTAAACATAATTTCTCTCTTTATATTCTTCCATAACAAGATAGATACAACGACAACAAATATATAGATTTGAGTTTTTATTGAGGATTGTGAGGGCCACTTGGTATTATAGTTCAATAATCTTAACCGTTGATCAACAATGATTTTGCAGATACCAGTAGGAGCTAGGTTTTTAGGGATTCCAGGAACAGAATGTACAGAGAATCCAAGAGGGATAATGGTAGAAGTTTTCTGGGAGCAAGATGATTCTGGTGCACTCTGCATATCTGGCCACTCACCTGAAACCCCAATACCTCCTAATGTTGAACTAATGCCTTCTTCCGTGGCATCTTCACGCAGAAATTCTTTAGGTCGGTCCCGACCAGTTCATGGAGTTGTGATTCAACCCCACCAAATCAGTAATACTAGTCCTCATTCACATTCATAGCACCACCGTTTAACTAGCACCACCATTGGAAGCAAGCATATAGCCAACGCTCTACTTCTATGTTGGTTGGTCCTTCAAGTTTTCCTGTAATGCCCAAAAGTTTCGATTTCTGATAACAAGATTGTGACGACCATTTGTCCATTACGTACTCTACTCATGTTGACCAATCCAACTGCCAAGTTTATGAATTGCACATAGGAGAGTCGGATTAAGCAGACACATCATCTCCACACACATATACGGGGTAGCTTTGGCTTTTAGTAATTACGATTTAATCATACTTACACATACTTGAACAAATTTTAAATTATGATTAAAATTTAAACTTCATTTTTAGTAAAAGTCGTGTCCTCTAGGAAGATGGGTTGAATTACTTGCAATTAATTCAAAACTTTAAAATTTCAGCTACCTAACAAGTCTACATATCGAATTAATGAAGCACCACATACCAATATCACTCTCGAATTCTCGATTCCAATTCATCTATTTGTGCGAGTACAATATCATTTACCTATGGCATTGACATATGAAAATGAAATATGGAATCGTCAATAGAGACTAGACTGTATGACCACCGAAACTAGGGAACACATAAGTACTACTGGGAAAAAAAAATTCTGTGATTCTTTTGCGAGTTGACCAACCATTGCATGCTGATTTGACTTGCCCAATAAAAGAAAGATGACCTGATCTGCAAGACTGCACTCAAAGCAAAAGCTAGCATTTCTAAAACTACATGAAACAATCAAGATTTATATGACATTGCTATACTCCTATACATACCCTAACAAACGATTTATATATCTGAATTAATCGATATGTGCGTTAATTTTGAGCTAAATATTCCACAATGTCACAAAAGCAAAGATGGCTGTACAAAACATTAATTAATTATGTTCCAGTGGTTTGAAATATCAGTGAACACCAAAACAGCTACACTTACGAAAAAGTAAAACCCAAAAAACAGTTAAGAAAATATAGATCTGATATATATATATATATATGTCGACCTAGTCACAATACATGTTTGGAATAGATCTGAAAGTTTTAAGTAATTAGAAGATATAAACCATATGTAAAGCGCATCAGTAGACTTAGTACAGCAGCAAGGCAAGGACTTTCTGAAAGAGCAAGAAAAGCATGAAAGTAGAACATATAAATAAGAAACAAGGGGAATATTAAGTATATAGGTATAGAGCTCCCTTCAATCCAAACAAAGATGTAACACAGGTAATGCAGCTCCTGCGATATGCAAGCCACAAGCCTATCAGATAGCCTCTTTTGATGTGATAGGGCTGTGGGATCCATAGCTCAGCAGCTCGATCCACCCAGCAACACCCTCTTTTGGACTTCAAGGAGCTCCACTCCATAAAACCCTAATACCACTCACTACTCAAAACTTTGTCAAAAGTCAAACCGATCCTTCCCACCCAGCTAAAAGGCAAACCGAGATCCAGCCTTTTATCTGCAAATCTGCAGCTATCGGTTTAATATATAGCAAACTGATCGAGCTGTAGATCCCATCATAACCCACAGCCTAAAAAAATGAAAAATAAAAAAGCAAGAGAAAGAAGAAAATGTTGAAACACTTGGTACTACATCAACCAGAAGTCGTCTAAATTGAAAACCCAGCTGTTTTTAACTGAATATCACATGCATCGACCGATCTCAAAGATCCATGAGGACCTTGGTGTTCAACCAAGCCCTATAAAAGAGCCATGGAGAGCATTAACCCATGTACCTGAAGTCTAAACCTACCCATTCAACTAAATAAAGGGATATGTAGCTAGCTTCCACAGTATACATACCCCAACCAATTACCTCTAATGCCCTTCAAAGTTCAAACCAACTGGCCAAAGATGGCCTTTGATTCCTAGCTAAGGTTGATATTAGATGGGCAAGTTTTATAGTGGTTTTGGATAACAAACAAATAATGGTGGGAAATGATGGGTCGGTAGGCAAAGCCTGTAGTTTTCCAGCACCTACCTATAGCTATCAACAAAGTCTCGGGAACCGGCTCCTAAGATTCCCTGAGATTAAAGCTAGCTATCACGTGCCTTGTTTCCCACGGTATTCACTGCTCGATCTGCTCAATTTATCGTTGCTTAATTTTGACTACCTACAGTGCACTACATATGACATGCCAATATGCCATTAATAAAATCTTGAAAAGGCACCACTACCCAAACCATTCCCACAAGTATTCCGTTGTTCAATGCATTGATTATTGCCATTTTGAATTGCTTTTTAGAAAGACAAAAAAAGGTTTCGGTGAGTGCTACCGACACGTGGCAGCGATGTAGGGAAAAGACAAAAATTCGGAGGTGAATGAGTGGTAGTTGTTGAATTAAGATTTCCATTTTGATTAGACAAAAGCGACGTCGATGTGACAATACAGCTCAGGCATGTAGGACCAGCTGCGACGTGCGCACGTTATCTCTGATGCGTGTTCTTCGCTCTGCTTGCGCTCCATTCCTGTTAACGTGCGCAGTGGGTGCGTATTGGGTTTTGAACTTTTTAAACTTATTTCCTAACAAGATGCTCTTTCACCCATTCTGATTCTGCCACGTCACCATACAGAGGTGAGAACGTTAATTTGATGGACGGTAGACGATAGGCGATCGATCCAGATGGCAAGAGGGTCGACTATAAATTTGGTATGGTTAAGGCACGGGAGCGTAACCTCGAAATCTAGGGCTAGATCTCAAATAGTACGGTCGTGATTATGTTTACCTGTCTGTCCTCATATTTTGGTCTCTTTCGCCTCTAGCATTTTCTTTTTTCTTTATTTTATTTTTCTTCAGTCTTGGGCTGTTGTTTTTAATATGAGCTTTCTGAATGGGCTGGTCCGTTCTTACTTGGTGATAGCCTGATAGGTGTGGCTAGATACGTGGGCCAAGCAAAGATTGGGTTTAGTTCGGTGAAGTCAGAGATGGACTGGGCCAACCCAAGAATGCAGACAAGTCCTATTGTAGAGAGGCTTTTCATTAAACCCGGTCTAAATCCACCACCCTCAGCTAATGAGTTCACCACTCTAACATATTTTGTCTAATTTTTTTTTTTCTTTCTATTTTACCCTTTCTTGCAAACTGAAGATGAAATCACCAACACTCATTCGGTAGTTATCTACCGAAGCCTTTATCAATGTTAAGTAGATAAGTACTGAATAATTCGTCAAAATTTGGTAAATACTTGTAAAATGATCATTCGGTAGTTATTTACCGAAATTTCCACTAATGTTTGACAAGTAACTACCAAATAATCCACTAAAGTTTGACATATACTTGTAGAATGATCATTCAATAGTTATTTATCGAAAGGTAAAACTAAAATTTTTAAAATAAGGTGATAAACTCAGCAGTTGAGGGTGATGAATTTAGCCTGAGCCTTTTCATTATAAAGAGTTAAAGACTATAGAGATATTTACATGTGAATTAGTAAAGACATAAATAAATTATGGAAATCCTTCTCTCCCACATAAGACAATTAAGGTTTGTTCTTCTTTTCACTTGCAATACAATTAAGATGTATGATTTGATAGTAAAGCACTTTATCCTTACATCACGTTAAGATTTCATCTCTTACTCTTCTTTTGTTTTTCAATCAAAATGATGACAACTTCATTAATCATAAGCACCAGTCACAACAAATTTATTCAAGATACATTTTCATAAGCACTGTTGGACCCTCATCTAACCAATAAAACAAGCATCTTGTATGGTAACAAGCTATCAACTCACCACTACTCAAACAATCATTGATTTGTCCTTTGGAGAAATGTAAAATCAATATTTGGAGAAATATAAAATCACTCACTAAATATAGAAATTTAATCTAATCCAATTCATATATATCAAACATGACAAACATCCAAGAAAATATTGGAAATAATTTAGAAGATGAATATTATAAAAAATGTGAAAATGATAATTTTAATAATAATAATAGTACATTTACTATATTTTTATACCATAATTTTATACTATTTTATATAACATTCATACATTATTTTAATAATATAAATAATTATAAACTAAAGAAGCCAAAAACCCTAATAAATTACGTACTACAAAAAAAAAAAAAAAAACCTAGTAATTACACAATCAGTATAAGTGCGCGACATATATACATAACGAATCGGGTTGATTGATGACGGAACCGAAGCCCAGACCTAGGCCTGGCAGGTGGAATAGAAAGATAGTGAAAGCAAAACCCACGAGTGTTAATTTCTCGTACCATTTCGCTCTGCTTTCTCTATCCCACTCCCAAAAACCCTAGCGGTCCGTACAGAACCTCAGAGAGCCCTAGCCATGGGTACGTCTCCCTGCTTCTCACTCTCATATACGTTTTTTTGCTTTTTGTTTATTTCTTAATCTAATTACTTATTTCGAAAATCATCGTTTATCGTTTCTTTAATATTTGTCTCTACCTTTGTAATTTCAATTGTCGGAGTTTTTTTTTTTTTTTTTGTTTGTGATGAAATTTCGGTAGATCTACGGTTGAAGACGATTATTCGATGATTTTATGAGTTATGATCTCAATTTTCCTTGCGTTTATTTATATTATTTCGTCAGGTCATTTGCGAATTTTAATTTTTCAATTAAATTTTGTTAATTATTATCCATTTATGCAGTATTTAATTTTGTTTCTAGGATTGCTTTAGCTCCCGTAGGCCAATGATAATATCAAAACATTAAAATATACAAATAAAATCATAGTGGAATTGGCTTGGAATTTTTGTTGTTGCTGAACTTGAGAAAAAGAGATTAGAATGAAGTTTAGCGCATAATTGTAGTACTTTGGCTCTTAAACTATATAATGGGGTTTTAGGCAAACTTGCTTGGTGGGTCTTATTCTTCTTTGGATGATGAATAATTAATAAATTATTATTGAAACCTTTTGATGCCTTTTGTTACTAACTAAAACGGGGTTTTATTATGTGAGGCTGTGGTGAATTTTGAGAATTTATTTTATTTACTTATGTGAACTTCTGTAAATGATAGATATTGAGGAGGAAATCCGATCACTACAGCTTGATTCAGAAGGTATTTCTAGAAGGATATTTGTATTTATTTATTAATCTATTATTTTGGTTCAGATAGATGATAAGGGTGATTTCTATGTGGTAACTTTTTAATTTTTGAGTCAATGCTTTGTTTGAATTTAGCAGAAGATAATGGGACTGTTAATCCAGAAGCTGCAAAGCCGGAAGTTGAGAACTCTGATAAGGTGGAGGAAGGTTGGTAGTTTCGTTGGATTTCAGTTCATTTTATCATGTTATTGTTTGTGAAGGAAATGTTTGTGGTTGAGAGGGCACAGTGTTGTTGTGCTTTATTAACCTGTTATACCATAAATGTTCCCTCCTTCGTGTTCTCTTCATTTCATACCAAGAAATGTTCTGAACCTGCCATAAATTATTTTTTTTCTGTTTTTGGAACAGCCTGACACGTGCACACATACACACAGGTGTTCTTCACTTAATATGATATATATAAACTGAATCCTTTTTTTTTTTCCTTTTAAAATTGGGGCAATTTCAGATTCCAGGGAAGAGGTTCATACACATTCTGTTCAGCCAGTGGTACATGATCAAAAAGGTACTTTGGAAGCATGTGTTACTTTGTATTTCTTGTGATCACTATTTTGTGTGTGTTTTTGTTTTATTTTAATAGTTAATCTTAGTCTGTTACCCAGAAGTTTCCTTGTCAAATTTTGTTGTAATTGTTCTTCCCTGATATTAATCTTTTGGCTTGAATATGCAGTGAAGGGGAAGGAAATCCTGGTTTCAGAAGAAGAACATGATGAGATAGAATTGAATAAGAAGAGGCACTTGAATGTTGTTTTTATTGGCCACGTCGGTAAGTAATTTTATTTTATTTTTTTCATGAGGTTTCTTATTTTAATATATCTTGATTTTAGGATTATTCTTCTAGTTGCTTATCTTAGAACTATCTGCGTGCCACTAGCTATTAATGTTCCCATTGTTGATGTAAGTTGGTGTTTTGTGCTCTATTTGACCTGTGTGATTATGTTAAAGCTTCTCTCTCTCTCTCTCACAGACACATACTCACTTCTCATTTTTTTTTTGTCTTTTAATAGTGAGGTTGGGGGGGGGGGGGGGTGGGAGATTTGGAACTATCCTAAAATTGACTATGCAACTTTCCAACCAATAGAGCCCTAAATCATCATGAATATCCAGTAAGTGTGGCCATTGGAATTTCATTTACATCACTTTTACAAGTATTTAATGGTTGCTGCAAGCTGCACTCCCCAAAATTTTAAGGTCGGAGAACGCCTGAAGGCCACAAGACCAACAATTATCCAATCACTTGAACCCCCACTTCCAGTAAGTGTGGCCATTGGAATTTCATTTACATCACTTTTACAAGTATTTAATGGTTGCTGCCAGCTGCACTCCCCAAAATTTTAAGGTCGGAGAACACCTGAAGGCCACAAGACTAACAATTATCCAATCACTTGAACCCCCACTTCGCAGTTTTTAACAGAAATTTGTTTTAGCTTCTCACTAATACTTTACTTATTTCTTGGATGACCTGGCTTTCTTACTCCATAGATCAATAAAGTATAATATATGACAGCTCAAATTTTTTTTCAAATAAAATTTATTTGGGTTGCATGACTCTTACAATGTCCTCGTCTCATTTGGTGTTGTAGAGGGCTGAAGGGGTTGAAATTCAAACTTCCGTGTATGCATTTGCTAGTTTTCTTATGGAGTAACTTATATGTGATGCTTCTGCACCTTTTGTCTATTTAATATGTTGGTGTATATGAATAATGTGTTTTTTCTTGGTTGCAGATGCTGGAAAGTCCACAACTGGAGGCCAAATACTTTTCCTTAGTGGCCAGGTTGATGATCGTACCATACAAAAATATGAAAAAGAAGCAAAGGAAAAAAGTAGGGAGAGCTGGTGAGTATATTCCAGTGCAATTTTATTAGAATATATATATATTTTTTTTTCAGAACATGCATCTGGAAAACTGACTTGCTATTTTCTTGCATGAAAAAGGATTATAGAAATTTATTGGGGGTCACAGTTTAAAATGTGTAATTTAAAAGTGGAATTGAGTATTAAGTAGACTACGACAGGAAGTAGGGTGGTGGTGTTTTCTGTTGAAGTATAGTTTTAAGAGCCTGGCTTCAGCTTTCATGACTATTACAGAAGCCAGCACAAAATGCAATAGTGCCTTATCCCTATGTCACCAATAGCCTCAGTTTTGAAAGGAAAGACTAATACTTTTTGACATGCAATTACTAGTCAACAAACTCATATGTCTTGTGAGGTTTGATAGGTTGGCACAATGTTCGTACATTTCTTTTGTGGCATCTCATATTGTTCTCTCTACTTCCCCTCTCTTTGTTTTTATACTATGTTGTCTCATTACAATATTTTTATAGTTCAGAATTGCATAATTTGAGGTACATGGATCATTATCTGATATTTATAATCTTATTCATAATAATATTTTTATAATATTAACATATATTATAAAAATATTATTATGAATATTAACATATATATTTTTATAATATTAGCATATATTATCTGATATATATAATCTTATTCATCCATGGATCATTACATATGCAGTTTGCAATTCTGTTTCTGATTACTCTTCGTTGATTGTGTCATACGTGCTAGGTATATGGCATATATTATGGATACCAATGAAGAAGAGAGGGTTAAGGTATGTTATGAATGATGTGATTATAGATACTGCTGCAATACCATTGCCATTTTTGTTAAATCATTGATATGCTAACTGATAATGCTTATAGCCAGTTAGCTTTGTCAAAATAACCGTGTGCTATGACTTTAATTATTTGTTATTGGAAATATTATTGCAGGGTAAAACAGTTGAAGTTGGACGAGCACATTTTGAAACAGAGACATCAAGATTTACAATTCTGGATGCACCAGTGAGTGAATTTCGTTTTCAAAACAGGGCTTTACTTGTCATTTTTTGGAAATACTTATATCACACAACAGAACCTGAAATATATGAAAGAGGCCAAATACCCGGCTCCATACTAAGCTGGCGTAAAACCAAAGTATTAACGGTTAAATATGGTTGAGTACCATAGAATGAGGTGTATTGGTTTAGTGGCCAGAAACAAGATTGGTTTTTAGAAGCTTTGTCTAATATATAGCTTTTCATTTGGGCCCATAAGGTTGTACTTCCAATCATCAAAGAAATGAAGGAGAGGAAGATAGAGGAATGAGTATGCATCTGAGTCACGCAAGGGGTTATGGTCCATTTTTCTATATTTGATGAATATAATATTGCATTAAAGAAGATTGATTACAATGTATCTAGGAGTCCACCCTGTGTTTTTGTTTTTAGTCTCTTTTTCTTTTTCTCATAGTTTTTTGTTATCATCATATGGTTTGGTTTGTTTTATGGAGGGATGATTCTGAGTAGTGCATGTCTTGGATCAGGGCCACAAAAGTTACGTTCCAAATATGATCAGTGGCGCATCTCAAGCTGATATAGGAGTACTGGTGAGTTAAACTTGTGATGTTTAGTTATTGCATCAATACTACATTGGTAAATTTTGGATATCACTCACAAGCTCTCTCTCTCTCTCTCTCTCTCTATTTAGGTAATTTCTGCTCGGAAAGGAGAATTTGAAACTGGATATGAGAGAGGTGGACAGACCCGTGAACATGTTCAGCTTGCAAAAACATTGGGTGTGTCCAAACTGCTTGTTGTTGTGAATAAAATGGATGATCCTACCGTGAACTGGTCAAAAGAAAGGTGCTCTACCGTCTCTCTCTTCTGTGTGCCCGTGCCCCTATATGATAGCGGTTTCTTATGCTGTTAATTTCAACAGGTATGATGAAATTGAGTCGAAGATGGTTCCATTCCTGAGGGCATCAGGATACAACGTGAAAAAAGGTATACGAGGATTATCTCTTAACAAACTTTATAGATACGTCCTTTCGTAGTTTTGGTACTTGGGAAGTGATGTTTTATCTTCTGATTTTCTTTTGGTTGTGTAGATACCATTGACTTGTCAATTATGTTGGATTTCTAATTAAAGTTGTATAGTTATTTTGAGGGTGGCGGATTGTATCTCCTTTATCTTATAAGTCACTTTACCTTCCTCAAAGTTTGATTAACCCTGTGTTTGATAGAGGGATGGGAAAAGGGGGACAGAAAGGCATGGCTTTCGTTGTTTGATAATTGATATGATTGATATAAGTTAAACATTATATTAGTGGATCTCTTAGTTTCATTTTGATTGCTTTTCAAGTCTAAACTGATAATAATTGTAGTTTTTGAAGATAGCATGGTCTATTAACTTAAGATGTCATTAATTTGTACTTTGAGTTCACAGATGTGCAATTCCTACCAATATCTGGTCTGATTGGTGCAAATATGAAAACCAGAGTGGATAAAAACATTTGTTCGTGGTGGAAAGGTCCCTGTCTTTTTGAAGCCCTTGATGCTATTGAAATTCCTCAACGAGATCCTAAAGGTCCATTCAGGTACAATGTGGTCTTTATATAATCTTTGCCCCCCCTCGCCTCATTGTTTGTGTAATCGCTTCCCTCCTCACAATGGATTTCCAGCTGTCTTGGAATCACTTTTTGCTTCATTCAGGCTTAACGAACTTCATTTGTGATGTATGTTTTTCCTATATTTCTTTTGCGGTTCTCGTTGGCATAGAAAAAGTGCCCAATGAGAAGTGTTTGTATTATATCATAGCTTATTAAGACTTGGTTTAATCTACTACTTTCATACTCTTCAAGTAGTGCAAATAAGAAGTCTCGGCTAAAACATTTTTTGTAGAGTCAAGCATTTCACAAATTTTCTGAATCCACCTTATCACCTTTGAATACCTGAAGCAAACATCTGTGAGTGTCTATGTACTTTATTTGATTCAGTCTGATTGATCTACTTACAAATTTGTTACTACTTACTCCATCAAGTGTCTTTTATTTTGATGAGGCATTTGCAGATGATTGTTGCTTATAAAAATTGTAACATTAATTTCTATGTGTACTGTGATAGAGGCATTATATCATTAAATCTGTTTTTGGTGTTTGGGATGACATATAATCTTTCCTGGTTGCGTTACAATGTCAAAGCATTGTTTTGCAATGGAATTTGGGTCACGGGCATCTCTCTGAAAATATACGGAGGGTGGAGGGTGAGGTTCTGGGATCAATAGCTCCCTGGGTGCTTGAGTAAATTTACAGTGCCAAAAGAAGCTGATTGATTGTTACTGTTTGTTTTTTAACTCTTTTTTATGTTTCAAATCCCATATGTAGGATGCCTATCATAGACAAATTCAAGGACATGGGAACTACTGTTATGGGCAAAGTGGAATCTGGTTCGGTGCATGAAGGGGATTCATTGTTTATCATGCCAAATAAGGTACTGTCCTGTTCTTTATTAAATAATATTTATCTCTTTAATTTTTTACTTGATTACTTCTTACGTTCTTTTGTACTAAGAGTCTAAGACTGAATTTGACACATTGCTATGCAGGCTCAAGTGAAGGTTATTGCGGTATTCATTGATGAAAATAGGGTGAAATATGCGGGACCTGGTGAAAATCTACGTGTTAGATTGTCGGGTATTGAGGAGGAGGATATATTGTCAGGTTTTGTCTTGTCAAGTGTTGGTAAGTTATCTTGTTGGAATTTCATTACTTTTTTGTCCAATCTAAATGATTTGTTATTATTAGAAATTAGTTTTCTAGTATTTATTCTTTGAATTCAATAATACATTATTGTTGCAAGTACATTCTTTTTACCTTTTAAAATTTGCAACATAAAAGTTTATGGCCCATTTATAGTGGCTTTTATTTTCTATTTTTGTCTTTTTATGAAGTTGAGAGAAATAAGAGAGATGGAGATGAGAGAGACACGATATATGACAGAAGTGAGGGATAATAGGAGGTAGAATAGATAAGACTATAAAAAAAAAAAATTAAAACCATTTAAAACTGTTTTTAGTTTATGTTTCTTAGGATCAATTTTATGTACTGTTTTTTTTTTCTTGCCTTCAACTCTCTCATCTTTCTCTCCCCTCTTTTATTTTTATTTTTAGTTAAATGAAAAACAGAAAACAAAAAGTAAAAATTTTAGATGGGTCCTTGTTAAAAATATCATCAGTCTGATTGAATCTCTCTCTCTCTCTCTCTCTCTCTCTACCTCCCTCCCTCCCTTTTTGAAGCCTGCTTTCTTACTCTGTTTTGGTTGTGCAAACATCACTGTTGATATGTCAAGTTTTTGCTCACTTTATGCTGTTCTCTTACATCTTTGGTTTATTTATTTTAGTTATTTAACAAGCTATCTTTTAATCTAAATTTTGCTTCTCTTATTGCAGCAAATCCAATTCCTTCTGTTACTGAGTTTGAAGGCCAGTTGCAGATACTTGAGTTGCTGGACAATGTATAAACGAATATTAACTCTCTCTCTCTCTCTCTCTCTCTCTCTCTCTCTCTCTCTCTCTCTCTCTCTCTCTCTCTCTCTCCCCCTCCCTCCCTCCCTCCCTCCCTCCCTGCTTCCATTTCTCCCTCCTATATGTTGACCGGTATCTTATTTTCGTTTATTTTTTAAAAGATATTGGTTGGTGAACTTGTATATGTAAATGTCTAAAGTACTGCATACTTTGCTTCTGTTTAGGCAATCTTTACAGCTGGCTATAAAGCTGTACTGCATATTCACTCTGTTGTTGAAGAATGTGAGATTGTTGAGTTGCTAGAGGAAATTGATCCGAAGACAAAGAAAGCTAAGAAGAAGAAACCTCTTTATGTGAAGAATGGTGCTGTTATTAAATGCCTGATTCAGGTTTGTATCATGATTGTTGCAAATATATCTTAAAGATAAGTTTACATCCTTTTAAATATTGTGACACATGCAATAATTTTTTATAGTCATATCTTCTTTGTATTGTACCCAAATTGCAACCGGTCTATTCTGGCTTCTGGCATTTTGGCTGATGGGTGCCTGTCTTTCTTTACTGTTCTCCTGCACATATAAAATCTCCCTTAAATTAGACAATTTCACATTCGGAGCAAGGTTCATGGTGTCTGTTTTGGTTGTCTTTAGTCTTTACATCCTTGCATAATTTATTATCCTCCTGGAGCACCCTTTTTCCTTTCTTTCTCCCCCAAATATAAGATTCTCATAGTTCTTGTCATTAGGCTTGTTACACCTTTGCATAATTTGTGATCCTCCTGGAGCACCCTTTAATCTCTCTTCCTCCCCAAATATGAAGTTACTCATAATTCTTGGGTTTTTTGACCCTGAGAGGAAATGAAAAGAGAGAGAGGGAGAGGGAGGAGGAGCTGACATGACCCAGAAATACAGCCTGCCACTTTTTAGAGTTACGGTGATAAGGGAGAGGCAGAGGGGAAGGGGGAGAGGGAGCTTGTAAATTTTAAATATAATATTGTAGTGCAAATAATTTTGTATATCTGTGTTATGCTGACTTATTTTTGATACCTTTGTGCAAATCTGTTCCTGCAGGTGGGTAACTTAATATGCCTTGAAAATTTCTCTGATTTTCCACAACTTGGAAGATTTACTCTTCGTACTGAAGGTGACTAAATTGCCCTTACCTTGTTGATCCTTCTAGGATGTTTTTTGGTATGTTGCAGTGACATATATTTCTATATTTTGCAGGCAAAACTATAGCTGTGGGAAAAGTAACCAAGCTTCCGTCAAATTAAGTTCTTAAAACAATTTTGGTCTGAGGGTATGGCCTTTTAATTGTTATTTTTCCATGTTACTCTTGTCTTTCTGTATCCTTTTTCATAATTTTCGTATCTGCTTAGGTTTTATTTTGTATCCTTTTAAATGTTATTACATTTGCTCTTGCATCTAACTACCTAAATGGTTTGAGGTCCAGAGATTTGATCCTGTAACTATCTGAACATGGTAAAGATAAAATATTTCAATTAAAAGTTTTATGGATATATTGTAATGCCATCCAAACTTCCTAATTTGTTATTCCAGTAGAGAATGAAAGTTTGAAATGGTTGAATTTCGGTGTTTTGCATTCATACCAGTCTTTATTTTCTTCCCAGCTGAGTATTCCAGTGTTATTAAAATTTAAATATATATATTTATCATGTTTTTCATGTTTGGATTTAAGCACCTGAGTTAAAATAGTTTGATGAGGATTTAGAGCCACATATTTTTACAGTCTTGATTTACTCTGAAATTGAGGGGGGCTACTAATCACTTCCACTGTGTCTCCCAGTCACTTGTTATGGGTATAATGCAAATACCACGTGGCTTCAAAGGGTTCTTAAGAGGTTTTTACTAAGTGTTGGGTGTTTGACATTAGGAAAAAGATGTTTATTTGCTGTGTTTTCGATATTCTGATATCATGGTAACCTGATATTTTCTGACAGGCAGAGCTGGGTCAGTAGGACTGTGTGGTAGCATGAAGTGTTCTTAAATCAGTACAGCATAACCTACTACTCCAAATGTAATGATCCCGTTACCGCGTTACATATAGTTCATAGATTTATGCAGTCATGTACTGTAGCTGGTACCCATGTATTCTGGACAGAGCTTTCGCAGGGTATTTCGGCATTTTCCATTTTATGGGTGTAAAGTATGTCTGTACTGATTTGATTCACCCATTGCCAATACTTGATTAAAAATTCTGATTGACGGTCGTTAATCAGCCTTTTCATTGATGTTTGTTACAATTGGTTGATTTTTTTTACGGACTCCTAAGATCAACGGGAACTTTTCTTCTGATTTGAATGAATGTGGTGCTTTTCATTGATAGTTCGGCTTGCTTAGTGTGGAGATAAATGTACAGTTGCGAGCAACTAAATGTTTTTGTGATACCGTTATACTTGTAAATAATCTTCTGCTATGTATCAAGGACAGAGGAGATTATATATAAGAATTGGCTATGGCAAATTAATGTTGATAATAGTAAAAGTATACTGCGAAGACTTCCCTAACAGGTCACACTTGCCACTTGGCCAAACAAAAATGACATTGCTCTATTCAGATAAAAACAAGCAGGTTCTTTTCATTTTTGCTCACAAACAGAAAGTAACAATCAATCCCATCAATGAAACAAATAAATGTGTAGATTTAGTGTTGTCTGGGTTGAGATGACACCGAAAGAGTGTTGGATGTGCATAAGCGTATGACGGAATAACCTTTCCGATGGTTTGTGAGAGAAAAAAATGAGCAATGATCGTGAACTTTAAGCGCCAATATATAATAGGCTTGATTCGTTATATTAAGTTCTGGAATATGAATATGAATATGTAATTGTTAAAATTAATAATTAATAGATTTAGGGTTAATTTCAGTTTAGTATTTTAAGTTTGTTTTAAATTTCAATTCAGTATTTTATGTTTAAAATCTTACAATGTCATACTTTATCTTTCTAATTTGTTGCAATGTGATACTTTCGTCAATATAACTGTTAAAAGATCTCTTAAATGCTGATATGACACTTACCTGACACTCCCACAATGATGACTGAATGTCACGTGATCTGATAACAAGACACGTCATATCACGTGACATAAGAATAATTAAAAATCTAGAAATATGGCATGTCATTATTAATTTTTTTTTTCAATCTTTAGATTTTTAATTATTTTTATGTCACGGGACATGACGTGGCCTGATATCAGATCACATGGCATCCAGTCATCATTGTGGGAGTGTCACGTAAGTGCCACATCAGTATTGAAGAGATCTCTTAACAATCATACTGATGGAGGTATGACATTGTAACAAATTGAAAAAATAAGATATGACATTGCAAGATTTTAAACATGAGATACTAAATTAAAATTTGAAATAAACTTGAGGTACTAAACTGAAATTAATCATAATAAATATACTTTTTTTTTTTTGCATAAAAATTGTGGACTGACTCTCACGTGTTGCAACTTGCAAATATAATGAGCGAGAATGAGACGCTAGCTTATCTATTAATAAATCATAGGCGCACCGCACTCTTGCTGCTAATCTAACGGTGCTTATAAGTCCAAAGTGATTTAATATATTTTTACTTTTTACTTTTTTTATTTATTTATCAAATATCAGTATTATTTTAATTAGAAAATAACAAGCAATGCATAGTGCTGGCAGCCGAAGAAAAGTAATGCTCACAATAAACTGTTTGGTTCAATATCAAAACTTTTCTGCAATCGAAGAAAAGATCTAAGCTCTTCATAGTTCATCCAAATCCAAATATAATGTTCAATTATCTTTCTAAGATCTTAAGTCAAAAAATTTAGAGAATGATATATGATCAGAAATATTGACGCCTCAGTATTGAGATTCTTCTAACTGTCCTATTCCCCTTCAAATATCACATAGTTGACATTGATGCTAAAGCTATGAAGTATGAAAAGTAGTACTAATTGCACACTCGTTCCTTCCTTTGATTCATGTTGGAAAGTATATGTATAATAGGATCTCTTAGTATGCTTGGGGGTCCACTTCAATGAGATTTGAACCAATCTCATCACACAATTAATTTATTATTAATTATCGTATATTGCATTGAAAAGTCTTTGTGCTGTGAGTGCTGTCCTGACGTCATTTAGTTTTAGTATTCGATTGTATGATTTATATCCCACATTGTCAAAACAGAAAATGACATTGCTGTATAGTAATTCCATATTAAACAACCAAGCTAGCTGACATTCCTATAATCCTATTATATATATATTGCTCTAAGAGCCAATATATAATAGGCTTGATTTTAATATGAATATGTAATTATTAAATTAAGAATTAAATGAGAATTCAATGATTCGTTATATTAAGTTCTTGAATATGAATATGTAATTGTTAAAATTAATGATTAATTGATTTAGAGTTAATTTCAATTTAGTATCTCAAGTTTGCTTCAAATTTCAATTCAGTATTTCATGTTTAAAATCTTGCAATGTCATATTTCATATTTCCAATTTGTTGCAATGTGATACTTCTGTCAATATGATTATTAAAAAATCTCTAAAAATCTCTTAAATGCTGCTGTGGCACTTACGTGACACTCTCACAATGATAACTGAATGCCACGTGATCTGATAACAGGTTACGTCATGTCACGTTGCATAAAAATAATTAAAAATCTAGAAACATTACACATATATATATTTTTTTTAATTATTTTTATGTCACATAGTTGACAACTTTTTGACATTGATGCTAAAGCTATGAAGTATGAAAAGTAGTACTGATTACACACTTGTTCCTTCCTTTGATTCATGTTGGAAAGTCGTATGTATAATAGGATCTCTTAGTATGCTTGGGGTCCACTTCAATGAGATTTGAACCAATCTCATCATATTACTCATCAGTCATCACACAATTAATTTATTATTAATTATCGTATATTGCATTGAAAAGTCTGTGCTGTGAGTGCTGTCCTGACGTCATTTAGTTTTAGTATTCGATTATATCCCACATTGTCAAAACATAAAATGACATTGCTGTATATTAATTCCAAATTAAACAACCAAGCTAGCTGACTTAAATATTCGTCGATTGGCTTACGGCAAATAACTTGAAAAGTACGTAAACAATACACGTATACAATCAATCCGATCGATCTAGTCAACTTTTTCATTTAATCTGTACGTGAATCGATCACGAACAAAAATAAAAGCGGCCTACTTTTTGTGCACGACTATCCTTTTTTTTTTTTTTTTTTTGACTTGATCGCTTTGGACTTGACCAAACATTATATTCTCTTTTTTTAAAAAAACGTAAATAGCACACATTATAATATTTTCAGACAATATATTTATCTATATATACGTATGACCTGCATGCACATTCTTCTCATCATATCTGTAAGAGAGAGAGAGAGAGAGAGAGAGAGAGAGAGAGAGAGAGAGAGAGAGAGAGAGAGAGAGAGAGAGTAAAGATGGGAGAGGTAACGAGCTGCACATCGTCTGAATTAGGGTACCCAATGAATGGTGGGGATGGTGAATGCAGCTACTCTATAAACTCTACTCGTCAGGTCTACTTTTAATATTTATGCACGTACATAAATTGTATTTGTTATATAATTGTACGTAGTGTTAAACTGTTAATAATATATTTGAATTAATTTACTGTAGAGATCCGGAGCCGATGGTTCAAGAGAAGTGATGGTTGCAGCAATAGTAGAGAACCTTGGCATTGAAAACCTTTCAAAACCAACATTCCGGATTGCTGATTTGGGTTGTTCTGTTGGCCCCAACACATTCATTGCAGTGAACAACGTAATCGAAGCCGTAGCACAAAAACAGGAGTTGCTGCAGTCTGAGTCTGGTCTCCCAGAATTCCAAGTGTATTTTAGCGACGTGGTTTCAAATGATTTCAATCATCTGTTCAGCAAACTCCCCCGAGATAGGCATTATTTGGCGGCAGGGGTTCCGGGATCTTTTCATGGAAGATTGTTTCCCAAGGCATCTCTAGATATTGTGCACTCTGCGTATGCTCTCCAGTGGCTTTCCAAGATACCGCGAGAGCTGGTTGATTCCAACTCTCCGGCATGCAACAGGGGTAGGATCTTGTATGCATATTCAGCTAAAGAAGTTGGTGAGGCATATAGGGCTCAGTATGCCAGGGACATGCAACGTTTTCTTGCTGCTCGAGCGCAGGAGATTGTTTCTCACGGCTTGATCATGCTTTTGCATCCGGGGCGTCCGGATGGGACTCTCCCACCACAGCATTCTTTTGCCCCACTTTTTGAACCCTTGGAGTCTTGTCTTTCTGATATGGTTCATCAGGTAATTAATCAGTAATTAATGTGCTTGCTTCATCTTAACATATTCTTAAGCCAAAGTAACCATACATCTTTAATATATGCTTACTTTTTGTTGTTGAATTTGTACATGCAGGGATTAATAAGCCAAGAAAAATTTGACTGTTTCAACTTGCCCATGTACTGCCCATCCATGGAGGAGCTGGGGACACTTATAAAGGAGAATGGGTGGTTTGATATATTGAGATTGGAGCTCCAACCTCTGAGGACTAGGCCTCTGCCTAGTGTACCCGAATGTAGAGCAGGGTTGGAGAACTTTCTCACCAAACACTTCGGGAATGAAATTATACAACCACTTTTCGAGCGCTACGCTAAGAAAATTGCAGGACGTGCTCCTATCAATGCTAGTAATGGCATGGCTGTTGGAATGTTCGTCCTTCTCAAGCGCAAATAATTGTCCATTAATTAAAAGTATCGACTAGTTATTCGTCTAGTGATATTTCTCTTCCCAATATCAATATCGGAAGACTTTACTCCCTAGCTACAAAAAGAAAAGTACTGCTCCCCGAATTGTTTTCTCATATGTCTATCAATAAAAGAATTGTTATTTATTATTTTTTAGTTAGGCAATATTACGAGCTTGAACCTCGATGGACCTTAATTTGGAATATAAGTTAAGAAGGATGTACCTCTACTTGATGCCGGCTTAATTTTTATTATTAAGAGAATCCCTTGTTTATATCTAGCTTGTTTGACTTTTTCCGTTGGGTTTACTTGTCTTCTTTGATGTCATGTATTACGTATGCTGCCTCCGGTCGAATTTTGTTTTATTTGATGTTGTGATGCATAAGAAAGGATCATTATGGTAAAGTAGGGTAGCCTAACTAGTAACTACTACTGTCCACAATATGAAACAAACCAGATGTATACTAATGTTGAAAGATTGATAAAAGTACTTTATTTCCTGAAAATTTGCTATACATTGTTCTCTCAGTCTTCTTCAGTTCATGTCTGTAAAATCAAAGAACTAAACAAATATGACAACAACCTTGTATTACGTGGCATCAGTATCCAGGAATATTTATATTGGATTTCACATTTTTTTCAGTGTCAAGAAGTAGTGATAGATATAAAAATAATACTCCCACTATACAATATTGTATTCTATACCCTCATCCCCAAACAGAGAGAAAGACAGAGATGGCAGCAGTGGAAACCAGTAAATTCTCTGAAGCACATCCTATGAAAGCTGGAGATGGACCCAACAGCTGTGCCAAGAACTCCACCTACCAGGTTCTCTGATCCTTTAGTATCCTTTACTATAAGTGGAGTTTCTGCAGTTGACTAGCTAGTTTCTAATAATTAATTATATGTTCTGTTTGAAAAGCATAGTTTTCAGTTGAAATAGATGAATGTAAGTGCAAAAATTAAGGTTTATGGTTTAGATCCCTTTAGCATTGGTAAATTAGTGACTGCTATAACCATATAATTATTGTATTGAGTTCTACAAAATCATTACTTACGAAGACATATCACATATATATATATTCATCTTATGTATTGTTTACCTAACCAAAAGCAAATAGATAATCAATTAAGAATTATTAATTGGATCCCTTCAATTAAAAGTAACATGCACAATCTCTGCTATTGCAGAGAGGGCTCGTGGATGCTGCCAAACAACTTCTAAATAAGAAAATTGCAGAAAAGCTTGACATAGACATCTTGTTATCTTCCAACACCTTTCACATTGCAGATTTGGGTTCCTCTGTTGGGCCTAATACATTTTTTGCGGTTGAAAACATACTTGAAGCTGTGGAGTCTAAGTATCAAAGCCAAGGATTGAATTCTCAAATCCCTGAATTTCAAGTTTTCTTTAACCTGCTCTTCAAATCCCTCCCTCAGAACAGCCGATACTATGCTGCGGGTGTTCCTGGTTCCTTCTATGGTCGCCTATATCCTAAAGCTTCTATTCAGTCCTGCTTGGAATAAAGGAGGTAGTGGACAAAACCAGTCCTGCTTGGAATAAAGGACAGATTCATTACCTAAATTCCACAGATGAAGTGGTAAGGGCTTATGAAGCTCAATATAATGAGGACATGGACTGCTTTCTGCATGCCAGGGCACAGGAGATTGTGCATGGAGGACTGATGGCACTTATCATTCCAGGACTCCCCAATGGAACCTCCTCTCATTCTCATGATGTGGCAAATTCGACCCATCAAGTATTAGGATCTTGCCTAATGGACTTGGCTAGGAAGGTAAGCAATGAACAACTACTCTAAGTTTGATGTTGTACCACTATGTATAGCTAGTTCATTATGATCCTTTTGTGTGTTGTCATGTAAAATAAATCTGTTATAAATCAGAAATGGAAGAAGAAATTTCTATGAACTTTAATAATAATTGTTTAACATTCAAAAAGAAAGTAATTACAATAAGATACATATATAACCATGCAAAAGCAATTGCAATTTTTGTTGCTTAATAAGACATTTTTCTTATAGCTGCTGTGTTTTTCACATATGCAGGGGAGAGTTAGTGAAGAGAAAGTGGATTCGTTTAACATACCTATATATTACATGTCTCCCCAAGAACTGGAAGCTGCTGTAGAACGAAATGGATGTTTTAGTATAGAGAGAATGGAAACCGTACCTCATGTCTTGCCACGTGGCACTGTGTCTAATGGCCAGCTATCTACATCTCACATTAGAGCAGCCTTGGAAGGACTCATCAAGCAGCAATTTGGTGATGAAATCTTAGATGAGCTCTTCGACTTATGTCGTAAGAAATTTGAAGAGCAACCCTCCATCTTTGGGTCAGGGAAGGCCATTATTTTTCTTGCTGTGCTTAAATGCAAGGCAAAAAACTGATTTGAACATGCTCTTCAATTTGGTAGCTGTAAACTATAGTTAAATATTT
Organism: Dryas octopetala; assembly: GCF_963921425.1. Classification (NCBI taxonomy): domain Eukaryota; kingdom Viridiplantae; phylum Streptophyta; class Magnoliopsida; order Rosales; family Rosaceae; genus Dryas; species Dryas octopetala. The sequence goes on along the minus strand of NC_141374.1, from coordinate 18,741,997 downwards.
GTTTGTGGGAAAATCCACATCAATCCGAACAGCCAATCACAGCTCGACACGTGGCTGGTCAACATCCACCTCGGAGTTTGACTCTCAGTGGTCAAAACTTTGACCCCCACGTCATCACCACTCGGCATCGCCTCTGCCAGCTCAGACCGGATCTCCACGCCGGCCCTCCATGTTCGGTCCGAGCCGAACCGATGATCTTCCGTGGGATCGAGTGTCCATCTTCCCACGATCATCCCGGTCCGGCTCGGCTCGGCACAGGAGATGGCCTCTTTTCGGGTTCTGGCGTCGACCAGTTAGAGCTCGGAAAGACCCCCAGTCTATGGGACCGGCTCGGCCTGGAATCCCATGCCCGATCCGACCACACATGGACTTCGTGTCTTCACATGAAAACATGTGTTCGTATCGGCTCGGCTCGGCTCTCCGCCGCCATTCCCAGGAAGATCACGATGGGACGAACCGCCACACTTGAATGCACCTGACACAATCTTCTGACAGACAGAATATCAGGCTTGCATTCATGACTGCTGGACAGTTTGCCTGCACCTTCCAACCTTGCATTCAATGCAGCATTCAATGCTGAGGAAGCAAGCAGCTGAGCATGCAACTAGGTCTGACCAGGTGCGTGGGTCTCTGGCAACCATTCATTCACATGCAGGTAACTTATTCATTAAGTTTTCCTTTGCCTATATAAGGCACCACATATGCACAAAATGAAGCAGCTAGCAATCTATCAATACACACGCTAAACACTTTGTATTTCCATCCAAGAAAGAGCCTACCCAACTTGCTGAGAATAACCCAGAACATTTGCCTTGTTCTTCCCATTCTCCCAAGTTCTTCCTTTGTTCTTCCTCATCCACCATCAAACACCACCACTGATTTCATCATCGGAGTGTGTTTGGCTGGTACCACACCGGTCCATCTCCTTTGATCTTGTTTTTGTCTACAGGAAGATCTCAATCAGCATCCACTTCATCATCCAGCGAAGCACTTGATCAGCCAGATCAGCATATCTAAGTTGTTGCATCTACCTTACGAGAATTTGCATCAACAGATTGGCGCCGTCTGTGGGAAGCTGACTTCAGCCGTTGTGTTCATCACCGCAAACGCTAAGCTCTTCCTCCACGCAAGTCATCATGACTACCATATTTCGGGACACCAGTTCTTCTTCAGGAGCGTCTCAGAATGATGAACAACATCAGCCTGAGACACCTGAGAAAACGAGGGGAGCACAACTCCCCAGGACGCCAAAGTCCAAAGGTTCCTCCAAAATCCGAGCCGCTCACAAACTCCTTAAGGAGAGTCAGCGACATCTGGCCGCTGAGAATGCACTCCTGAAGCAGAATAATGAGCTGCTCGCAAAACAGGCCGAGCTGGCCGGGGAACTTGCACGCCACCGTGCTCAACTTGAGAATAGTGGGGGATCGGGCTTCCGATCGCGCCGGACCCGAACCGAGCAGGAGGTCCTTTCGCCGTCTCCTTCTCGGCAAAGCACTCCTGCCGAGCCGAACGACCAGACCGATCAGCAGGACTCGGATCACGTCTTCCCGGGCTTCGAGGACATGCCCCCGGCCGAACAGGCCGAATGCCTGAACGCCCACCGTCTTCTTCAGCAAAAACAGGCGGCTTTCGGGAAACGTGCCCCCAGGAATTCGGGCGGAGACCGTGCCGACCCGAATACAAATCGACGACCCCCGGCCCAATCAAGGTTGGGGGCCAACAGTCCTGCCGGTTCGGCCGAAACCAGGGGCCCGATTCGGAATAGACTCGGCCCTATCGCCAGTCAGGATCCTTCCCCATCAGGAACTCACTCGGGGAGGCGATCAGTGAGCGACCGACTGGGGTCCACCATGATCATGTCGGATCGACAACCGGCAAGCGAGAGGCTCACTCGTCAGCCGGTGAGTGAGAGACTCGGCAACCAGGCCGAGTGCTCAGGGGAAAATGCGGCCGAGCCGACCCCGCCCAATGTGGAAAATCTTGTTCGGACTTTGGTCCAGGACCAGATCCGAAGCGTCCACGATCGGCTCGGACATGTCGAGGTCTCCAGGGGGTATACCGGTAGAGCCGACCACGGGGAGGAACTTCCCCTCCCGTACACCAGCAGAATCATGGATGCTGAGGTCTCCCGCGACACCAAGCCCCCCAAGATGGATCAGTATGACGGGACCAAGGATCCCTACGACCATCTTGACAGCTTCAGATACGCCATGGAGGCCCGCCAGGCATCTGAAGCCACGAAGTGCAGAATCTTCCCTTCGACCTTGAAGGGCTCGGCTCGGGGTTGGTTCCGAACCCTCCAACCGAACTCCATCGACTCCTTCTCCGACCTCCGGAGGGCCTTCCTGGCGAGATATCGGGTTGTATCCGAACGACTCTACAACTTGAACGATATGTCGCTCATCAAGCAGCAGGAGGGGGAGAGCCTCAAGGCCTATCTGATCCGCTTCAACATCGAATATACGAAGTGCGACGATTGCGACGATAGGTCAGCTAAGAATGCCCTCATGCAAGGCCTGCACGCCGGGGGACTCCGCTCCCACTTGATGAGGAATCCTCCCTCCACTTACGATGAGCTTTCTGCCGAAGCCACTAAGTGGGCGCGGGCTGAGGAGTGGGATGCTCAGGTGGAGGCCCTGAATCCCAGGCCGACCTCGGCCAAGAGGAAGGAGGGAGAGGTTGCAACTCCCAAACCCCAGGTCCAATCCAAGAAGACCAGGACCGAGGAGCCACGCCAACTTCTGGGCAAGGGACCCAAGTTTGTCCAGTACACGGAGTACACTCCCCTCAACGCCGGTCTGGAGACAATCTACTCCAAGGTCAAGGACCAACTCCCAGTCGCAAGGGAGATCAAGGGACCACCCCCAGACAAAATCAAGGAGGGCGTCTTCTGCAAGTACCATTCCAATCACGGCCACGTCACGGGTGATTGCTACGCCCTCCGCGACGGGATTGAGACTCTTGCCCGGGCGGGTAAGATCAATCAATTCCTGGCCGGTGGGCCTAGGGTACCCAAGGCCGCGCCGAAGAAGCCCACCAACACCATCGAGGTCCAGGATGCTGCCATCGGATCAATCGGCGGGGGACCAACCTTCGTGGGGAGCTCGAACCGATCCCAGAAGGAGTATGTCAGACAGGCGGCTCAAGCTCACGAGTCCTTGTCGATCCAGGCAGGTCAGCCCAGCACTTCCAAAAGACAGCGGAAGGACTGGGCGCCGGTCACCTTTGAGCCGAACGAGGCAAACGAGATCATCTTCCCCCACTATGATCCGGTCGTCATAGTGGCTGAGGTGGCCGGGACAACCATTGCGCGCTCCTTCGTCGATGGAGGGAGCTCAGTCAACATCCTCTACCACTCTGCGTTCGCGCAGATGGGCATTGGCGAGGATAAGCTGGAGACCGATACACCTGCCTTGGTCGGGTTCGGGGGAGAAGTGGTTCAGCCCCTCGGACACATTTACCTTCCCCTTTCGCTCGGGAAGGGACCGATCAAGAAGACCTGCATGACGTACTTCATTGTCGTCAAACGGCCATCAGCCTACAACATCATTCTGGGCAGACCGGCTCTGGTCGACCTTGACTGCATCGTCCATTACGCCAACCTCCTCATCAAATGTCCGGTGGGCGACGACTGCATCGTCATTCAGGGAGACCAGTGCTCGGCTCGGTCGTGCTACGCCGCTTCGATCAAGCAGAAGGGTCAGCTGCCGAACTCGCAGGAGCTTGACTCCATCGCCGATTCGGGCAGGTGGCCGAGGGCGGAAACATTTGACTTCACTTCCGAGCCGAACCCAGAATCTCGGCCCCTTCCCGCCGAGGCCTGGGAGGAAGTGACGATCTCGGCCGAGACACCGGATCGGCTCGTCCGAGTGGGAACTCAGATCGGCCCCGAACAACGTTCTGCCATCATTGACTTCCTCCGTACCAACGCGGAAGTGTTCGCCTGGTCTTACGATGACATGCCAGGCATATCGTCTGACGTGATCACCCACAGGCTGAACACTGACCCGGGATGCAAACCGGTCCGTCAGAAGAGGAGGTCATACGATCCGGTCCGATACGCCGCCATGGCTGAAGAGGTAACCAAGTTGCAAAACAACGGGTTCATCCGGGAGGTCAACTACCCCGACTGGCTCGCCAACGTGGTCATGGTGAAAAAGAACAACGGGAAGTGGAGGATGTGCGTGGACTTCACCGATCTGAACAGGGCATGTCCCAAGGATAGTTTTCCCTTGCCCAGAATAGATCAGCTCGTCGATGCAACAGCAGGACATCAGCTCCTCAGTTTCATGGACGCCTACTCTGGATACAACCAGATCCTGATGCACAAGTCCGACCAGGAAGGCACATCTTTCATAACGGATCGCGGCATGTACTGTTACAAGGTCATGCCCTTCGGCCTCAAGAACGCCGGAGCCACCTATCAAAGGCTGGTCAACCACATGTTCAGATCTTCCATCGGCAAATCCGTAGAGGTTTACGTGGATGACATGCTGGTCAAAAGCATCAAGGCGGACGATCACGTCAGGGACCTCTCAGACATGTTCGGAGTCCTGAAGGAATATCAGATGCGTCTGAACCCAGCCAAATGTGTCTTTGGGGTTCGGTCAGGAAAGTTCCTGGGCTACCTGGTCAGCCAACGGGGGATTGAAGCCAATCCGGAGAAGATCCAGGCTTTGATCAACATGAAGTCCCCAAGGACACGCAAGGAAATCCAGAGTCTGACTGGAAGAGTTGCCGCCCTGAACCGGTTCATCTCAAAATCTACTGACCGGTGCCTCCCTTTCTTCAAAGCCTTAAGGGGAGCAGGGAAGAGCATAGAATGGACCCCCCAATGTGAGCAGGCCTTTCAAGATCTGAAAAGGCACATGGGGGAACCTCCCATATTATCCAAACCGGAGGAAGGTGAAGAACTTTTCCTCTACCTTTCTGTTTCAGACTCAGCTCTCGGCTCGGTTTTGGTGAGAGAGGTCGGCGGTGTACAACACCCCGTCTTCTACACGAGCCGAGCCCTCGCCGATGCAGAGACCAGGTATCCAAAATTCGAGAAGATGGCTCTCGCCCTGGTCAGCTCGGCTCGGAAGCTGAGACCCTACTTCCAGGCTCATTCAATCGTTGTCTTGACGGATCAGCCGCTCAGACAAATCTTAGCAAAACCCGAGACTTCGGGTCGGCTCATCAAATGGTCAATCGAGCTCGGCGAGTTTGACATCATCTACCGTCCCAGGACGGCCATCAAAGGTCAAGCCATGTCCGACTTCATCTGTGAGTCGACCACCTCGACGGAGGATCCGCCGCGCACCGACGCTATGCCATCGGCGTCCGATCCAAACACAATCGGCGAACACGGCCAGGTAGATCTCCTCACCTGGACCCTCTATGTGGACGGATCTTCCAACGCCATGGGAAGCGGAGCCGGGCTTATTCTGATCTCCCCGGAACAAGTTGTGATGGAGTATGCTCTTCGCTTCAGATTTCAAGCGTCAAACAACGAAGCAGAGTATGAGGCACTCATCGCCGGGCTCAGATTGGCAAAGGAGCTCGGCGCGACCAAACTAAACATCTTCAGCGACTCCCAGCTAATCGTCAATCAGATTTTGGGAGAGTATGAGACTCGGGAGCCCAGCATGACTGCCTATCTCGAGAAGACCCTTTTGCTGCTCGGAGACTTCCGCGAATACAAAATATCACAAATCCCGAGGGCAGAAAACTGCAGGGCCGACGCCTTGGCACGCCTGGCTTCGGCCACAGACACCGGATCCGCCAGGCATGTTCCAGTCGAAATTCTGGACAGACCTAGCACCGCCGAAACCGAGGCCGCAGTTATGCAAACCGAGGCCGAGCCGAACTGGATGACTTCAATCATCACCTACTTGGTCTCCGGGGTTCTCCCCCCGGAGAGGGACAAAGCACGTCTCATCAAAACCAGGTCGGCTCGGTTCAGCATGATCAACGGTCAGCTTTACAAAAGGAGTTTCTCCCTACCCTACTTGCGGTGCGTCACTCCCCAAGAAGGTCAGGATGTGCTGAGAGAAATCCACGAGGGGATATGCGGAAACCACTCGGGAGGAAGAGCCCTCGCCTACAAGACGATCAGACAGGGTTACTTCTGGCCAACGCTGAACAAGGACGCAGATCATCTGTCTCGCGCTTGTATCAAATGCCAGCAATTTGCCGCGGTTCCCCATCAACCTCCCCAATTGCTGACCTCCATATCCAGCCCCTGGCCGTTCGCGCAGTGGGGACTCGATCTGATCGGTCCTATGCCGAAGGCTAAAGGGCAAGTCACCATGGCAGTGGTAGCAGTCGACTACTTCACCAAATGGGCCGAGGCCGAGCCCCTGGCCACAACTACGGCCGAACGGATGGAGACCTTCGTCTGGAAGAACATCATTTGCCGGTTCGGCATGCCGCACACCATCATTGCGGACAATGGCAAGCAGTTCGACTGCAAGAAGTTCAGGAGTTTTTGTTCACGTCTGAACATCAACTTGCGCTTCACCGCGCCTTACCATCCGCAGTCGAACGGACAGGTCGAAGCCATCAACAAAATCATCAAGAAAACCCTCAAGACTAAGCTTGATAATGCTAAGGGGAATTGGCCTGAACTCTTGCCAGAGGTGCTTTGGTCTTATCGAACTTCCTATCGCAACTCGACGAAGGAAACACCCTATGCATTGGCGTTCGGAACTGACGCCGTCGTCCCGGTCGAAATGGGGACTCCTTCATTCCGAACCGGCACGTACAATCCCGAGACCAATGATGCCGGACTTCGGCTCGGCCTGGACATAATCGAGGAGAGGCGAACCGACGCCAATCTCTGCCGAGCCGCTTATCAACAGAGGGTGGCCAAATACTACAATCAAAGGGTCAGACCCAGAAGCTTCGGATTGGGCAGCCTCGTCATGAAAAAGAATCCCCTTGCCGTCAAGGAGAGCTCATTTGATCCGAACTGGACCGGACCATATAGAATCACGGGCATAGTCAAGCCCGGCACTTACAACTTGGCCACTCTGGCTGGGAAGCCTCTCAAGCATAGCTGGAACGCTGAACACTTGAAGACTTATTACCAGTAAAAATGTAGTTAGGATCGGGGACTGTCCGACCTAACACCCATTCCAATCAATGAAAAGATGAGCACATTTCTACTCATTTTTCTTCTTATTTTTTCGAAGTAAACACTGGGGACTCTACTCCTATACACTTCTAACAAAGAGGAAAGATCTAAGTGTTTCCTTCGAAAAAATTCTAAACCCATGTGCCGAGCCGAAGCGCCATTTCCGGCCCGATGCTCGGCATATTACAGACTCATCAGGTCTATAAACTCATGTGTCGAGCGGGCGCGCCATTTCCGGCCCGATGCTCGGCATATTACAGACTCATCAGGTCTATAAACTCATGTGTCGAGCGGGCGCGCCATTTCCGGCCCGATGCTCGGCATATTACAGACTCATCAGGTCTATAAACTCCCGTGCCGAACTAGCGCGCCACTTTCGGCCCAATGCTCGGCATGGTACAGACTTATCAGGTCTATAAAAATCCCTGTCTGAGCCGAAGCGACTTCCTACAGTCCTAACGTTCAACAGGATATTTCTAAAAGAAAAATATACACTCCAACCAAAACTTTCATCGTGCATGCCGAGCCGATCTGAAAGTAGGTTTGAATATTTTTCTCAAAAACCTGCATTCCTAAATATCTCAATGGGTATGCCGAGCCCATCCGAGATGACTAGGGTTTTTTAAATTTTTACTTATCCTGGTTATGCTTATCAAGCTGATCCGAAGACAAGTTCTAATTTATCATCACCATTCATTTTCATTTTAATCGGCATGCCGAGCCGATCTCAAAGTGTCTTGGTTCTTATTATGTTTTCACTTTTATCATTTTTCTTTTCCATGTGTTATTAGTTTTTGTCGTTAGCTTAATTTCCGAGCCGAACTGACAGCAGCTTGTATCATATAAAGAAAATTCTGATAAAATTAAACAACATAAAACCAAATACAAATTGTTCCAAAAACAATTAAACCCGAGCCACACTTCGGCTCGGGAACAAAAACAAAAACAAGACAACATAAAATCATGCTATCATGCAGATCGCTCGGCAGGGCCCTCCTGGATCGGCTCGGTAGACTCCTCGGGCGTCTCCTCGCCGAGCTGCACCACCTCAACCCCGCCGATCTGCATCTCAGCATTGGGATCGGATTCGGGGACCGGGGGAATCGGGGTCGGCTCATATGCAGGCAGTGGAGGATCTTCCGGAGTCGGCTCGACTTCGGCGCGGACTTGGCGATCGAGAGGAGGAAGCTCATCCTGTTGACTTCCCTGGGTGTCTTCGTCGTCCTCGGACTCGCCAAGGAATGATACATCCCAGTCCGGCCTCTTCGATTTGATCGCCTCCAAAAGCTCCTGATACCCATCAAAATGGGCATCAGCCAGTGCCTGGGCGCTCGGCACTTCAGATCGACGTCGGAGTTCGACATTCTCGATCCTCCGTTCAGCGGCCTCGATGTCTCGCTGGAGATCGCCGACATAATGCCTCAAGTCCGCCACATTTTGCTCCGAGGAGGCAAGCTCCTTGCCGAGCCGACCGACCTCCTCCTCCTTCCTGGCCAGCCTGGATTGCAGACCCTCCGACCGTTCGCGCTCGGCATTAACCGTCCGCTCGGCCTCGGCCAACTTCTCTTTCAGCTCTACGACCCGTGCCCGAAACCTCTCCAGTTTCGCCTCGGCATCGACGGCGGCCTTAGCAGCTTCGAACTGCCTCATGGCGAGCTGCAAGAGAAACAAATTCATCATTATTCCGAACCGAGCGAATAGACAAAATCCGAAGTAAAGGAGACTTACCAACATGGCCTGGCGGGATGCGATCAGAGCCTGGTGGCTGAAGCCCGGCTCGCCATGATCGGCCCACAGCCCCTCCTGCACCCTCGCGGTCATCACGCGCTTGAGGCCCGTGACGAACGGCTCGAGGCCGGGGACTACCTCCACCGCCTTCAGGGGCGCCGAACCGGACGCCCCGGCACCAGAACCGCCGGGTTCGGCCCGAGCCCTCTTCTCCACTGGGGCCTCGGCCTGGGGAGCCTTCCTCTTCTCTGCCTGCCGAACCGGTCTCGGCGCAGGAGATCTAGGCTGAGCTGCCGCCGGGGCAGGAGCCTGGACCGGCTCGGCAGGGGTCCGCCCCGCTGCCTTCTTCTGGACGCTCCGAGCCGCTTTCTTCCTAAGGCGAACCTCCAGTTCGGTGGGCGCCATTCCCCTCTCGGCTCTAGGATTCCACCTGGGCACAAACCAGGAGATCCCGCTCTGTCGGATCTGAGTCTCCCCGAGCAGGAACTTGGTTGACAAGTACTCTCCTGGTGAGTCCCTGATCGCGGCGATCTGGTCCTTGAGCTCGCCTCGGAGCTTGTACTTGCCCCAGCTGACTGCGAAGGCGAAACCAAAAAGAGTTAGACAAAAATATAATACAATTATCACAAGACATATGCAAATTGTCCTCGGACCGGCCCCAAATTCCCAATGCCCACCTGGAATTCTAAAAGCTCTGGGCACCCGAGCCGAGGTGATTCTGTTCGGATCGGCGAACTCCCAATCCCCAGAGACAAAGAAATATCTTTTCTTCCATGTCTTCTGGGAGGAGGGATTCCCACCGAAGAGTGGCCCCGAGTACGCCTGGAGGTTGTAGAATCCGAGCTCGCTCTGCTTCGACCTCAGTGCGTAATTGCAGAACAGGATATCCTTGTGTGGCACACACTTGTGCACTTTGTGCCACAAGATGTGCATGGACAGGATGATCCTGTATACGTTCGGGTTCAGCTGGTGTGGCGCCGCGCCGATCGTCGCGAGCCAGTCCTGCAGGAAGGTGTGCAGGGGGAGCCGAACCCCATTCTCAAACATCTCCGGGTACATGGTCACCCATCCTATCGGGGGTCGGCTCGGCTTCTCCCCCTCGGTCGGCAACCTCATCAGCACGGAGTCGGGGACTGAGTATCTACTCCTCAAATCCCTGAGATGGTACTCGGTCATCTCATTGGGGATCTGATCGGCCTTCCACGGCAGTTCCTCGTAGAAGTCCGGGTCGATCGGACTCCCCGTCACCCCCTGAGCCGAGGTCGACGCCTCGTGCCCCCTATCCCTTTCATCCGAGCCCGAGGTGAGTCTGCTCGGAATGGTGGCGATCGGCTCGACGTCGAGAGGTTCTTCGTCACCTCCTTCGACCGTCCCTTGTTCCCAGTCGGAACTCAGTATCTCGGGGTTTTCCTGATCCCCTCGGGCTCGGCGCTCTCCGCCCGGATTGCGGTTCAATGCCGAGCCAGCCTCGTCCAACTCTTCGGACAAGCCATCCCAACTCGCCTCACCCGCAGGTGGGCTTCGGCTCGGCTCGGCCTCACCCACAGATGGGCTTCGGCTCACCTCGGCCCCACTGTCTCCCTCGAAGGCTTCCCCCGATCCGAGCCGACCACTCGAATCAGTCTCTGACATTACTAACAGTTTTTCTACTTTCTCTCTCTCACTTTATGGATCAAAAAGTTCTTTTTCTCAAGAACACCAAGAACACACCCAGAAAAACCCGAAAAACACAAAAACTCAAGAATGGACAGAATCACTTACTGGTTTTTGTCCGGCCAATCCCTCCACCCCTCACACACTCGGAATGGCTTCGTCTATGATTACGCTTGCCCGAAACCGTGACCGAACTGCTGCACTAACGACGGAGGTAGGAGGAAATTCACGGCGGAGGAGGGAAGAGTTTGCAGAGAGAGAGTGGGAGTTTCTGAAAAAGTTGGAAAGTGAGAGGGAAGAGAGAGAAAGGCATGATTTATACCCCCATGCAAACCGATCTCAGCCCTTCATTTCTGGCGCTTCATATGCCAGATCTTGACACCTGTCAAGCATTCAAAAAATACCCATAACGAGGTGACCCTTACGTTCCCCCATGCAGAAATCAAACGTCTCTTCACCTGTCCCTGAGATATTTTGACTAATCACAAGTCGTCTTGTGTTCGGATCTTCGGGAACATGGGCTTGTAGGGTTCGGCTCGGACCAAGCGAACACGCCATCTTTGGGATTACACTTCAACTTCCAATCCACCACTGCCCGCTCGGATCGGAAGCTGGGGGACTCCTGTTTGTGGGAAAATCCACATCAATCCGAACAGCCAATCACAGCTCGACACGTGGCTGGTCAACATCCACCTCGGAGTTTGACTCTCAGTGGTCAAAACTTTGACCCCCACGTCATCACCACTCGGCATCGCCTCTGCCAGCTCAGACCGGATCTCCACGCCGGCCCTCCATGTTCGGTCCGAGCCGAACCGATGATCTTCCGTGGGATCGAGTGTCCATCTTCCCACGATCATCCCGGTCCGGCTCGGCTCGGCACAGGAGATGGCCTCTTTTCGGGTTCTGGCGTCGACCAGTTAGAGCTCGGAAAGACCCCCAGTCTATGGGACCGGCTCGGCCTGGAATCCCATGCCCGATCCGACCACACATGGACTTCGTGTCTTCACATGAAAACATGTGTTCGTATCGGCTCGGCTCGGCTCTCCGCCGCCATTCCCAGGAAGATCACGATGGGACGAACCGCCACACTTGAATGCACCTGACACAATCTTCTGACAGACAGAATATCAGGCTTGCATTCATGACTGCTGGACAGTTTGCCTGCACCTTCCAACCTTGCATTCAATGCAGCATTCAATGCTGAGGAAGCAAGCAGCTGAGCATGCAACTAGGTCTGACCAGGTGCGTGGGTCTCTGGCAACCATTCATTCACATGCAGGTAACTTATTCATTAAGTTTTCCTTTGCCTATATAAGGCACCACATATGCACAAAATGAAGCAGCTAGCAATCTATCAATACACACGCTAAACACTTTGTATTTCCATCCAAGAAAGAGCCTACCCAACTTGCTGAGAATAACCCAGAACATTTGCCTTGTTCTTCCCATTCTCCCAAGTTCTTCCTTTGTTCTTCCTCATCCACCATCAAACACCACCACTGATTTCATCATCGGAGTGTGTTTGGCTGGTACCACACCGGTCCATCTCCTTTGATCTTGTTTTTGTCTACAGGAAGATCTCAATCAGCATCCACTTCATCATCCAGCGAAGCACTTGATCAGCCAGATCAGCATATCTAAGTTGTTGCATCTACCTTACGAGAATTTGCATCAACAATATTCATAAGATTTGAGTTCATGCCCAAGTTTGTAATATAGAGGGAATTATGATCAGATGGACTAAGCTTCTTATCTTTAACTTCAAGAAATTTACAAATACTGTTTTTTCTTTCTTTTGAATTGTTAAAAAAACATGTTACAGATCTTCTGGTGTTGTGCTTTATGCCCAAAAAGGAATCAACATTGAGGAGCTGAGAATTAATTTCATGCATACCTTGTTGGCCAAGTCCATGAGGCAGGATCCAAAGAGGTCTATTGCCATGTTGACAAAAGTTTGTGCATGAGGGGTTCCATTGGAGCGGCCCGGGACAATAAAGGCCATCAACCCTCCACACACAATCTCTTGTGCTCTAGCATTTAGAAAGCACTCCATGTCCTTGGCATATTGAGCTGCATATGCCTTCACAACTTGGTCTGCAGATTTCGAGTAATGAATCCTCCCTTTGTTCCAAGCAGGAGAGTTCATGTCCTCCACCTCTTTTGGCACTTTATGGAGAGAATATGAAGAGTAGACAAAGTGAAGAAAGGCTTTGGAAATAAGCGAGAATAAAAAGAACCCGGCACACCAACTGCATGGTATCCCTTGACTGGAGGGAGGGACCGGAAGAGTTCATTCAAATCATTTGAGGTTTGATCACTGAAAAAAAACTTGAAATTCAGGGAGCTGATCAGAATTGTGTACTCCTTTTTCTTGGCTTCGATACTTGTGCTCCAGAGCATCAAGTATGTTTTGCACTGCTACGAATGTGTTAGGCCCAGCAGCACAGCCTAAATCTGTAACTCTGAAGGTGTTTGAAAAAGAGAAGATTTTGATATCAAGCTTTTCAAAAACGGCCTCTTTGATCAGTTCCTTGACAGCATCTATAGCTTTTCTCTACCCAAAAAAAAAAAAAAAAACAGAAGAAAAAGCTTGAGTTACTTTTATCATTGATCCTCACCAATGTAAAGTATTGAGAAAATACGTACTGTGATAAATAAGAGTGAGATCAGAGATGTTGCACCTGAAAAGCGGAGTTTTTGCTATAGCTGTACAGGCTATCTCCAACATTCATTGGAAATGCTACAGATTCTGCCATCTCTATCTTGTTGGTTTCTCTTCTTTGATTTTATAT